>NC_092157.1:34204892-34515606 GCF_045791955.1 Oncorhynchus clarkii lewisi
CACACACACACACATACATTACATCTCTATTCATTCCTATTATAGATATGCTTTTATGAGTAATCCATACACACACACACACACACACACTGGAGTCTTTCTCTGTGAGCGAGTCCATTGAGGGAGTATTAAAGTGTTCTGAGCCTGGACCAGAGAAAACACACTCGTCTCTGCAGGGCACGGCGATTCACTGTGTGTTGGTGGAGCAGCTCGATACGACTGAAGTTGGAAAAAGCTGCTTTGTTAAGAGGGAGCCGAGAGCAGCGAGAGAGGATTGTCTAAAGCACAGCTGAGTGCTTTTCTCTCTGTGTGTGTGTGTGTGTGTGTGTGTGTGTGTGTGTGTGTGTGTGTGTGTGTGTGTGTGTGTGTGTGTGTGTGTGTGTGTGTGTGTGTGTGTGTGTGTGTGTGTGTGTGTACATGAGCCACAGTACAATAGCTTATGATTTACACTTATATATCCCGCACTGACCATGTAACATGAACACAATGATAATCAGTTTTCTTGAGAAATGACATAGATACACTAACACACTGTCGGTGTATGGAACCTGTGAAACATCTGGTAATGAAGTATTTTCCGTTTGATACGATGCACTACCAGCAGTATGCAGACACGTTACAACCCTGACGGTGGTGGGTTTGATCCCCGCCCTCGTCTTTTCTGACTTTCTCTTCTCCTGTCCTGTCTTACCCATCTGTTTCTACATTGTCTAAATACATCTGGAGAAAAACCGTATAGGATTCTAAAATCAGCGGGGTGGTTTCTAACTGGGATAGATAGCATCCCTGACCCCCCCCCCCCCCCACAGCTGTTTTGAAGGACATTTCCACTCTGCGACACAGGACGCCACACAGGAAGTTCATTGACAGCTACCCATCATGCCTTTGGGCTTCAGGAGGCAGCGCTCCACTTCCTACATCTCAGTTTGATTTGACTCCCTTGCTGTATTTCTGCCCTGTTTTAGGGTCATCTAAACGGTGATGCTGCCAAGTGATCTGGCCAGATCTCAGAGTTTGAAGGAGTTTAGCCTTGGATGCTCTGATAGTGGATGATTCACCTGATTCATTTCTAGGCCTGCCTCACATCCAGGATGCGCATAATCCCCTAGATGTTCCCTTTCTGGTAAGAAAGCACTTTTGGCCGACCAGCTGGCTGGCTTGTCAGGCAAAGGGCTTGCCTTCAAAGGGGAGAATAAAAATGGTTTGTTACCCGCGGAGTGAGCGAGGGCAGAGGAAGATCACTTGAAGGAACTTTAGGTGAAAGATCGCTAGCTTCTGTGGCCACTCTTTCTCTCTCACTCTCTTTCTATCCATCGGTCCGCATGGATTACACACACTGGGAATTATGGCAGCGGTGAAAAGAGGCTTAACGAATAGGAGAACTGGGGAGAAACAAGAGGAACACATGTCCCATGCATCAGGGGTGTGTGATATTGTCCCCATGACCTCTGTCCCTGTCTCTCTCTCTCTCTGTCTGTCTGTCTGTCTGTCTGTCCCTCTCTGGCTGTCCCTCTCTGTCTGTCCCTCTCTGTCTGTCCCTCTCTGTCTGTCCCTCTCTGTCTGTCCCTCTCCTTCTCTCCTCTTTCTAAACTAGTGATGATGCTGACAGTATGTTTAGGGCATGGGTGTCATGTTAGCTCCCTGTGTTCACCAGGCTCTTACAATTGGAGCCTAAATGTCACCTTCAGTATGCACAGTTTCCCCCTCTCTGAAGGGGACATTACGTGTCTACACGGTAGGTACCAGTATATGGTATCCCCCACTGTATGTCCTACAGAAGGTGCCATTGCATCAAAGCATTGGGCATGTGGTTGGTTTGTCCTTCCATCCAGAGATGGTACATAACATAATTAATTTAACATATCTCATTTCCACGTGTCACGGTTCTCTCTCCTGAGGATCCTGAATCTTGCCTTTTCAACCTGGTAGTTATGTAATCTCAGATCCTTTTTTAATTCCAGCCAGTATTACATTTTCCGGCTAAGGTGTTTTGGTTTCAGGTAATTTTTTATTCATATTGACCCTCTGACATGACCTTTGACCCTAGACCGCAGTCACTGCCTTCTTGCTTGGTACACCCACTGAAAGACGTTTCCATGACAATTAGTTTTGTTTACACAATGTTGTGTTAATAGATAGCTTTCAGTGTCATGTAGTTTGATACACTGACAGCCATATATTAAATAAAAGCAAGGTAAACCGTAGACACTGCAGCCCAAAGCTCAGGGAAACCAAGGTAAAAAGTTAGTAACTGACGTGAGTGATGGCAGTTAAGTGCCTTTTTCCTTGGTTTCACTAACTTTCTGCAGTTACTGTAAACATTATTATTTTTTATTTTTTTTAATTTATCTGTTATTTTACCAGGTAAGTTGACTGAGAACACGTTCTCATTTGCAGCAACGACCTGGGGAATAGTTACAGGGGAGAGGAGGGGGATGAATGAGCCAATTGTAAACTGGGGATTATTAGGTGACCATGATGGTTTGAGGGCCAGATTGGGAATTTAGCCAGGACACCGGGGTTAACACCCCTACTCTTACGATAAGTGCCATGGGATCTTTAATGACCTCAGAGAGTCAGGACACCCGTTTAACGTCCCATCCGAAAGACGGCACCCTACACAGGGCAGTGTCCCTATATTATATTTTTTAGACCAGAGGAAAGAGTGCCTCCTACTGGCCCTCCAACACCACTTCCAGCAGCATCTGGTCTCCCACCCAGGAACTGACCAGGACCAACCCTGCTTAGCTTCAGAAGCAAGCCAGCAGTGGTATGCAGGGTGGTATGCTGCTGGCGTGACCTCCCCCCCCCCCCCCCCCCCCCCCCATTTTCTCCATAACACCACACAATTGAGGCAGGGTATTTGCCCACATGATAAAGCATGTATTTAATGTATTAAAAAAATGTCAACATTTACTCCTCTTTTTGCTTGGTCGGGCAGAATAGATTTCCACTTCTTGAGTGACGTCGTGCTACAGGTTCAATGCAAGGTCCGAGACGGTTATGCAGGGGTCTTCAACCTTGTCTTTCCCAGGGACCACCGCCACCCGGGGACCTCCCCACGTGATTGGGATTGGACTAGTCTGCTGTATTAATAGCGTGTCTGTGCTATCGCTTTTATAATGTGTTAGGAGTGGCCATTAATTTGTTTACACCCTCACCCCCCCCTGTCTCTTCCAGCTTCTGCTGTGCTCGCCTCATTAGATGTCATAGCTCTAAACAAGGATAGCGTAGCTCGCGGCTACCATTAGCCACACACTACGGTTGGCCGCGTGCTGAACGAATGGGAAGAGGCAACAGAGAATGTTGCTGTCGTGTATATCTTCCTTTCACAATTTTGTCTCCGTTCTGCGCCGCTTGCTTCATCGGATGCTAGCTACACACACACACACACACACACACAGGCATGTAAGAGTACACACACTTCTCTCACTATCTCATACACTGTCCAGCCTCTCCCAGACCAGTTGTGATAGGTACTTTGGAAGGAGGCTTTTGGCTTCTACAATCCCATTCATATTAACCCCCCCTTCTCTTCTTTATCTCAGACCTCCTCTCATTTCATTTTAAGTGCCTTGATCTAAAGTTCGGATTGGGCCCAATAGGAACAGTTTGTCCTGTTCTGCATCCCAAATAGCACCCTATTCTCTACATAGGGCACTACTTTTGGCGAGAGCCCTATGGGCCCAGGTGGAAAAAGTAGTGCACTATATTAGGGAACAGGGTGCCATTTGGGATGCGGCCCTGGGCTCTCTCAGCTGCTGCCATGGCCATTTGCAGTGCTATGGGGTCTAGGGAGAGGGGAAGAAGGAGTGAGAGATGAACGTTTGGGTGAGAGAATTGCCTAGCGGTGCCTGAGCAGAAGTGAGGATCTGCTGCTCCTATATTTAGACAAGTGAGTTAAGTTAGCAAGACGGAACACCCTGGACCTTCTAAACTGGCCGGGGGGGGGGGCGCGCACATGCGTGTTCATGTATACAGACACACACACACACACACACACACACACAGATAGGTCAGAGGTCCGCAGCTAGAGGGGCTCAGTGCTGTTCCAGTCTGCCTCTTCACCATGCTTTATTTACATTGAGGGGCACAATAACATTTGAAATGTGTTAGATTTGATCTAAGGATGGCCTAAATGTGATGGCCTTTAAAATAGGCCATGCCACTGCTTGTGATGGCTTAGCATGCATTCCTTTCTTCGGGGTGAGGTTGAGCTGTCGATCGTCTGTCAGTGTCGGTGTGGTTTCCATTATGACCGGGAGTGGCTCGTACTGCCTCATAACCAGTGGTTAGTGATGGACTTGTCTATGTCTCTTAATACACATGTACGCACGCATACACGCATACACACAAACACAGTAAAAAGAAAGAAATTGCGTAATATGGGATGGGAGGGTATTTATTTTTCATAGAATAATAGCACTTCTAATGTACTTACCTGTGTTATTATGTATAGCTGCTTCCAGGCTCCGACCTGACCTCCTGATGTGTTGGTTTAGAGCCAAACAATATTACATAAGGCTTTACACGATTCAGACATTTGCAGAACTTCTTTTGTTTGTGAAAGAAATAGTCTGATGGTGACCGTTTTGACCTTTTCTGTTGTGCCGCGCTCATAACCGCCTGGTTATGATTCCAATCACAGTAACAATATGTTTGTTCAATTGTAGGTTTGTGTGGTTGTAAATGGAATTGGTTTTATTGAATTCCGTTTCCACCCAAACGTTTAGATCTCTGTGTAACATTTCTTGTAAAGTTTTCTGTAATCTTTGTTTGAAAGATGAAGGGTGGTTCCCACACAAAAGGAGAGAGAACTTCAGAAATTCCATTTTTTTATCAACTCAAAATATTTGTATGAACATAACAAGATTCAACAACTGAGACATAAATTGAACAAGTTCCACAGACATGTGACTAACAGAAATGGAATAATGTGTCCCTGATCAAAGGGAGGGGGTCAAAATCAAAAGTAACAGTCAGTATCTGGTGTGGCCACCAGCTGCATTAAGTACTGCAGTGCATCTTCTCCTCATGGACTGCACCAGATTTGCCAGTTCTTGCTGTGAGATGTTACCCCACTCTTCCACCAAGGCACCTGCAAGTTCCCGGGCATTTCTGGGGGGGAATGGCCCTAGCCCTCACCCTCCGATCCAACAGGTCCCAGATTGAGATCCGGGCTCTTCGCTGGCCATGGCAGAACACTGACATTCCTGTCTTGCAGGAAATCACGCACAGAATGAGCAGTATGGCTGGTGACATTGTCATGCTGGAAGGTCATGTCAGGATGAGCCTGCAGGAAGGGTACCACATGAGGGAGGAGGATGTCTTCCCTGTAACGCACAGCATTGAGATTGCCTGCAATGACAACAAGCTCAGTCCAATGATGCTGTGACACACCGCCTCAGACCATGACGGACCCTCCACCTCCAAATCGATCCCGCTCCAGAGTACAAGCCTCGGTGTAACGCTCATTCCTTCGATGATAAACGCAAATCCGACCATCACCCCTGGTGAGACAAAACCGCGACTCGTCAATGAAGAGCACTGGTCGTGTCTGGTCCAGCGATGGTGGGTTTGTGCCCATAGTTTTTGGCGGTGATGTCTGGTAAAGACCTGCCTTACAACAGGCCTAGAAGCCCTCAGTCCAGCCTCTTTCAGCCTATTGCGGACAGTCTGAGCACTGATGGAGGGATTGTGCGTTCCTGGTGTAACTCGGGTAGTTGTTGTTGCCATCCTGTACCTGTCCCGTGTGATGTTTGGATGTACCGATCAAATTTATTTATATAGCCCTTCATACATCAGCTGATATCTCAATCTCAAAGTGCTGTACAGAATCCCAGCCTAAAACCCCAAACAGCAAGCAATGCAGGTGTAGAAGCACGGTGGCTAGGAAAAACTCCCTAGAAAGGCCAAAACCTAGGAAGAAACCTAGAGAGGAACCAGGCTATGTGGGGTGGCCAGTCCTCTTATAATCTCCAGGTGGAGATTATAACAGAACATGGCCAAGATGATCAAATGTTCATAAATGACCAGCATGGTCAAATAATAATAAAACAGAACAGTTGAAACTGGAGCAGCAGCACGGCCAGGTGGACTGGGGACAGCAAGGAGTCATCATGTCAGGTAGTCCTGAGGCATGGTCCTAGGGCTCAGGTCCTCTGAGGGAGAGAAAGAAAGAGAGAATTAGAGAGAGCACACTTAAATTCACACAGGACACCGAATAGGACAGGAGAAGTACTCAAGATATAACAAACTGACCCTAGCCCCCCGACACAAACTACTGCAGCATAAATACAGATCCTGTGCAGGTGTTGTTACACGTAGTCTGCCACTGCGAGGATGATCAGCTCTCCATCCTGTCTACCTGTAGCTCTGTCTTAGGCATCTCACAGTACGGACATTGCAATTTATTGCCCTGACCACATCTGCAGTCCTCATGCCTCCTTGCAGCATGCCTAAGGCACGTTCATGCAGATGAGCAGGGACCTTGGGCATCTTTCTTTTGGTGTTTTTCAGAGGCAGTAGAAAGGCCTCTTAGTGTCCTAAGTTTTCATTACTGTGACCTTAATTGTCTACCGTAAGCTATTAGTGTCTTAACGACCGTTCCACAGGCACATGTTCATGAATTGTTTATGGTTCATTAAACAAGCATGGGAAACCGTGTTTAAATCCTTTACAATGAAGATCTGTGAAGTTAATTTGTAAAAATCCAAATTCTGAGTCCTGAAAAAGGGACGTTTCTTTTTTTTTCCGAGTTGATGTTTTTTTCTTGCTTTTTTGCAGACAGTGGGGGAAAAAAACCTTTCTTTGACACACAACTTGAACCTCGAGCCTCTCCGTGGAATGAAATGGTCAGATCCCCACGAACACTCCAACCCTTCAAACATTTCACAGCAGACTCATTAAGATGTAAAAAATCATGAGATGATCTCCTCCTCAAACTTTAAAATCCCAAACTAATCATCAAACACAGAGCTGCTTCATTTCACCCCCACATCTTATTTTGTTTCATTATATAGAGAGATCGTCTGTTGGCGTTCAGAGCAGAGGAAAGAGATTTGATCTTTGATGTTGAGGAAGCGCCACTTTTACCCATCCCTCTGCCTGCTCCACCCCCTCCACAGAAACCACTGGGATTCATTACAAGTCAATTATGGTAATAGTTTCTTTTGCCAGGCGAAGTGGGGTCCTTGGAAAAGCATCAGAGGCCTTTTTTTTCCCTACACGTTTTTCTTTCACCAACATAGAGAGAGAGTAAAGAAGGAGAGGGAAGCTTGTTCCCTCCCAAGCTCCAAGGCAGGGTGCTGGGGGTTCGGGGAGAAGAGACTCTCCCGAAGAATCCCGCTCCCTTATTCATGTGAGTCTGGAATACGTTTTGTTTTCTCCTAACCTCATTACGGGATGTGGATCAGCACAAAGGAACTGTGCTGCAGCAGTAGGGTGCCGACCGAAACCTCCTTCCCTTATCCACTTCGCTCTCTGAAATTCGTGGGATAAACCCACGAGACAGAATGTCATGTTTCATAAATCACAGCACGCTCTGAAAATACATGAAAACAGTAGAGCCAACTTAATTTGGGAAGGTTTGTGTACTGACTTAATTTGACTACATTTGAGAGGGTTTGTGTAGTGACATGATTTGACTACATTTGAGAGGGTTAGTGTGCTGACATGATTTTACTACATTTGAGAGGGTTCGTGTACTGACATGATTTGACTACATTTGAGAAGGTTAGTGTGCTGACATGATTTGATTTCATTTGAGAGGGTTCGTGTGGTGTGTAGCCTAACACTTGAGTAGCCTGTAAGGGAGGAGGAGAGATGGATCAGATGCCGAACCTGAACTGTACATTGTCCCCCATCTGTTTCACTACTCGTCTTGAGTGACAGGCACAGGGAGGGGAGGGCTGCTAGTTGAGCCCACTCATGCAGAACGGAAATGCTTCACACTGTTGTATCAAGTGGGCTGGATGTCCTTTGGGTGGTGGACCATTCTTGATACACGCGGGGAAATGTTGAGCGTGAAAAACCCAGCAACGTTGCATTTCTTGACACAAACCGCTGCGCCCGGGAAATACTACCATACACTGTTCAAAGGCACTTAAATATTTTCTTGCCCATTCACCCTCAGAATGGCACTCATACACAATCTATACTCTACAGTGCATTCGGAAAGTATTCAGACCCCTTGAATTTTTCCACGTTATGTTATAGCCTTATTCTAAAATGGGGTTCAATTGTTTTTTACCCCCCTCAATGTACATACAATATCCCATAATGACAAAGTGAAAAAAAAAATGTTTTGCAAATGTATTAAAAATAAAGAACTGAATTATTCAGATCCTTCACTCAGTACTTTGTTGAAGCACCTTTGGCAGTGATTACAGCCTCTAGTCTTCTTGGGTATGATGCTACAAGCTTGGCACACTTGTATTTGGGGAGTTTCTCCCATTCTTCCCTGCAGATCCTCTGGTACCCTTCACCAGATCTGTGCTTCTACACAATCCTGTCTTGGAACTCTAAGGACAATTCCTTCGACCTCATGGCTTGGTTTTTGCTCTGACATGCACTGTCAACTGTGGGACCTTATATAGACAGCTGTGTGCCTTTCCAAATCATGTCCAATCAATTGAATTTACCACATGTAAAAGTTACCTGTGGTAAAATTTACCACAATCAAGTTGTAGGAACATCTCAAGGATGATCTATGGAAACAGGATGCACCTGAGCTCAATTTCGAGTCTCATAGCAAAAGGTCTGAATATTTACAGTGAGGGGAAAAAAGTATTTGATCCCCTGCTGATTTTGTACGTTTGCCCACTGACAAAGAAATTATCAGTCTATAATTTGAATGGTAGGTTTATTTGAACAGTGAGAGACAGAATAACAAAAAAAATCCATAAAAATGCATGTCAAAAATGTTATAAATTGATTTGCTTTTAATGAGGGAAATAAGTATTGACCCCATCTCAATCAGAAAGATTTCTGGCTCCCAGGTGTCTTTTTATACAGGTAACGAGCTGAGATTAGGAGCACGCTCTTAAAGGGAGTGCTCCTAATCTCAGTTTGTTACCTGTATAAAAGACACCTGTCCACAGAAGCAATCAATCAATCAGATTCCAAACTCTCCACCATGGCCAAGACCAAAGAGCTCCCCAAGGATGTCAGGGACAAGATTGTAGACCTACACAAGGCTGGAATGGGCTACAAGACCATCGCTAAGCAGCTTGGTGAGAAGGTGACAACAGTTGGTGCGATTATTCGCAAATGGAAGAAACACAAAATAACTGTCAATCTCCCTCGGCCTGGGGCTCCATGCAAGATCTCACCTCGTGGAGTTGCAATGATCATGAGAACGGTGAGCAATCAGCCTAGAACTACACAGGAGTATCTTGTCAATGTATTCAAAAGTTTGTGGACACCCCTTCAAATTAGTGGAGTCGCCTATTTCAGCCATACCCGTTGCTGACAGGTGTATACAATCGAGAACACTGCCATGTAATCTCCATAGACAAACATTGGCAGTAGAATGGCCTTACTGAAGAGCTCAATGACTTTCAATGTGGCACCTTCATAGTATGCCACCTTTCCAACAATTCTGTTTGTCAACTTTTTGCCCCGCTAGAGCTGCCCCGGTCAACTGTAAGTGCTGTTATTGTGAAGTGGAAAGGGTGCTTCATGAAATGAGATTCCATGGACGAGCAGCCACACACAAGCCAAAGATCACCATGCGCAATGTCAAGCGTCGGCTGGAGGGGTGTGAAGCTCGCCACCATTGGGCTCTGGAGCAGTGGAAACACGTTCCCTGACGTGAAGAATCACACTTCACCATCTGGCATTACGACGAACTAATCTGTGTTTGGGGGATGCCAGGAGAACGCTACCTGCCCAATGCATAGTGCCAACTGTAAAGTTTTGGTGGAGGAGGAATAATGGTCTGGGGCTGTTTTTCATATTTCTTAGTGCCCCTTAGTTCCAGTGAAGGGGAATCCTAACGCTACAGCATACAATTACATTCTAGTTGATTCTGTGCTTTCAACTTTGTGGCAACGGTTTGGGGAAGGCCCTTTCCTGTTTCAGCATGACAACGCCCCCATGCACAAAGCAAGGTTCATACAGAAATGGTTTGTTGAGATCGGTGTGAGAGCCCTGACCTCAACCCCATCGAACACCTTTGGGATGAATGCCGACTGCTAGCCAGGCCTAATCACCCAACATCAGTGCCCGACCTCACTAATGCTCTTGTGACAGAATGGAAGCAAGTCCCAGCAGCAATGTTCCAACATCTAGTTCAAAGCCTTCTCAGAAGAATGGTGGCTGTTACAGCAGCAAAGGGGGACCAACTCCATATTAATGCCCCTGATTTTGGAGTGAGATGTTCGTCGAGCAGATGTCCACATACTTTTGGTCGTGTAGTGTATGTCTCAAGGCTAAAAAAAATCCTTCTTTAACCTGTCTCCTCCCCTTCATCTACACTGATTTTGAAGTGGATTTAACAAGTGACCTCAATAAGGGATCTTAGCTTTCACCTGGTCAGTCTGACTCATGGAGAAATCAGGTGTCCTTAATATTTTGTATACTCATGTGTTTCGTACCCTCACTGTATACCTCCTGGAGTCCCAGTTCAACTTCTGTGACACTTTAAGCCTTATCGCACAGAAACCATGTGTATTTCTCCCCTGTTTCTCTTCAGTTGCTCGTTCATTTATTTCCTGTTTGGCTGTGCGGCGGCAGTGAGAAGCAAGTAGCCAGAGATAAAAACCAGCCGGGCCTTTTCAGTTGGGCGCTCTGCTCTCGCTTGCTCCCGGCAGCCATTACTGGAACCTGGGTGACCCCGGGCGTGAATTAAGGAGGCCGGGCGCGTTTGGCGGGCCAGCTGATAGAGGGAGAGGAGGATAATAAGTCCACAGAGAACAGAGGGAGGGTGGGATGGAGGGAGGGATGAGAGCCTACAAAACCCAAGGACCTTCAAAGGCACTCATGATTCCTCTATTAGCAGCTTATGTACTGTATGTATCTGGCACACACACACACACACACACACACACACACACACACACACACACACACACACACACTGATGTCTGACACACACACATACACTGATGTCTGGCACACACACACACACTCTGACTCACTTCCATGAGGGCAGTGAGGGATATAATTTATATACACTGCCCCAAAAAATAAAGGGAACACTAAAATAACACATCCTAGATCTAAATGAATAAAATATTCTTATTAAATAGTTTTTTCTTTACATAGTTGAATGTGCTGACAACAAAATCACACAAAAATTATCAATGGAAATCACATTTTTCAACCCATGGAGGTCTGGATTTGGAGTCCACACTCAAAATTAAAGTGGGAAACCACACTACAGGCTGATCCAACTTTGATGTAATGTCCTTAAAACAAGTCAAAATGAGGCTCAGTAGTGTGTGTGGCCTCCACGTGCCTGTATGACCTCCCTACAACGCCTGGGCATGCTCCTGATGAGGTGGAGAATGGTCTCCTGAGGGACCGTTAGTGGCGTTGGTGGATGGAGCGAGAAATTATGTCCCAGATGTGCTCAATTGGATTCAGGTCTGGAGAACAGGCAGGCCAGTCCATAGCATCAATGCCTTCCTCTTGCAGGAACTGCTGACCACTCAAGCCACATGAGGTCTAGCATTGTCTGGCATTAGGAGGAACCCAGGGCCAACCGCACCAGCATATGGTCTCACAAGGGGTCTGAGGATCTCATCTCGGTACCTAATGGCAGTCAGGTTACCTCTGGCGAGCACATGGAGGGCTGTGCGCCCCCCCCCCCCCCCCTCCAAAAGAAATGCCACCCCACACCATGACTGACCCACCGCCGAACCGGTCATGCTGGAGGATGTTGCAGGCAGCAGAACGTTCTCCACGGCGTCTCCAGACTCTTGTCACGTGCTCAGTGTGAACCTGCTTTCATCTGTGAAGAGCACAGGGCGCCAGTGGCGAATTTGCCAATCTTGGTGTTCTCTGGCAAATGCCAAACGTCCTGCACGGTGTTGGGCTGTAAGCACAACCCACACCTGTGGACATCGGGTCCTCATACCACCCTCATGAAGTCTGTTGCTGACCATTTGAGCAGACACATGCACATTTGTGGCCTGCTGGAGGTCATTTTGCAGGGCTCTGGCAGTGCTCCTCCTTGCACAAAGGCGGAGGTAGCGGTCCTGCTGCTGGGTTGTTGCCCTCCCACGGCCTCCTCCACGTCTCCTGATGTACTGGCCTGTCTCCTGGTAGCGCCTCCATGCTCTGGACAATACGCTGACAGACACAGCAAACCTTCTTGCCACAGCTCGCATTGATGTGCCATCCTGGATGAGTTGCACTACCTGAGCCACTTGTGTGGGTTGTAGACTCCGTCTCATGCTACCACTAGAGTGAAAGCACCGCCAGCATTCAAAAGTGACCAAAACATCAGCCAGGAAGCATAGGAACTGAGAAGTGGTCTGTGGTCCCCACATGCAGAACCACTCCTTTATTGGGGGTGTCTTGCTAATTGCCTATAATTTCCACCTGCTGTCTATTCCATTTGCACAACAGCATGTGAAATGTATTGTCAATCAGTGTTGCTTCCTAAGTGGACAGTTTGATTTCACAGAAGTATGATTGACTTGGAGTTACATTGTGTTGTTTGAGTGTTCCCTTTATTTTTTTGAGCAGTGTATATAACCTATATACAGGTTTTCTTCTGGATCAAAATGGGCCTCGGGCGATGGGTGTGGTCACGGGCGTGGCCTATGGTGCGGTCACTGACCAAACATTTTCAAGGCCCTCCTGTTCGCCGCAATGACACACTGTAGCTGTTTTAAAGCACATTTCCTGCCATTCTACACATTTTGCCATGGCTTATGCCTATCTACAGTATAGACTGCATATCTGAGTTTTTCCATCCCAAAAAGTATTTCCAAATGATTATTATAATTTTTTGGGAGGAGGGACTTGAACATAGGCGACATGAAAAAACAGCCCATCCAAAACTTTTCCATGCAGAAACCATCCCGATATAGAATGAACAGATTAGGCACAGCACTCAGTGTATGTATTGTGTGTGTTTGCGCACGTATGAGTACGTTTTGTCCGTCATTACTTGAGCAGTATGTGACCAGGGTTTTTCCACTGTGTGAATGAATTAGGGCGGGCGGGGGTTTGGGAGAGATTTAACACAAAGTTGGCAGAGATTCACGCAATCCCATGCAACACAGGCGCAAGGCGAGCGCTTCCCTCATGTTTCGTAAACCAGAACACACTCCAACATAAATGACTGCTTACATAACACACAGACCACAGCAGTCGGGTCAGTATGAGCAGCTAGCGCCCCGTCAAACACACTCCGGCTCCAGATCCACACCAAGTCGTGGGGAAAAGGGTGGGGCATCCAGTCACACACACACAAAACGCACGTACGTGCTCCCGAGTAGTGCAGCGGTCTAAGGCACTACATCTCAGTGCTAGAGGCGTCACTACAGACCCTGGTTCGATTCCGGGCTGTATCACAACCGACCGTAATTGGGAGTCCCATAGGGCGGCGCACAATTGGCCGGGTTAAGGGAGGGTCTGGCCGAGGTAGGCCATCATTGTAAATAAAAAATTGTTCTTAACTGACTTGCCTACTTAAATAAAATACGTACTCACACAATACACACACACACACACACACACACACACACACACACACACACACACACACAACACACATTCACACACAGTCAATACACAACACAGTGTGCATTCAATACACAATACAGTGCATTCGAAAGTTTTCAGACCCCTGGACTTTTCCTACATTTTGCTAAAATATGCTAAAATGTATTAAATAATTTTTCTCCCTCATCAATCTACAAAAAATACCCCATAATGACAAAGCAAAAACGTTTTTCAGAATTTTGGGAAAATGTATAAACATTTTATTTAATCCATTTTAGAATAAGACTGTAACGTAACAAAATGTGGAAAAAGTCAAGGGGTCTGAATACTTTCCGAATGCACTGTACACACACACACACACACACACACACACACACACACAATACCCTCAAATGGCATTGGATCATCGGATTAACAAGGCAATTATTCACATAGAAGTGCTGGAGAGGGGCTGTGAATGGGACTGTTGACTGCTTGACTGCTTACATGGTTCAGTAGATACAATGCCAGTCGTGGTGGCATAACACCATGGACTGCATCTCAAATGGCATCCTCTACGCTACATAGCGCACTACTTTTGACCAGAGCCCTATGGGTTTCAGAGGAGGCTGGTGGGAGAACTATAGGAGGACGGGCTCGTTGTAATGTAAGTAGGGGAAAAGGGTGCCATTTGAGATGTAGCCCCATGGACGGGGAACAGGACAGAAGCCAGCTTTCTCTCACTGACCTCTGTTCACAAGGGAAAGAGTTTGTTTCCCAGAGTGTTGTCTGAAAGAGAGAAACGGTAGTCATCGCTCTGCCACAGTAATACAGAGACGTCAAATTAAACAGAGTTTTCACATGGCTTTGTTGACGCTGTGCCAAAGTATGACTCGGCCGTGATTAGACATTTTCCTTGGATCCTTTATGCTTTTTCTCCGTCCTCTTTACTGTGCCATGCTTAATTTCACTGACTCTCTCTCCCTTCTCTCGCTCGCTCTCTCTCCCTTCTCTCTCTCTCCCTTCTCTCTCTCCTCTCTCGCTCTCTCTCCCTTCTCTCTCTCTCTCCCTTCTCTCTCTCCTCTCTCGCTCTCTCTCCCTTCTCTCCTCTCTCGCTCTCTCTCCCTTCTCTCCTCTCTCGCTCTCTCTCCCTTCTCTCTCGCTCTCTCTCCCTTCTCTCTCGCTCTCTCTCTCGTTCTCTCTCCTCTGTGTCTGTCTTCTCCTCTCCAGGATATTGCGGACCCAGTCTCTAGAATGGTACTATAACAACGTGAAGAGCCGCTTCAAGAGGTTCGGCAGTGCCAAGGTTCTGAAGACGCTCTACAGGAATCACATAGTGGAGAGAGGAGGCATCTTGGATCTACCAGGTACATGTAAAAGCCTCCTCATGGCCTTTCATGACTGCGTCAGTCCAAAGCAAACTCTCTCCCTCTCTCTGTCTCCCTGTGCATAACAGTGTCATATCTCTGGAGTTTAAAATACCTATTGAACATTCCACCCCCAAAAAGTATTTTAATTATATGAAGAGTGCCTTGGTCCAGCTTAATTTAATGACCAAATATCTCTCTAGGCTTCAATGGCCCCTGTCTATACTACTGCCTGGCCCATTATGTGTGCTATGTTGGTTAATGCGCATTAACAGCTCTCAGTCAGTAACTCAACTACAGGGGGCAAAAGGTCTCGCGTCACATTTCCACTCACGCACATACAGTAGAGAGTACCACAGTCCCTTGCCTCACAGGTCATGTGGTGAGAAACAGAACCAATGGCCATCGAATATACACAGCCCCGCTTTCCCTCTAACACCGACTGTCACACACACACACACACACACACACACACACACACACACGTTCTCTCTTTCGTACGCACACATAATCTCTTTTTATACCCACTCCCTCACCCCCCTTCCCCCACACACGTCATCTCTCTTTTATACCCAAACACACTCATCATCCACCACTGGCCAGCCTCCTGGACACAGTAGATGGTACTAATCCCTGAGGTTTGAGAGGGGTAATCCTTGTGTAATATTAGCAGACAGCTAGCGTTACGGCTGCTGCTCAGTAAGCCTAATGGGGGAGAGAAGAGAGTGGCCATGCTGCTAGGCCTGGGTGGGGTGGTGGTGATGGGGGCGGCAGCTGCTCTGCTGGCTGGGTCGTAAATCCCCTCAGTGGCCTGGGCCACTTTGGCCTCTGAATAATTAGTTCCTGCTGTGGGAACAGCATCATAATCCAGATGCCATTGTTTCCCCCTACCCCCATCAGCCTGGTCGGTCGGAGTGTATAGAGTTAGGGGATATTACCGTGGTATAGCACAGCGGGTTAAAGGGGCAATCTGGAATTCAAACAACGACAGCGGTGCGATGGGGTTTTTAAAAGTTTTATATACATCAATAATTAATAGCTTTCTATATCATCAATTAAAAGTCCAAAAAATGTATTTTCAAATCCCAGATTGACCCTTTTAAAGGGATGAGGTGATTGAACAGAGGGGTACACCTCCGACTTCCAATGCTGATGTGGAACAGGCTGGCAAAAGTGTCCAACATGGCTGTTAAGCCTACTATTAGTGACAGTGCTAATGGTGCTCGTCATGGCAGGAATAGGGCCACTGTATTTTCTTCGCCAACCTACCCGGAACAGCTGCTAGTCATAGCAGTTACAGTGCCAGTCAAAAGTTTGGACACACCTACTCATTTCAGGGTTTTTATTTTATTTTGACTGTTTTCTACAGTTACTCTTTCTAAAACTATGAAATAACCGACATGGAGTCATGTAGTTACCAAAAAAGTGTTAAACAAATCAAAATATAATTTATATTTGAGATTCTTCAAAGTAGCCACCCTTTGTCTTGATTACAGCTTTGCACACTCTTGGCATTCTCATAACCAGCTTCATGAGGTAGTCACCTGGAATACATTTAAATTAACAGGTGTGCCTTGTTAAAAGATCATATGTGGAATTTCTTTCCTTAACCTGTCTGGGAATGGGGTTCCGCTACCGGCCAACAGCCAATGAAATTGCAAGGCGCCAAATACAAATCAACAAAAATCTCATAAATCAAATTTCTCAAACATACAAGTATTAGGCCCCATTTTAAAGATACAATTCTCGTTAATCCAGCCACAGTGTCTGATTTCAAAAATGCTTTACAGCGAAAGCTCCACAAACGATTGTTAGGTCAGCACCAAGTCACAGAAAAACCCAGCCATTTTTCCAGCCAAAGAGAGGAGTCACAATAAGCGCAAATAGAGAAAATTAATCACTAACTTTTGATGATCTTCATCAGATGACACTCATAGGACTTCATGTTCAAAAATGCAGGTATGTTTTGTTCGATAAAGTGCATATTTATATCCAAAAATCTCATTTTACATTGGCGTGTTATGTTCAGTAGTTCCAAAACATGCAGTGATTTTGCAGAGAGCCACATCAATTCACAGAAATACTCATTATAAATGTTGATGAAAATTCAAGTTTTATGCATGGAACTTTAGATAGATACACTTCTCCTTAATGCATTTCAAAATTTCAAAAAATTTCAAAAAAACTTTACGGAAAAAGCATAATCTGAGTACGGCGCTCAGAGCCCAAACCAGCCAAAATAAATATCCATCCATGTTGCGCAGTCAACATTACTCAGAAATAGCATTATAAATATTCACTTAACTTTGATGATCTTCATCAGAATGCACTCCCAGGAATCCCAGGTCGACAATAAATGTTTGATTTCTTTGATTAAGTTCATAATTTATGTCCATATACCTCCTTTTGTTAGGGCGTTTGGTAAACAAATCCAAAACGCGCGTGTATGTCCAGCCGAAAGTCGGACGAAAGTTCAAAAAGTTATATAACAGGTCGTAGAAACATATCAAACTATGTGTAGAATCAATCTTTAGGATGTTTTTATCATAAATGTTCAACAATGTTCCAACCGGAGAATTCCGTAGAAAAGCAATGGAACGAGAGCTACCTCTCATGTGAATGCGCGTGACTGAGATCGATGCTGCTGGCAGACCACTGACTCAAAGAGCCCTCATTCCCCCCTCCTTTATAGTAGAAGCCTGAAACAAGTATCTAAAGATGGTTGACATCTAGTGGAAGCCTTAGGAAGTGCAACAACCAATATCCCACTGTGTATTCGATAGGGGCTGAGTTAAAAAACTACAAACCTCAGATTTCCCACTTCCTGTTTGGATTTTTTCTCGGGTTTTGGCCTGCCATATGAGTTATGTTGTACTCACAGACATCATTCAAACAGTTTTAGAAACTTCAGTGTTTTTTCTTTCCAATACTAACAATAATATGCATATATTAGCATCTAGGACTGAGTAGGAGGCAGTTTTACTCTGGGCACGCTTTTCATCCAAAAGTGAAAATGCTGCCCCCTATCCCAAAGAAGTTAATGCTTTTGAGCCAATCAGTTGTGATGGCATACAGAAGATAGCCCTATTTGGTAAAATACCAAGTCCATATTATGGCAAGAACAGCTCAAATAAGTGCTGTCGCAAAAACCATCAAGCGCTAGGATGAAACTCGCTCTCATGAGGACCTCCACAGGAAAGGAAGACCCAGAGTTACCTCTGCTGCAGAGGATAAGTTCATCAGAGCTACCAGCCTCTGAAATTGCAGCCCAAATAAATGCTTCTCAGAGTTCAAGTAACAGACACATCTCAACATCAACTGTTCAGAAGAGACTGTGTGAATCAGGCCTTTCATGGTCGAATTGCTGCAAAGACACCACTACTAAAGGACACCAATAAGAAGAGACTTGCTTGGGCCAAGACACACGAGCAATGGACATTAGACCAGTGGAAATCTGGAAATCAGTGGAAATCTGTCCAAATTTGAGATTTTTGGTTCCAACCGCCGTGTCTTTGTGAGACGCAGAGTAGGTGAACGGATGATCTCAACGTGTGTGGTTCCCACCGTGCATCGTGGAGGAGGCGGTGTGATGGTGTCGGGGGTGCTTTGCTGGTGACACTGTCTATGATTTATTTAGAATTCAAGGCACACTTAACCAGCATGGCTACCACAGCATTCTGCAGCGAGTGAAGGAAAAGCAGCCAACAAGTGCTCAGCATATGTAAGAACTCCTTCAAGACTGTTGCAAGTTATTCCAGGTGAAGCTGGTTGAGAGAATGCCAAGTGTGTTCAAAGCTGTCATCAAGGCAAAGGGTGACTACTTTGAAGAATCTCAAATATAAAATATATTTTTGTATGTAACACTTTTTTGGTTTCTACATGATTTCAGATGTGATGTTTCATAGTGTTGATGTCTTCACTTTTGTTCTACAATGTAGAAAATAGTCCAAATAAAGGAAAACCCTTGAATGAGTAGGTGTTTTTGACTGCTACTGTAAATCACTGTTTGAAGCATTAGGAGTATGAAAGCTCCACTACCGTTGTGTTGACTGGTGACTCTTTGTCCACCTGACTGGTGGCTGTTGGTCCAATCAGCTCCACTGTCTGTCTGTGTCCCTGTACAGTCCAAAGGGCCCTCCTGTCCCAATCTGTCTTCCCAGCTGTCCCCATCTGATCCCCTATCCTCCCCTCTCTCCTCCTCTCCTCTCACTGCCACTCTTATATCACACAGGGACAAAATGGGATGAGCTGCTAGCTGCCGCAGGGGCTCCCATTTCAGATGAGCTGAACAGATTATACTGCATGAGAGTCACAAGCACGCACCACTGCATCACACCGTACCGGCGCGTGCGTGTTTGTGTGGCCATGTGCGTTGTCCCTGAGAATGTCCTCTTCACCATTCTGAGTGTGCTCTCCCTCCTCCTCCTCCTCGTATATTAGATTGAAAGGGGAGAGACTGTAAAGATGTACCCATAATGGTTCAAGGCCATGGTGCTGTAGAAATACTGGATGAAGACATGTTGTATTTGTCTGAGCCAGTGGTGGAAAAAAGTACTCAATTGTCATACGTGAGTAAAAGTAAAGATACCTTCATAGAAAATGACTCAAGTGAAAGTCATCCAGTTAAATACTACTTGAGGAAAAGTCTAAAAGTATTTTGTTTTTAAAATATACTTAAGTATCAAAAGTAAATGTAAATGTATTCATAATTTCAAATTCCTTATATTATGCAAACCAGACAGCACAATTTCTTGTATTTTTATTTATTTACGGATAGCCAGGGGCACACTACAACACTCTGACATTAATTTGCAAAAAAAGCATTTGTGTTTAGTGAGTCTGCCAGATCAGAGGCAGTAGGGATGAACAGTGATGTTCTCTTGATAAGTGTGTGAATTGATCCATTTTCCTGTCAAAATGTAACAAGTACGGTGTCAGGGAAAATGTATGGAGTAAAAAGTACATTCTTTTATTTAGGAATGTAGTGAAGTAGAAGTTGTCAAAAAATATAAATAGTAAAGTACAGATGCCCCCCCAAAAATCGACTTAAGTAAAAAATACTTTAAAGTACTACTTAAGTACTTTACACCACTGATCTGAGCCCACAATGTATGAAGGCACATTTTGTTGACATAACAAACTATACCTCGATTGATCTGAAAGTGGGGAGATCTGACTACAGCTGTTGGTTTGAGTTGAGGAGCTTTTGACAAACTAGAGGAAAAGTCAAGCGCCTTCGAAAAGAGCAGATAGTATTTGAAAGTAATAGAACACTTTCCGCCCACTTGAAAATCACAGGTGAATGAAGGTTGGTTTTAACGCCGTTGCCATTTTTAAAGGGATAATTCACCCAAATTACAAAATTATATACAGTGAGGGAAAAAAGTATTTGATCCCCTGCTGATTTTGTACGTTTGCCCACTGACAAAAAAATTATCAGTCTATAATTTTAATGGTAGGTTTATTTGAACAGTGAGAGACAGAATAACAACAACAAAAATCCAGAAAAAAGCATGTCAAAAATGTCAGAGCGAGTGACGTTTGAAATGCTATTAGCGAGCACCCGCTAACTAGCTAGCCATTTCACATCGGTTACACCAGCCTAATTTCGGGAGTTGATAGGCTTGAAGTCATAAACAGCGCAACGCTTGAAGCACAACGAAGAGCTGCTGGCAAAATGCACGAAAGTGCTGTTTGAATGAATGCTTAGGGGCCTGCTGGTGCCTACCACCGCTCAGTCAGACTGCTCTATCAAATCATAGACTTAGTTATAACATAATAACACACAGAAATACGAGCCTTAGGTCATTAATATGGTCGAATCCGGAAACTATCATCTCGAAAACAAGACGTTTATTCTTTCAGTGAAATACGGAACCATTCCGTATTTTATCTAACGGGTGGCATCCATAAGTCTAAATATTCCTGTTACATTGCACAACCTTCAATGTTATGTCATAATTACGGAAAATTCTGGCAAATTAGGCGGCCCAAACTGTTGCATGTACACTGACTCTGCGTGCAATGAACGCAAGAAAAGTGACACAATTTCACCTGGTTAATATTGCCTTCTAACCTGGATTTATTTTAGCTAAATATGCAGGTTTAAAAATATATACTTCTGTGTATTGATTTTAAGAAAGGTATTGATGTTTATGGTTAGATACCCATTGGCGTAAGAACAGGCCTTTTTCGCGAATACGCACCGCATCGATTATATGCAACGCAGGACACGCTAGATAACTACACATGGTTGACGATATTACTAGTTTAACTAGTGATTATGATTAATTGTTTTTTTTATAAGATAAGTTTAATGCTAGCTAGCAACTTACCTTGGCTTACTGCATTCGCATAACAGGCAGGCTCCTCGTGGAGTGCAACGAGAGGCAGGTGGTTCGAGCGTTGGACTAGTTAACTGTAAGGTTGCAAGATTGAATCACCCGAGCTGACAAGGTAAAAACCTGTTGTTCTGCCCCTGAACACGACAGTCAACCCACCCACCGCTCTTAGGCAGTCATTGAAAATAAGAATGTGTTCTTAACTGACTTGCCTAGTTAAATAAAGATAAAAAATTAAAAAAAATCGTTGTCCAGAAATACAGATTTCCGATTGTTATGAAAACTTGAAATCGATCATAATTAATTAATCGGCCCTGATTAATCGGTCGACCTCTAATAGGTACTATACGTATAGCTCTAGCCAACCCAGTGAATCAGTGACTGTTGACCTTGTTGTCTCTCTCCTGCTTCCTGCTGCTGTCTCTGGTTTTAGAACATTAGTGACTCACACACAGCCCTGTCCTGAAATGTGTGTGTGTGTGTGTCTGTGGCGAAACACGCAATGCCAAACGCTGTCACATCGGTGACATGCGGCACCAGGAGTGTATCTGCGATATGTCTGTCAGGACTTGAGTAGTTGTGTGTGTTTTTTTGTGAACGGATTGTGCATGTTTGTGAATGGTTTGTGTGTGTGTGGGGGTTTATGTACATATGCACATTTGTGTTTTTGTGGGTGTGGTCTGTGCGTCTGTGTCCCCGTACTTGTGCGTATGCACTCGCGGGTTTGTGTATGTGTGTGCTTGTTGTTTACAGGATGGCATAGTGTAGTGCTACGGTCCCACAGAAGCTTGAGGTGATGTCATGATGTGACCTTGAGTGACTCTGGTGTCAAAGATATATTAACCTGTCACTAACTATCTGTCAGACATTTGAAAACGTTTAAGGACACACAAAAACCAACATACACGCACACACTTCTTCTCTTTCTCTCTCTCTCTCACACACACACACACACACACACACACACACACACACACACACACACACACACACACACACACACAGTGCCACCCAACTAATTATTGTAGAGGCGTTGTCAGTGTCAGAACACAATTGGTAGGTGGAGAACAGAACAGAAATCCACCATGCCCTTCTCATCTCAATCCCTAATGGCACCTGTTCTGCAGTGCCCCTGGTGGTCAGTATGTTTCACTACAACATGCAGCAGATGGAACAGTCAGGTTTACTCCCAGTCTGTGCATTTTTCATTCACAAACTCTCTCTCTCTTTCTATCCCTCTCTCGCTTGTTCTCTCTCTCTCTTCCTCTCTCGCTTGTTCTCTCTCTCACTTCCTCTCTCTGGCTCTCTCAATCTCCCCGCCCTCTCTCTCTCGCTCGCTCTCTCTTCGTCTGTCTTTCTCTCTCTTTCTCTTACTGTTGGTGTGTGAGCTGCCATGGTGTAAATGAAGGCCAAGTCATTGCTGAAAGCTGCCTGTTGTGGGTGTGCCTGTGTGTGCCTGTGTGTGCCTGTGTGTGTGCCTGTGTGTGTGCCTGTGTGTGTGTGTGTGTGTGTCGGTGTGCTGGGAAAGCGTACGATGGCAGATGCTCTAATATAATTGAAAGCTAGCTGTCTGGACTGCTGCTGGAGGAACTTTACCTTTAAGTGGAGCTTTACCGACAGGAGTGTCTCTCTCTCTCACACACACACACAGCCCGGTGCTGCCGTCGGCAGGGTAGTCATGGTGATATCGAGTGACTCCCCTCCCTGTAGGGAAAAGGTGAGACCGTGGTCAATGAGAAGAAATGAAACAGGAACAGTAAAGATAGATCTCTCTCCATCTCTCGGTAATAAACTGACATGAGATGACGTAAGCTACCTGGTTTGAGGAGGACACGCCCAGTGCAGGTGGGGAGGGGCTCTGTTCGGCGTGGAGGGTCGAAACGATTCAGGAGAGGGTCATGACAGTGCGTGGCGGGGTGTTGTGTCATGGTTAAATCTGCGGGTTTCACGTGTTCGGTCTGTCTGTCAGACTGTCTGCCTGGACGGTGAAGCGTCAGGCGGTGGACATTGCTGTGAAAGATGACAGACAGGGGTCACCTGCAACAATGACACTTGTTACCCAGGGAATCACTCACTTTGCCATACATCTAGTTCTCACATCCTCAGCATCCTCAGAAAGTGCGTGTGTGTGACAAGGAAATAGAGAGGGGGGAAAAAGAGTGTGGCCGTGTGTATGAGGGCGAGAGAGATGTAGACAAAAAGACAGGGGAAGTGAGAGAAAGAAAGAAACAGAAAAGCGTCAGTAAACAAAATACCACGCGGCCTCCATCTTGTGATCCTGTTTGTTTACAGGCCGTTGTTGTTGCTGCATTTCCTTCATTAGGACGCGGTTATCGTCAGCGGTGCCAGTGTATCTCCCTGTCCTACTGCGTCCATGATTTCAGACTTTATTAATGCTGGGTAATATACTGCATGTTGTTGTTGGCTGTATCTCTCCTTTAAGTCACAATGAACAGGCACACACACACACACACACACACACACACACACACACATGCTGTATCTAAAACAGAGCAGAGGAGAGCGAGGCCTTTGGAGTGGCATTTAATGAAGCTGACCTGAAGCGTTTGAGACGCATTCAGGAAGCTGACTTAAACCATACACCATGGTGGAGTTGTTGGGGCCACGAATCTCACTTATTATCAGAGGGGAAAAAACAAGCCATCAGATGGCCAAACATACTCCAGAGAGGAGTGGCGGGATGGTCGAACGATGACAGAAAGAGGAGGAGGAACAGGGGAGGAAGAGGAAGGCCGGGAGGACACAGGACCGTGATGTGGATGAAGAAGACATTGGTGGGAGTTCTTTTCGGATCAAAGAAGAACTGAAAGGCTGATGACTCCCTCTTCAGCCGGAGAGGACTAAAACGGTTCAAACACAAGTCAACCTGTCCTATGCCTGACCAAGCAGAGTCCCACTACAGACGGACAGACCAACACAAGCAACTCTGTCTGCTCGCCTTGTCCCAAATGTCACTGCAGTTTCAGCCTCACTGCACACAGACACTCAGAGGAGTCCTAGTGGCTTGCCGCGACTCCCACTGCTAGGTTCCGAGTGTTTCGTGTCACCGCTGTAGTCGTCACAGCCTCAGCCTCTATATACACACACACAAACACACACACACGCACACAGTTCAGCCCAGTACTTCAGAGGCACAGGCTGTGGCAGGGTGATCATTTCAGCTGTACCACCGGAGTTCGTCCCAGAGCTGTGGATCTTAGCTGCTAATTGAAGGAAGTCGATTGTTCCCGTGAGAGGAACTAACAAGTCGATGAAAGACCTCCTGGAGAAAACAGATGGCCCTATGGGATACATATCTGCCAACAAATGGCCCTATGCAAATGGTGTGTGGTTTATGAAGAGACGACACTACGCAGACACACCCACGGTTCATACACACACACACGCATACACTACGTACACTACACACGGCTGAAAGAAGGGATGTGTTGAAATGAGCTGGAGCAGTGTCGTAGGTTCTCTGCTCTACTGTTTCCTCCTGTTTCATATCATTGCTCTCCTCTGCTGATGAGGCTGAGGTGAGGCTCTCAGTGTGAGCCGAGGTTCCTCCCAGCAGAGTCCGTAGCTAACCTCTGACCTCTAACCTCTGCCTCTTTCTCCCCTGTAGAAAGCAGTGTTCACGACGGAAGCAATGACAATGATGGCAGCGTCTGTGGCAGTGACTCAACCTTCTACAGGCAGAGTGAAGGTACACAACCTCATATAGAACCCAACCAATGATTAATGGTCATACTAGCTATATCTGTTTCATCATACTAGCTTATTGCATATAGCCACAGCAACACACCACACACACACACACACACACACACACACACACACACACACACACACTGCTGCGTGGTCTTCTTGTTCCAGAGGTCTGTGACCCTCCCAGTCGGCCACTTGTGTTTGTGAATCACAGTAATCACAGCAGCACTCCACCAAAGCCCTGACATGAGTCACCACAGCAGCACTCCACTACAGCCCTGACATGAGTCACCACAGCAGCACTCCAACCACAGCCCTGACACGAGTCACCACAGCAGCACTCCACCACAGCCCTGACATGAGTCACCACAGCAGCACTCCACCACAGCCCTGACACGTGTCACCACAGCCGCACTCCACCACAGCCCTGACACGAGTCACCACAGCCACACTCCACCACAGCCCTGACACGAGTCACCACAGCAACACTCCACCACAGCCCTGATACGAGTCACCACAGCAACACTCCACCACAGCCCTGACACGAGTCACCACAGCAACACTCCACCACAGCCCTGACACGAGTCACCACAGCAACACTCCACCACAGCCCTGACACGAGTCACCACAGCAACACTCCACCACAGCCCTGACACGAGTCACCACAGCCACACTACACCCCAGCCCTGACATGAGTCACCACAGCAAATGACCACAATGTGCTTATCTGCCCCTCTAAAGCAGACTCCCAAACACATATGCGCTCACATGTGTGTGTGTGTGTGTGTGTGTATATATATATATATATATATATATATATATATATATATATATACACATACACACACAGAGAGAGAGTGCGAGAGACACGCGCACACACTGACAGCAGTAATTGCATTCTCTCTGCAGCGGTAATGTTTTGTTTGTCTAGTATACTGTATCTCTAATTAAATCTGCCATTTAGGTAATGACCACTCCTGAGAGCGCTGTAAGTAAACGTGTTGGTGCGTGTGTTGGCAGGACACAGCATGGCAGAGACCCTCACGGTTGCCCTGCGCGTTGCTGAGGAGGCCATAGAGGAAGCCATCGCCAACGCAGAGGAATTCAGTGACAGCTTGGTGAGGCAACACTCCTTCTCTTCCTCCCTTCTTTCTCTACCCATCCATCCATCCCTCTCTCTTTCTCTCTTTCTCTTTCTCTCTCCATGTCTGTCTTTCTGTCTCTTTTGGTTTGGAGCTATTTGGATGAGGGTTTGGTTTTAGTGCTTGTAGAAAAGCTTGTTTTACGGTAGTTCTGACTGGGCTTTGACGTCTGTGTTGCAGGAGAAGCAGAATGAGGCTCGCTACCTACGGGACCACAAAGAAGAGCTTATAGAGGAACTGGCCACAACCATCGTACAAAAAGTACCTTTTATGTTTGGTGTGAAGTTTTTAGTGACATCACCTTAGCATTGCCCTCTTTCATTCTGTATCTCTCTCTCTCATTCTCTCTCCCCCATCTCCTTCTCTCTCTCCTCCCTTCTCTCTCTCTCTCCTCCCCTCTCCTTCTCTCTCCCCCCTCTTCTCTCTCTCCCCTCTTCTCTCTCTCCGCTCTTCTCTCTCTCCCCTCTTCTCTCTCTCCCCCCTCTCCTCTCTCTCTCCCCCCTCTCCTCTCTCTCTCCCCCCTCTCCTCTCTCTCCTCTCTCTCCCCCTCTCCTTCTCTCTCCCCCCTCTCCTTCTCTCTCCCCCCTCTCCTTCTCTCTCCCCCCTCTCCTTCTCTCTCTCCCCTCTCCTTCTCTCTCTCCCCTCTCCTTCTCTCTCTCCCCTCTCCTTCTCTCTCTCCCCTCTCCTTCTCTCTCTCCCCTCTCCTTCTCTCTCTCCCCTCTCCTTCTCTCTCTCCCCTCTCCTTCTCTCTCCCCCCTCTCCTTCTCTCTCCCAGATCATCCAGAGGAGGAAGCATTCTGAGATGCAGACAGAGTATGACTTTGTGTGGCCCCAGAGAGCGAGCCAGGGCCAGCCTCAGGGCAGTGAGCTGTCCTCCCCCAGCCAGCACCCTCACAGCACCCTGGCCCAGGCCAACCAGGCCCACCTCAAGAGCTCCTACTCCCTCTGGGTCAGTCTGGGTGGAAGCCCTCACTACACTAGGCTATGCTACGCTACATTCCGTAACGCTACCCTACGCTACCGTGCACCACATTACGCTACACTTTGCTTCTTTACATTACACTACGCTACCCTGCACTATATTACAATACGTTACACTACACTGCACTACATTACAATAAACTTTACTACACTACATTAAACTAAGCTATGTTACACTGTACTATACTGAACCTCAACGCACTGCACTACAGTATTCTACAGTACACTACGCTACCCTACACTATACTACCCTACACTTCACTGCAATACACTACACTATATTACGCTACATTACACTACACTGCAGCAAAATGCACTTCACTACACTAGGCTATAAAACTCCACAAAAAGCTCCACTATACGTTACACTGCAGTAAGCTCCACTATAATATACTATGTTACACTACAATACATTAAGCTCCACTATAATATACTGCACTACACTACAATACAGTAAGCTCCACTATAATATACTATATTACACTACAATACATTAAGCTCCACTATAATATACTATACTACAATACATTAAGCTCCACTATAATATACTACACTACAATACAGTAAGCTCCACTATAATATACTATACTACAATACAGTAAGCTCCACTATAATATACTACATTACACTACAATACATTAAGCTCCACTATACTATACTATATTACACTACAATACAATAAGCTCCACTATAATATACTATATTACAATACATTAAGCTCCACTATAATATACTACACTACAATACAGTAAGCACCACTATAATATACTACACTACAATACAGTAAGCTCCACTATAATATACTACACTACAATACAGTAAGCTCCACTATAATATACTATATTACACTACAATACATTAAGCTCCACTATAATATACTATATTACACTACAATACAGTAAGCACCACTATAATATACTATATTACAATACATTAAGCTCCACTATACTATACTATATTACACTACAATACATTAAGCTCCACTATAATATACTACACTACAATACAGTAAGCTCCACTATAATATACTACACTACAATACAGTAAGCTCCACTATAATATACTATATTACACTACAATACATTAAGCTCCACTATAATATAATATACTACACTACAATACAGTAAGCTCCAATATAATATACTACACTACAATACAGTAAGCTCCACTATAATATACTGCACTACAATACAGTAAGCACCACTATAATATACTATATTACACTACAATACAGTAAGCTCCACTATAATATACTACACTACAATACATTAAGCTCCACTATAATATACTACAATACAGTAAGCACCACTATAATATAATATACTACACTACAATACAGTAAGCTCCAATATAATATACTACACTACAATACAGTAAGCTCCACTATAATATACTACACTACACTACAATACATTAAGCTCCACTATAATATACTACACTACAATACAGTAAGCTCCACTATAATATACTATATTACACTACAATACATTAAGCTCCACTATAATATACTACACTACAATACAGTAAGCTCCACTATAATATACTATACTACAATACAGTAAGCTCCACTATAATATACTATATTACACTACAATACATTAAGCTCCACTATAATATACTACACTACAATACAGTAAGCTCCACTATAATATACTATATTACACTACAATACATTAAGCTCCACTATAATATACTATACTACAATACAGTAAGCTCCACTATAATATACTACACTACAATACAGTAAGCTCCACTATAATATACTATATTACACTACAATACATTAAGCTCCACTATAATATAATATACTACACTACAATACAGTAAGCTCCAATATAATATACTACACTACAATACAGTAAGCTCCACTATAATATACTACACTACACTACAATACATTAAGCTCCACTATAATATACTACACTACAATACAGTAAGCTCCACTATAATATACTATATTACACTACAATACATTAAGCTCCACTATAATATACTATATTACACTACAATACATTAAGCTCCACTATAATATACTATACTACAATACAGTAAGCTCCACTATAATATACTACACTACAATACAGTAAGCTCCACTATAATATACTATATTACACTACAATACATTAAGCTCCACTATAATATACTATACTACAATACAGTAAGCTCCACTATAATATACTATATTACACTACAATACATTAAGCTCCACTATAATATACTGCACTACAATACAGTAAGCTCCAATATAATATACTATATTACACTACAATACATTAAGCTCCACTATAATATACTATACTACACTACAATACAGTAAGCTCCAATATAATATACTACACTACAATACATTAAGCTCCACTATAATATACTATATTACACTACAATACAGTAAGCTCCACTATAATATACTGCACTACAATACAGTAAGCTCCACTATAATATACTATATTACACTACAATACATTAAGCTCCACTATAATATACTGCACTACAATACAGTAAGCTCCACTATAATATACTATACTACAATACAGTAAGCTCCACTATAATATACTGCACTACAATACAATACATTAAGCTCCACTATAATATACTGCACTACAATACAGTAAGCTCCACTATAATATACTACACTACACTACAATACAGTAAGCTCCACTATAATATACTATATTACACTACAATACATTAAGCTCCACTATAATATACTGCACTACAATACAGTAAGCTCCACTATAATATACTATACTACAATACAGTAAGCTCCACTATAATATACTGCACTACAATACAATACAGTAAGCTCCACTATAATATACTATACTACAATACAGTAAGCTCCACTATAATATACTGCACTACAATACAATACAGTAAGCTCCACTATAATATACTATACTACAATACAGTAAGCTCCACTATAATATACTGCACTACAATACAATACATTAAGCTCCACTATAATATACTGCACTACAATACAATACAGTAAGCTCCACTATAATATACTACACTACACTACAATACAGTAAGCTCCACTATAATATACTACACTACAATACAATACATTAAGCTCCAATATAATATACTACACTACAATACAATAAGCTCCACTATAATATACTATACTACAATACAGTAAGCTCCACTATAATATACTGCACTACAATACAGTAAGCTCCACTATAATATACTACACTACAATACAGTAAGCTCCACTATAATATACTGCACTACAATACAATACATTAAGCTCCACTATAATATACTGCACTACAATACAGTAAGCTCCACTATAATATACTATATTACACTACAATACATTAAGCTCCACTATAATATACTATATTACACTACAATACATTAAGCTCCACTATAATATACTGCACTACAATACAGTAAGCTCCAATATAATATACTATACTACAATACAGTAAGCACCACTATAATATACTATATTACACTACAATACAGTAAGCACCACTATAATATACTACACTACAATACAGTAAGCTCCACTATAATATACTATACTACAATACAGTAAGCTCCACTATAATATACTACACTACAATACAGTAAGCTCCACTATAATATACTATATTACACTACAATACATTAAGCTCCACTATAATATACTATATTACAATACAATACATTAAGCTCCACTATAATATACTATATTACACTACAATACAGTAAGCTCCACTATAATATACTGCACTACAATACATTAAGCTCCACTATAATATACTATATTACACTACAATACATTAAGCTCCACTATAATATACTATATTACACTACAATACATTAAGCTCCACTATAATATACTGCACTACAATACATTAAGCTCCACTATAATATACTATACTACAATACAGTAAGCTCCACTATAATATACTGCACTACAATACAATACATTAAGCTCCACTATAATATACTGCACTACAATACAATACAGTAAGCTCCACTATAATATACTACACTACACTACAATACAGTAAGCTCCACTATAATATACTACACTACAATACAATACATTAAGCTCCAATATAATATATTACACTACAATACAGTAAGCTCCACTATAATATACTATACTACAATACAATAAGCTCCACTATAATATACTATACTACAATACAGTAAGCTCCACTATAATATACTGCACTACAATACAGTAAGCTCCACTATAATATACTACACTACAATACAGTAAGCTCCACTATAATATACTGCACTACAATACAATACATTAAGCTCCACTATAATATACTGCACTACAATACAGTAAGCTCCACTATAATATACTATATTACACTACAATACATTAAGCTCCACTATAATATACTATATTACACTACAATACATTAAGCTCCACTATAATATACTGCACTACAATACAGTAAGCTCCAATATAATATACTATACTACAATACAGTAAGCACCACTATAATATACTATATTACACTACAATACAGTAAGCACCACTATAATATACTACACTACAATACAGTAAGCTCCACTATAATATACTATACTACAATACAGTAAGCTCCACTATAATATACTACACTACAATACAGTAAGCTCCACTATAATATACTATATTACACTACAATACATTAAGCTCCACTATAATATACTATATTACAATACAATACATTAAGCTCCACTATAATATACTATATTACACTACAATACATTAAGCTCCACTATAATATAATATACTACACTACAATACATTAAGCTCCACTATAATATACTATATTACACTACAATACATTAAGCTCCACTATAATATACTGCACTACAATACATTAAGCTCCACTATAATATACTACACTACACTACAATACAGTAAGCTCCACTATAATATACTATACTACAATACAGTAAGCTCCACTATAATATACTACACTACAATACAGTAAGCTCCACTATAATATACTATATTACACTACAATACATTAAGCTCCACTATAATATACTATATTACAATACAATACATTAAGCTCCACTATAATATACTATATTACACTACAATACAGTAAGCTCCACTATAATATACTGCACTACAATACATTAAGCTCCACTATAATATACTATATTACACTACAATACATTAAGCTCCACTATAATATACTGCACTACAATACATTAAGCTCCACTATAATATACTATACTACAATACAGTAAGCACCACTATAATATACTATATTACACTACAATACAGTAAGCTCCACTATAATATACTACACTACAATACATTAAGCTCCACTATAATATACTATATTACACTACAATACATTAAGCTCCACTATAATATACTACACTACAATACATTAAGCTCCACTATAATATACTATATTACAATACAATACAGTAAGCTCCACTATAATATACTATATTACACTACAATACAGTAAGCACCACTATAATATACTACACTACAATACAGTAAGCTCCACTATAATATACTACACTACAATACAGTAAGCTCCACTATAATATACTATATTACACTACAATACATTAAGCTCCACTATAATATACTATATTACACTACAATACAGTAAGCACCACTATAATATACTATATTACAATACATTAAGCTCCACTATACTATACTATATTACACTACAATACATTAAGCTCCACTATAATATACTACACTACAATACAGTAAGCTCCACTATAATATACTACACTACAATACAGTAAGCTCCACTATAATATACTATATTACACTACAATACATTAAGCTCCACTATAATATAATATACTACACTACAATACAGTAAGCTCCAATATAATATACTACACTACAATACAGTAAGCTCCACTATAATATACTGCACTACAATACAGTAAGCACCACTATAATATACTATATTACACTACAATACAGTAAGCTCCACTATAATATACTACACTACAATACATTAAGCTCCACTATAATATACTACAATACAGTAAGCACCACTATAATATAATATACTACACTACAATACAGTAAGCTCCAATATAATATACTACACTACAATACAGTAAGCTCCACTATAATATACTACACTACACTACAATACATTAAGCTCCACTATAATATACTACACTACAATACAGTAAGCTCCACTATAATATAATATATTACACTACAATACATTAAGCTCCACTATAATATACTACACTACAATACAGTAAGCTCCACTATAATATACTATACTACAATACAGTAAGCTCCACTATAATATACTATATTACACTACAATACATTAAGCTCCACTATAATATACTACACTACAATACAGTAAGCTCCACTATAATATACTATATTACACTACAATACATTAAGCTCCACTATAATATACTATACTACAATACAGTAAGCTCCACTATAATATACTACACTACAATACAGTAAGCTCCACTATAATATACTATATTACACTACAATACATTAAGCTCCACTATAATATAATATACTACACTACAATACAGTAAGCTCCAATATAATATACTACACTACAATACAGTAAGCTCCACTATAATATACTACACTACACTACAATACATTAAGCTCCACTATAATATACTACACTACAATACAGTAAGCTCCACTATAATATACTATATTACACTACAATACATTAAGCTCCACTATAATATACTATATTACACTACAATACATTAAGCTCCACTATAATATACTATACTACAATACAGTAAGCTCCACTATAATATACTACACTACAATACAGTAAGCTCCACTATAATATACTATATTACACTACAATACATTAAGCTCCACTATAATATACTATACTACAATACAGTAAGCTCCACTATAATATACTATATTACACTACAATACATTAAGCTCCACTATAATATACTGCACTACAATACAGTAAGCTCCAATATAATATACTATATTACACTACAATACATTAAGCTCCACTATAATATACTATACTACACTACAATACATTAAGCTCCACTATAATATACTGCACTACAATACAGTAAGCTCCACTATAATATACTATACTACAATACAGTAAGCTCCACTATAATATACTGCACTACAATACAGTAAGCTCCACTATAATATACTATATTACACTACAATACATTAAGCTCCACTATAATATACTGCACTACAATACAGTAAGCTCCACTATAATATACTATACTACAATACAGTAAGCTCCACTATAATATACTGCACTACAATACAATACATTAAGCTCCACTATAATATACTGCACTACAATACAGTAAGCTCCACTATAATATACTACACTACACTACAATACAGTAAGCTCCACTATAATATACTATATTACACTACAATACATTAAGCTCCACTATAATATACTGCACTACAATACAGTAAGCTCCACTATAATATACTATACTACAATACAGTAAGCTCCACTATAATATACTGCACTACAATACAATACAGTAAGCTCCACTATAATATACTATACTACAATACAGTAAGCTCCACTATAATATACTGCACTACAATACAATACAGTAAGCTCCACTATAATATACTATACTACAATACAGTAAGCTCCACTATAATATACTGCACTACAATACAATACATTAAGCTCCACTATAATATACTGCACTACAATACAATACAGTAAGCTCCACTATAATATACTACACTACACTACAATACAGTAAGCTCCACTATAATATACTACACTACAATACAATACATTAAGCTCCAATATAATATACTACACTACAATACAATAAGCTCCACTATAATATACTATACTACAATACAGTAAGCTCCACTATAATATACTGCACTACAATACAGTAAGCTCCACTATAATATACTACACTACAATACAGTAAGCTCCACTATAATATACTGCACTACAATACAATACATTAAGCTCCACTATAATATACTGCACTACAATACAGTAAGCTCCACTATAATATACTATATTACACTACAATACATTAAGCTCCACTATAATATACTATATTACACTACAATACATTAAGCTCCACTATAATATACTGCACTACAATACAGTAAGCTCCAATATAATATACTATACTACAATACAGTAAGCACCACTATAATATACTATATTACACTACAATACAGTAAGCACCACTATAATATACTACACTACAATACAGTAAGCTCCACTATAATATACTATACTACAATACAGTAAGCTCCACTATAATATACTACACTACAATACAGTAAGCTCCACTATAATATACTATATTACACTACAATACATTAAGCTCCACTATAATATACTATATTACAATACAATACATTAAGCTCCACTATAATATACTATATTACACTACAATACAGTAAGCTCCACTATAATATACTGCACTACAATACATTAAGCTCCACTATAATATACTATATTACACTACAATACATTAAGCTCCACTATAATATACTATATTACACTACAATACATTAAGCTCCACTATAATATACTGCACTACAATACATTAAGCTCCACTATAATATACTATACTACAATACAGTAAGCTCCACTATAATATACTGCACTACAATACAATACATTAAGCTCCACTATAATATACTGCACTACAATACAATACAGTAAGCTCCACTATAATATACTACACTACACTACAATACAGTAAGCTCCACTATAATATACTACACTACAATACAATACATTAAGCTCCAATATAATATATTACACTACAATACAGTAAGCTCCACTATAATATACTATACTACAATACAATAAGCTCCACTATAATATACTATACTACAATACAGTAAGCTCCACTATAATATACTGCACTACAATACAGTAAGCTCCACTATAATATACTACACTACAATACAGTAAGCTCCACTATAATATACTGCACTACAATACAATACATTAAGCTCCACTATAATATACTGCACTACAATACAGTAAGCTCCACTATAATATACTATATTACACTACAATACATTAAGCTCCACTATAATATACTATATTACACTACAATACATTAAGCTCCACTATAATATACTGCACTACAATACAGTAAGCTCCAATATAATATACTATACTACAATACAGTAAGCACCACTATAATATACTATATTACACTACAATACAGTAAGCACCACTATAATATACTACACTACAATACAGTAAGCTCCACTATAATATACTATACTACAATACAGTAAGCTCCACTATAATATACTACACTACAATACAGTAAGCTCCACTATAATATACTATATTACACTACAATACATTAAGCTCCACTATAATATACTATATTACAATACAATACATTAAGCTCCACTATAATATACTATATTACACTACAATACAGTAAGCTCCACTATAATATACTGCACTACAATACATTAAGCTCCACTATAATATACTATATTACACTACAATACATTAAGCTCCACTATAATATAATATACTACACTACAATACATTAAGCTCCACTATAATATACTATATTACACTACAATACATTAAGCTCCACTATAATATACTGCACTACAATACATTAAGCTCCACTATAATATACTACACTACACTACAATACAGTAAGCTCCACTATAATATACTATACAACAATACAGTAAGCTCCACTATAATATACTACACTACAATACAGTAAGCTCCACTATAATATACTATATTACACTACAATACATTAAGCTCCACTATAATATACTATATTACAATACAATACATTAAGCTCCACTATAATATACTATATTACACTACAATACAGTAAGCTCCACTATAATATACTATATTACACTACAATACATTAAGCTCCACTATAATATACTGCACTACAATACATTAAGCTCCACTATAATATACTATACTACAATACAGTAAGCACCACTATAATATACTATATTACACTACAATACAGTAAGCTCCACTATAATATACTACACTACAATACATTAAGCTCCACTATAATATACTATATTACACTACAATACATTAAGCTCCACTATAATATACTACACTACAATACATTAAGCTCCACTATAATATACTATATTACAATACAATACAGTAAGCTCCACTATAATATACTATACTACACTACAATACATTAAGCTCCACTATAATATACTGCACTACAATACAATACAGTAAGCTCCACTATAATATACTACACTACAATACATTAAGCTCCACTATAATATACTATATTACACTACAATACAATACATTAAGCTCCACTATAATATACTATATTACACTACAATACAGTAAGCTCCACTATAATATACTACAATACAATACATTAAGCTCCACTATAATATACTATATTACACTACAATACATTAAGCTCCAATATAATATACTACACTACAATACAGTAAGCTCCACTATAATATACTATATTACACTACAATACATTAAGCTCCACTATAATATACTGCACTACAATACAGTAAGCTCCACTATAATATACTATATTACACTACAATACATTAAGCTCCACTATAATATACTGCACTACAATACAATACATTAAGCTCCACTATAATATACTACACTACACTACAATACAGTAAGCTCCACTATAATATACTACACTACACTACAATACAGTAAGCTCCACTATAATATACTACACTACACTACAATACATTAAGCTCCACTATAATATACTGCACTACAATACAGTAAGCTCCACTATAATATACTATATTACACTACAATACATTAAGCTCCACTATAATATACTGCACTACAATACAGTAAGCTCCAATATAATATACTATACTACAATACAGTAAGCACCACTATAATATACTATATTACACTACAATACAGTAAGCTCCACTATAATATACTATACTACAATACAGTAAGCTCCACTATAATATACTATACTACAATACAGTAAGCTCCACTATAATATACTATACTACAATACAGTAAGCACCACTATAATATACTATATTACACTACAATACAGTAAGCTCCACTATAATATACTATACTACAATACAGTAAGCTCCACTATAATATACTACACTACAATACAGTAAGCTCCACTATAATATACTATACTACAATACAGTAAGCTCCAATATAATATACTATACTACAATACAGTAAGCACCACTATAATATACTATACTACACTACAATACAGTAAGCTCCACTATAATATACTATACTACAATACAGTAAGCACCACTATAATATACTATACTACACTACAATACAGTAAGCTCCACTATAATATACTATACTACAATACAGTAAGCTCCACTATAATATACTATACTACAATACAGTAAGCTCCAATATAATATACTATACTACAATACAGTAAGCACCACTATAATATACTATACTGCACTACAATACAGTAAGCTCCACTATAATATACTATACTACACTACAATACAGTAAGCTCCACTATACTATACTACAATACAGTAAGCTCCACTATAATATACTATACTACACTACAATACAGTAAGCTCCACTATACTATACTACAATACAGTAAGCTCCACTATAATATACTATACTACACTTTTTCCTGACCATGTGACCTGACCCAGGAAAAGCTGGGCCCTAAATATAGTCTGTAGCTGGGGCCTGGTCAAGTCACATGGGCAGGAAAAACTCCTGTCCCTAGTGATGAGATATGAGGACAGACGGGGTTGAGGGCTGGCTGCCAACATAAATGAAAGGCCAACATAAAGTGCTGTTGCGCCACCAGGAGCCAGAACAGCTTCAATGCACCTTGGCATAGATTCTACAAGTGTCTGGAACTCTTTTGGAGGGATGTGACACCATTCTTCCATGAGAAATTCCATCATAAGTTCAATCGTGCTCGATTGTGTTGAGATCTGGTGATGGAGACATGGTTTACATCGTTTTCATGCTCATCAAGCCATTCAGTGACCACTTGTGCCCTGTGGATGGGGGCATTGCCATCCTATGGGGGCATGACCCTAAGAATGATGGGATATTAATTGCTTAATTAACTCAGGAACCACACCTGTGTGGAAGCACATGCTTTTAATATACTTTGCATCCCTCATTTACTTAAGTGTTTCCATTATATTGGCAGATTTTCGCATGATTGCTTTTCCACTGAGGGTTGTCACCGGTTTGTACCTGTGAGCTGTACAGTAACTTACTGGGAAACCTCTACACACACACACGCCTGGCAGAATTTCAAAGGGGTAGTCAGAGGGGAGCTTGCTGAGATTTGTCATCGTCCCGTGGGTGTAAGGCAGGCGCAGCAGTGTGGAATCAAAGCCACGTTCCCAGTCTGTTGCATTCACACATGATCAAAGCGCTGCTGAATACACAGGGATTCTCCTCAACTCCCTGGTCCACAGAGGGACGGGCTCCCTTTATCAACGCTCTCTGTACACACACACACACACACACACATACAAAAGTGTGCGCATACAAACACACAGGCGCACACATACGGTCATGCGCACGCACACACACACACACACACACACACACACACACACACACACACACACACACACACACACGCTATGAATGAGCTCCGAAGGGGAGTGTGTGTGTGTGAACAGGGATGAGTCCCTCTTCCACTGTTCTTGTCCTTATTGTAGTTCTCTGATGCCCCCTGCTGACTCTTTATAGGAATCACATCCATGTGACTGGTGCGTCGTCCCAGATGGAAGGGCTCTGGGTCAAAAGTAGTGCACTATGTCAAATAGGGTGCCATTTGGTTGGGACGCACGCTGAAAGTCAGTCTTACTGACAGGCTCCCGGAGGAACACAAACTTGAGTTGCCATTTCCTTTGAATACCTTCTGAGATTCTAACCAAACAAACCAGTTCACGTTCAGCTGGATCAGTCAATAACCGCACATAGCCACCCAAACAAGCAAATCTTTTCGACCTAATCCTCAAATGTTTGTTTGTTTCTGGAACGGAAGCGTGGGAAAATTGCTGCCCTGAGGAAAATTCTGCTGCTGTGCCAGTTCCATGTCAAGCTGTCCTTGGCTGGTAGACCCGGCGTTCTGTGTCACCTTGTCAGCACTCGTAGTTTTTAAAGTGCGTAGCATGTCATTTAACATGTGTTTTGTATTTTGCGTGTTTGTGCGCGTGTGTACAGAGGTCGCGGTCGGCATTCTCCCTGACCAGTGATGACTCCCCAGAGAAGGTGACTGAGGCACTAATGGGGGCGGGGGGTGGGGTACAGGACTACGCCTCTCTGAAGAAGGAGACGGCCAGGGCCTCCTCACTGCCCAGCTGGAAGAGTGTGGACCGCCTGGACAACTCCAGTAAGACGCACACTGAAACCCGGCCTCCTTCATACTGTCTCACACACACACACACACACACACATACATTAGAGACAAAGGCACGTCCATGGCAGTCCTCCTGATAGTCAGACACTCTACACTCAACCCAGAGACATGTCCATACTGTTACACACAAAGGCATGGCACTCATTTCTCGTCTCTTATTTGTACAGTCAACTACAGTATGTTACATGCAAACAGGACAGTTCCATACCGTTAAGCTCACAGGAAGAATGCTGTGTTTTGTCACACACGTGAAGTTTTTCTATGTTTGCCTGTGCTTGTATGTTCAGGTGCGTCCTCGGTGCTGCAGAGCCCTGACGGGAACTGGATTGCGCTGCAGAGCTCTCAGCACTCCCGTCCCAGCCTACTGGCCAAGAGAAAGTCGCTGGTGTTCAGCGTCCTGGAGAAAGAGTCTGGCGTGGTCTCGGCCTACGACGAGATGGGCTCTGATTCCGATCAGGAGAACGACGAGAGGGGCTGGGGGGCCGCGCTCCGCCAGTTCCGGCAGAAACTATCAGACGAGACGTACTACACGGACTCCCAACACGACCCGGAGTGGACGTACACCCCGGTCCACCTCCCGGTCACCTCGCCGTCCTCGGGCCAGTACACCAACACGGAGACCGTCAACTCTGACTCAGAGTCCTCGTCGGTACCCTCCGCCCGCCCCCGCATTCCCTTCCATAACGTAATGGGAAGAAAAGGCCCTAACTCAGACTCGCATCTTCATCCCCAGCAGGCTCAGTACCACCATCATCATCATCATCAACACCAGAACTTCCCCTCGTACCCGCTCCACCCGGAGGCGCTGGATGTGAACTTTAACCCCAAGGTGACTGGGGATAGTAGTGAGGCAGAGGACAGCATGCAGAGCGACCAGGTCAGGAGGTCGCGGAGACGCAGGAAGAGCAAGAGGGAAGCGGCGGGGAACCAGGCCCACACACAGCCCCTCTACGCACAATCTGTACAGGTGGGAGGACGACACTAACAAAGCCTTGAGGGCGGTTTAACTTGCAATGACTGTGATATGTGGTTGTCTTACCTTAGGTGAACACGCTGACAGTGTCTGATAAATCAGGCTTTCCCAAACTCGGTCCTGGGGCCCCCACTAAGGTCCACGTTTTTTGCCCTAGCGCTACACAGCTGATTCAAATAATCAAAGTTGGTTATTTGAATCAGCTGTGTAGTGCTACGACCAAAAAAACAAAAACGTGCCCAGGAAAACCCTGTGCTAAATTACTCAAAATTACTCAAATGTGAAGATATGGGGCGTGTTGCAGCTACACCAATCTTGTTCACATTTCTCATTTACGGTAGTAGAATCAGCTGCAGAGATTTTAGATTTACAATCATCTTTACTCCACCACATTCTTGTTATAAATGTGTAAAGTTATTGGTCAACCCTCGTAAGACTATTGAGAAACATTACCACAACACTGTGTGGCAGAATAGGGCCATGTTTTTTCATAAAGACAGAAAATACGCTTTAAGGTCTCTCTCCCTATTACTCTCTTTCTTGCTCTTGCTCTCGCTCTCTCTTCTGCCCTCTCGCTCTGTCTCTGTCACTCTCTTTCTTTCTCCATTCTTAGGAGAACAGTATCCTGCTGAACGGCCTGTTGAAGAGGGGCATGAGTGAGGAGATGGCCGCCCCTGATGTGGTGCCCGAGGCCATGACCCCCGAGCCCGAAGACCAGGACACTGTGGCCCCTAACTCTGCGGCCCCTAGCCCCCGTAACCCCATGACTCCTGACCCCCTGTCCACCAGCAGCACTGGGCCCGGCTCCGGAGACACACTGGAGCAGGAGCTCCGCTCCAAACTGAGCCAGCTGGTTGGACGAGCCAGTAGCAAAGAAGTAGTGAGCTCATCTGAGGACGAGCCAATCAAAAGTCCTGGAGGGAGAGACCGAGAAAGTGACAGCCCGAAAGAGAAGCTGAGGCAGAATGAGAGAGAAGGTGATCGGCAGAGACAGAGTGAGAGACCGAGAGACAGACCGAGGACTAAAAGTCAGGATAGGGCGAAGAGAGAGACAATCGAGTCAGTGAAAGGGCCGGAACTGAAAAAGAGAGAGAGACTAACGGAAAGGCCGACATTAAGAGAGGAGGAGAGAGTGAAGGAGAGGAGGTTGGGGAGAGGAGGAAAGAGTTTGGAAGAGAAAGTAGATGACAGAGAGGAGAAGATAGTGGAGAAGAACAGGCTCAGTAAGAGACCACAGGGAAAAGAGGTGGACAGAAAGACTGAGAAAAAGGGGGAACAAGTGGAAGACCAAAATGAAAAGACCGGATCCACGCCCACCTCGCTTGCTATTACCCCATCTGTCCAGGAGGGGGTGCTGTGTGACGGACAGGTGAGCAGAGAGAGGCGGAACAGGAACGCATTGTTTCATATTTCACTTTAACCATAGAGTTGGATAGAGGGCCAAATCTAGAGATATGTATACCAGGATAGGGATACTTGGCCCAAAGCCTGTTTTACCATGGGTAAAGATAGGAGATGAGCTCTTTAGTACATCTATGGCTCTATGGCTTTAGCCTACCATCATTGTCCTGTTTGTCCTCACCTAAACACGGCAGGGGGCTACCCTTAGTTATCTTTCAATCTGATCTTAGACTGTCTCTGTATCGTACTCCTACGTCTCATTTCTCTCATTCACTCCTTTACTTCCCCTGCCTTTCTTCTGTCTGTACCTTCTTCTCATCCCTAACCTCTTTCTCCCTCCTCGCCTACCTCTTCTCAACTCTTCTCATCTATATTTTGCTGTGCCATCCATGTCCCACCTCTCTCCTTCTCCCTTTCTCCTGTCTGTCTCTCCGTCCGTCCGTCCGTCCATGCGTGTCTGTCTTGTCTGTCAGGAGGGGCAGAATTGTCTGGAACTACAGCAGAGGCTACAATTGCTCTCATCTCTCTTACAGCAGGTGAGATCTACTGTCTCTATAACACAGGCCCCGGTCAGGACATCACACACATACTGTACATGCATAGACCTTCTTATGCAACATGAGTCAAGACTAACAGTCCCAAACTTAACATTCACCTGATACAACACCAAAACTATCAAATTAATGTGATGGATGTAGACCGCACACACTAACACACACTCAGCCATGCACACGTGCACGTATCTGATGATTCCTCCTTTTACAATCCTCTCACACACACTGTCACAAGTAAGACATCATCAAGTGAGACATGGTTGTTTTGTCAGGGACTAATGGTATTAGTCACTCTCTCTCTCTTTCTCTCTCGCTCGCTCTCTCTGCTCTACTTCAGTTGTTTGTGTCCCAAAATAGCACCCTATTCCTTATGTAGTGCGCTAAATGTAGGGTACAGGGTACCATTTGTGACGCCGATTTGTTCTTATCTAGATGTGGCCTATTTTAGGGACTTCTGGACACTTCTCAATGTTATTCAAAGCAACTAAGGGTGGATGGGGAGTGAAAGAGGGAGTGAAATAACCGAGTGAAAAGCGTATGGTGCTGGATTCAATTTAGGCCTACGAAGCCGATTGCATTAGGTAATATACGCGTTTCCCTTCTAGTGCTTTTCTCTTTTATTCTTCTTCCTTCAATACATTTTCGACATTTGTAAAGGGCAGAGGCTGGGGGTATGAATGGCAGTTACATAAAAGGTGTGAAACCACCAGTGGTGTAAAGTACATAAGTATAAATACTTTAAAGTACTAATAAGTATTTTTTGGGGGGGTGGGGGTATCTGTACTTTACCTCTGATATTTTTGACAGCTTTTACTTTTACTCCACTACATTTGTAAAAAAAATATTGACATTTTACTCCATGCATTTTTACCTGACATCCAAAATGTACTCATTACATTTCGAAGGCTCAGGCAGGACAGCAATATGGTCCAATTCACGCACCTATCACTATAACGTGTTGTCATCCCTACTGCCTCTGATCTGGCACTCACTGAACACAAATGCTGCGTCTGTAAATGATGTCTGAGTCTTGGAGTGTGCCCGTGTCTGTCTGTAAATGTACAAAAACAACAAAATCGTTCCGTCTAGTTTGTTTAATATAAGGAATTGGATGTATAGCATTTACTTTAATTTATTATTTTTACTCATGTATGACAATTTAGTACTTTTTCCACCACTGTACTTAAGTATATTTAAAACCAGATACTTTTAGAAATGTAGTATTAGTATTTTAGTAGTATTTTACTGGGTGACTTTCACTTTTACTTGAGCCATTTTCTATTAAGGCATCTTTACTTTTACTGAAGTATGACAATTGAGTACTTTTACCACTACTGGACACCACAGCTCTCCATTTGAGGTACGGTATGTCAAGAGATAAATATGGATGGATTTACCGTGGTATCCCACACACTACTAAAAGGCTTCTCTGGAAGGGGTGCTAATCTGGGTAAAGTCATGTCCGTAAAGTCTTCCACAAATGACCGCAACGGGAACGTTTTAAAATCATGGTGCTCTTGTTTATATATATATATATATATATATATATATTAATATATATTTTTTTTTTAAACTGACGTATTCATTTTGTATGAATAAGAGCACAATGAATTTAAAAACTTTGCCTTTGCGGCCATTTGTGTAAGTTGCTGTCACCTTTCCTCTTTTGGAATAACAAGGACACTGAAGTATATCTGCACAAGTATATCTGCACAACTCTCCACTTGTTTGAGATGTCGACTAAGTGTCAAAAGTATAGATCTGCGGCGTGTTCATAAAGCCCCAGTGGAACACACAGGGATGTGTGAAACTTACTCCTCAGCTGTGAGTTTCCAACTTGCGTCACTTCATTAACTTGCTCTTGAGGTGGCACGATCGGCTGAGACGCCTGCAGGAGCACGGTCACGTGTGTTTGTCCGTACCAGGTATGGGCCCAATTTGTGGAGGAAATGTCACTCGCTGATAAGCAAGCAGCTTATAAGCAAGTGCACAAGCACACACTGCATGGTATCTCAGGTAATGCGGGTGTGGATGCACTGTCTAAAGTGCTTCCTCAACACAAATGTCACCGTAGGAAATGGAGCCGTGTGTTGGGAGCCACGTTGGTAATGATGTCTCTTTGTAATGGGGGTGATGGCCAAGACTCCGGCTCCCATTCTCCGTCGACCTACTCGGTCAGCACCGTAACTATTTGCTCTCTAAGTCACCGCCGAGTGCTCAAAAGGAGCCGTCTCTCGTCTCATCTCCGGCTCAAGTGCCACCCACGAACACCCCCTAACACCCACACTGTGCCTTTCCTTTCAAAGCCTGTGCACGTCGCTAGCCGGGCTAACGCGTCTTAGAGAGAGAGAAAGCGGGTGGATCAATGCACTCATTAGTCCCACAGATCAAAGCTTCAAGCCAATGATTAACTCAATATTGAATTACATCCATCTCCCTCCTTCTCCATCTTCCCTCTCTCCTTTTCAGATGTACTGTTCTTGTTTGTACTGTACAGTTGGAGTGTGGTTTGTTATGTCGTTTAGGTTCAAGCCGAGACTGCCCTTTCATTTGCCTCATGTTAGGTCCACTGTCACCCTTGCGTGACCTCTATAACTTAAACCTATTATATAGCGGAATCTACTAATAGAGAAGGTCAACAGCTCTCCTCCTCTTCCACCCAAAATTTCAGACTCTTCTTCCACACACTGTTTTTCCTCCCACCTGATCGCTTCGTGCAGGTCGAGCGTGAGTCATGATGCGTGTCTGGGTGTGTGTTGAGGTGTAAAAGCTGTGTGTGTGTGTCATTGACTGACTTCGTCTGTCATTGTCATTGAGGACCATACTGTAAACATCTCACTTGGACCCGCTTCACTGTTTCATATATGTTTTTTACTCACTGATGGTAGTCATCTTTGCCTATGACTCGTATCTCTGTGTGTGTTGTATGTCTGTTTTGTATGTGGTGTGTGTGTGTTGAACAGAAGTACTCGGCAGCATCTCTGTGCAGTATCACCACAGAAGTCCTGAAGGTGCTCAACGCTACCGAGGAGCTGATTGGTGAGGCGGGGGGCGATAGCGTCACCCCCTCAGAGTGCATGAGCGCGTCTGAATCCTTCTCCAGCAGCTTAGAGACCAGGGAGCTGGACCAGAAACTCACAAAGATGGAGGAAAACGTAAGAACCACAGCCTACAGTTGAAGTCGGAAGTTTACATACACCTTAGCCAAATACATTTAAACTCAGTTTTTCACAATTCCTGACATTTAATCCTTGTAAAAATTCCCTGTCTTGGGTCATTTAGGATCACCACTTTATTTTAAGAATGTGAAATGTCAGAACAATAGAAGAGAGAATGATTTATTTCAGCTTTTATTTATTTCATCACATTCCCAGTGGGCCAGAAGTTTACGTACACTCAATTAGTATTTGGCAGCATTGCCTTTAAATTGTTTAACTTGGGTCAAACATTTCGGGTAGCCTTCCACAAGCTTCCCACAATACGTTGAGTGAATTTTGTCCCATTCCTCCTGACAGAGCTGGTGTAACTGAGTCAGGTTTGTAGGCCTCCTTGCTCACACACGCTTTTTCCGAACTGCCCACACATTTTCTATAGGATTGAAGTCAGGGCTTTGTGATGGCCACTCCAATACCTTGACTTTGTTGTCCTTAAGCCATTTTGCCACAACTTTGGAAGTATGCTTGGAGTCATTGTCCATTTGAAAGACCCATTTGCAAGCAAAGACTCACTGAGTTTGAAGGTAGGCCTTGAAATACATCTATAGGTACACCTCCAATTGACTCAAATGATGTCAATTATCCTATCAGAAGCTTCCAAAGCCAAGACGTAATTTTTGGGAATTTTCCAAGCTGTTTCAAGGCAGAGTCAATTTAGTGTATGTTAACTTCTGACCCACTAGAATTGTTATACAGGGAATTATAATTTAAATAATCTGTCTGTAAACAATTGTTGGAAAATTACTTGTGTCATGCACAAAGTAGATGTCCTAACCGACTTGCCAAAACTATAGTTTGTTAACAAGAAATTTGTGGAGTGGTTGAAAAACAAGTTTTAATCCAACCTAAGTGTATGTAAACTTCCGACTTCAACTGTACATACATCTGAATGTTGGTGGTTGTCACTATCTAGCCATGCTAGAAAGGACCAAAGTGCAGCGCTTTCTAAACCCATAACTTAATCCTTACCCTAACCTCAACCGTAACCCTAGATCAAGAGAATAGATAACCTATGTGTACTTGCCCATCTGAAGTCACTATGTGAGCCACTTTTGTCCATCTTAGCATGACCATATAGTGACTACAACCTGTATTATTTAATGTAGAGGCTCAACAAGACAGGCCCTAGGATAGAGCCCTGTGGGATCCCAACATTGTTATGCTCAGAACCTGTGCCCTTTGAGTTCTCCTGTAACATGTGACTTGTCCCTGCAGGTGTACCTGGCTGCGGGGGCGGTGTACGGCCTGGAGGGGGCACTGGGGGACCTGGAGGAGGTGGCCCGGGACATCAGCAGTAGCACCTCAGACAGAGAGCTGGCCTTCCTGGAGGAACAGGTGGCCACTGCCGCCACCCAGGTGCAGCAGTCTGAGCTCCAGGTAGGGGGTCCATTCATATCCAAACGCCCAGTTGTTTCAATGGCTGTGTTCCATGCTGATTACATTGCAGATGCATGTCAGATTTCACAGCACCTAGGTAGGTGTGACATATGAGCCAATCACATCTTCTTTTGTCATATACAGTATGTTTAAGGTATTTTCACAATTTATTGATCAAAAAGAGAGAGTGGATGACAGTGCTGAAAGTGAATTTGTGGTAAAGGGAAGTTGGTTGGCATGTGTCCTGGACGCTGCGTCTTAGACCACTAGATCACCCTAGGCTACCAACCAGATGTTATGATAGAGCAATTTGATGCCAACTGTGCAGTCGATGACATGGCACGTCTACAGTGTGGTCGGCCTGGAACGCGACCAGGGTCTGATGGTCCTGTTAGAATGCAGGCTTAAATGTGGAGACTGGATAGAGTGTGAAGGATATGTAATTGTATTCCACTGGTGTCTTCTAAATTGTCTTTCAGTAGCAAAGTGAATTGATGTGATCTGCTAGCCTGAGCCTTGATCTACACCACATGTACAGCAAATATAGTTTTACTTCAGGTCTGATATCCTTTTTCTGAATTGTTTTTCATCTTCTCCCTCCAGATATCAGACATCGAGGTGAGGATATTATCTTTAAAAACAGCTGGACTGAACGTCACCGCCTGCAATCGTTTCTCCAAGTTCCCCAAGCCAAAACCTAAGGTAGTATTTTTCCACCTTACAGTTATTACACACATACACAGCCTAATGGTCACTGTACTCATGTACTGTTTCTCTGCAGCCTCAAACCCTCGACACGTCACGTCAACAGAGGAGAAAGCTACCTGCCCCTCCAGCCAAAGGTAACGGACTTGTTGAAATGCTCCCAAAGAGAACCTGTTTTGCTTCTGAACCATTTGTTTAGTTCTGTTTAATCTATTGATGCATCCATTTCCATGTCCTTCTTTTGTTTAATTAAGTTTATAGGGTTGACTCCCCTTGTTGATTGAAAAAGTACCAGGGCGCAAAATGATCCAAACGTTGTCACTCCATAAAATCTCAAATCTTTCAGACTGTGTAATATCACACTGTCTCAAGGAGAAAGTTTTGCCTTTCAACAGTCGTAAAACACACACACACACACACACACACACACACACACACACACACACACACACACCCTCTTAGGGCGTTCATGTGCGTTTTACATCGATCTTGCGTTTCACATCACTGTGGCAACACAATGTTGTCTGCTCCGCAGAGTAACGGACCCTTTTTAATGTGTGGATGTTGGATGGGGGGGGGGGGGGGGCTGGTATTCACACTTGGAAGGCTAACATCACACATTTGGATCTACAGGAGGAGATTGAATGGACGCCAGACTAAATGCACCAGCTAGAGAGGGAAGAAAGAGAAAGGTTCAATTAGGAAAGAGAGACGAAGCACCGAGAATAAGAGACGAATGGGACACACTCCTTTTCATTTTAATAATTATTTCATTAATTATTAATGGTGGTTTTGTTTCTGTTTGGCGCCATCAAGCAGCCTCACCGTGTCAGTGATTCACTCTGTTTTTTTTAGCTTTAGTCTCAAAGAAAAGCACAACGCAACAGAGGCGAGATCAAAGAAGTCGTCTCATAGTCATGTCGTGTTGATTTCAGAAAGAGATCGACAGAGCGTCTTTTAAAAAGATCGTCGTTAGGTTAGAGCTGTATTCTTTCAGGAAGGGATGCATGTTTTACTGTTTCTCTCTCTGTCTGGGGGAACTTCTGAATTTCATGCCCAATTCTGATTAAATACGACCAAATAGTGTAACAAAAACTTAAAGGACACCTGCTCTTTCCTTTCCATAGACTGACCAGTTGAACCCAGGTGAAAAGCTATGATCCCTTATTTTTTTATTTTTTTTAACTCTGTTTATTAAGTTTTGAACATACACACACACAGACAAGACAAAGCAATATAAATAATACACTCAACTAGAAAAAAAAAAAAAAAAAAAATTTTTTAAAAAAGCTTTTAAAAAGCTTTAAAGAAACCATACTTTAGACAAGTTAAACACACCAGGCAGAAGGCTACAGAGGTTAAAGGGCAATCTATAGTACAGGGACAGAGCAAACACCTCACCATTGTTCCTGTAAGCAGTCAAGGGATAAGGGTGGAGAAATGCAACCACTCACAGAGAGTCATGGCCACAGACCGACCATCCACTGGACAAAAAAAAAGTTTACAATGCTTTAAAATAAAAAATGATTATTCATGTAGGCGTGAACAAAATGTAAAAATAACTGGGAAAAACAAGCTCACACTTCAGTCTCTGCCTGGGCAAGATGAACAAGGCATCTGCGGACCACAATCAATAAGCACATGGACCTTAATACCCCCCCAGCAAAAACACAGAGAGAAGCTCCTCCAACCCTTAAGTCACAGACTTATTTTAGTATTAATTGGGATGCCATCAGAGGATGGACTGTTTAAAGTAAGACCGGAATGGAGCCCAAGCCTCATCAAACAGTTTGGGGTTCCCACGTGAATTTAATTTAATTTTTTCTAGTTTCAGAGAGCACAACACATCCCTCACCCAATATTTATACGATGGGGGAGCTGCCATCTTCCAGTTCTGTAGTATTAGCCGTCTAGCTAAAAGAGTTGTATAAGCAACAGTGTCCGACTGGATTCTTGATAGGGGGGTACCCATGGGCAGTACTCCAAAAAGGGCTGTAAGGGGAGACGGATCTATAACAGTGTCATATATATCAGAGAAACATTTAAATATTAATTCCCAGAAACCTGACAGTTTATGACAGCCCCAAAACATATGCAACAGTGTGGCTGGTTCCACCTTACATCTGACACAGGTAGGATCAAAATCAGAGAATATTCCTCCAAGTTTGGCCCCCGACCAGTGGATACGGTGAACCACCTTGAATTGAATGAGGCTGTGTCTAGTGCTAAAAGAGGACGAGTGTACCCTGCGCAGCACAGATTCCCAGGCGTCTTCCCCAAGTTCCTCCCCCAAATCCTTTTCCCATCGAGTCTTTAAAGGCACCAGAGAAGGGTTCTGTAGGTCATGAATGATTGCATATACATCTGAAATTGCGCCTCTAGGAAGCTTGTTCAGCTCCAAGATGCTCTCTATAGCAGTATTCGCAGGCCTATTGGGAAATCCAGGTGTGTTAGCCCTGACAAAGTTTCTAGTCTGGAGATAGCGGAAAAAGTGGGATTGGGGGAGATTGAACTTTTCCTGCAGCTGAGAAAAAGAGGCAAATGTATCATCAAAGAATAATTGGGCTAGCGAGGGAAGGCCTAGTGAGTGCCAAATGCCAAAAGCCCCATCATTCAAAGATGGAGGAAATAAAATGTTCTGATTGATTGGGCCTGATAGAGAAAAGCCTCGGAGGCTAAAGGCTAAACGGAACTGATTCCAAATTTTAAGAGACTGCTTTACAATTGGGTTGGCACACCTTTTGCCTAGGGACACTGGGAGAGACGAGCACAGCACAGAGGAAAGTGCTGCAGGTTTACACGATTCAGACTCCATCTGGGCCCAGAGTGGTCTAGGGCCAGTAGGATCAGTCTGCAGCCAGTACAGAACGGCTCTGAAATTTGCAGCCCAGTAGTATGTCTGAAAATTTGGTAAAGCTAAACCCCCCAATGACCTAGGCTTCTGTAAATGTTTTCTACCAATCCGTGGTACCTTGCCATTCCAAATAAAATGCATGAATGGTTGATCCAGTGAAATAAAAAAAGATTTTGGAATAAAAATGGGTAAACATTGAAATAAATATAAAAATTTGGGCAACACATTCATTTTAATGACATTAATCCTTCCGATAAGAGAAAGGGGTAGCGAATTCCAAAAAGTAAAAGATTGTTTCAATCTGTCTGCTAGAGCAACAAAGTTTTCCTGAAACAAATTTGAATATTTCCTTGTCACTTTTACTACCAAGTAAGTGAATTGATCCCGGACAATCCTAAACTGAGAACTTGTGAAAGAGCACTTTAAAGCAGCCTTGTTTACCAGAAAGAGCTCACTCTTGCCTAGATTCAGCTTGTACCCTGAGATTGATCCAAACTTTTTAAGAACAGATAGGGCACGTGGCAATGAGGTATCGGGGTTGGAGATAAACAAAAGGAGGTCGTCAGCATATAGCGAGACTTTCTGCTCTAAGCCCGCCCTGATTATGCCTTGAATGGCATCATTAGAGCGTAGTGCAATGGCGAGAGGCTCGATTGCCAAAGCAAACAACAAGGGGGAGAGTGGGCAACCCTGTCTGGATCCGCGGTGCAAGGGAAAATAGTCAGAGGACAAGTTATTGGTCCGTACCGAAGCCATGGGGGAAAAATAAAGAATCTTTGTCCACGCAATGAATTTGGGGCCAAAGCCAAATCTATAAAGGGCAGCTGTTAGGTAATCCCACTCAACGCGGTCAAACGCTTTTTCAGCATCAAGTGAGACCACCACCTCCGGGTCCTCCGACGCTGGGGAGTACAGTATATTCATAAGGCGCCTAATATTGAAAAATAAATGCCTATTTCTCACAAAGCCATTCTGGTCAGAGTGTATTACTTGGTGCAGCAAGCCTTCCATACGGATGGCTAAAAGCTTAGCTAGGATTTTGTAATCACAGTTTAAAAGCGAGATTGGGCGATAGGATCCACATTCCAGGGGGTCTTTGTTTTTCTTTAGTAGTAATGAAATTGAAGCCTGATAAAGACTAGGCGGCAGCTTTGAAGTATTGAGGCACTCTGCAAATAGTCGGGACAAGAATGGGCAAAGCAGACCAGAAAACGTCCTGTAAAATTTGGTTGGAAAACCGTCCGGACCCGGTGATTTACCACTTTTCATTGCGGACACTGCTGTTGCAATCTCCTCAAGCGTAAATTCTTCTTCTAGACAGTCATGGGAGTCTGTATCAATTGAAGGCATATTCAAGCCATTAAAGAAGGAGTCAATCAGCGAAGGGTCTTGAGGGGATTCAGAGGTGTATAGCGCAGAGTAAAATTGTTTAAATTGATCATTGATCTCTTTATGTATAACTGTGGTGGCACCAGACGGGGTCCTTATTTGTGGGATTAAACGTGAGGCCTCGGATTTACGGATCTGATGTGCAAGGAGTTTACTGGCCTTGTCGCCTTGTTCATAGACTTTGTATCAAGCTCGCAAGAGTAACTGTTCAGCTTGCCTGGTAGAAAGCTCATCAAATTCAGATTGGAGTAGTTGGCGCTCTTTATGCAGATCAGAGGAAGGATCCGTAGCATACCTCTCATCCAATGTGGCTATGGACTCGCTCAGGTCCCGAAGTCGCTGGGAGCGAACTCTGTTTTGGTTGGCTGTATAAGAAATAATTTGGCCACGTAGGTATGCTTTGAGAGACTCCCATATGGTAGAGCAGGACATACCTGGTGTTGAATTAGTTTCTAGGAATAAGGTAATTTCAGAAGAAATGAAATTAACAAACTCCTTATCTGAGAGTAAAATGGGGTTGAGACGCCATTGATAACACCTAGGAGGTCGCTGGGGAAACTCTAGTTCAAGCACTAATGGTGAATGGTCAGAGATAACAATACTCTCGTAAGTACACTGCCGAAGGTTAGGCAGAAGTTTTTTGTCCAAAAATAAGTAATCAATCCGGGAGTATGTTTGATGAACATGAGAATAAAAGGAATACTGTCTATCTGTAGGATGTAGGAAACGCCAGGCCTCAAACATAGCATATTTCTGAAGAAAGGATTGAATAAGTAGGGCACATTTAGATGGGCCTGTATTTGTTTGTGAGGACTTGTCAAGAACTGGGGACATTTTACAGTTGAAATCCCCCCCTAAAATCAACAAATGAGAATCTAAATTGGGAATAGCAGACAGAAAGGAAGAAATGAAACTTGTGTCATCCCAATTGGGAGCATAAACACTAGCCAAAACAAGAGGGGTAGAAAACAGTTCATCGGTTACTATGACGTATCGTCCCTTAGGATCAGCAATAACCTCAGAAGCTACAAAGGGAGTAGCCTTATCAACCAGAATAGCAGCACCTCTTGATTTACTATGAAAGTTTGAGTGGAACACTTGACCAACCCAGTCCTTACGCATCCTAAAATGCTCACCAGTCCTCAAGTGAGTCTCTTGTAGAAATGCAATATTTGCATTCAAACCCTTTAAGTGTGTCAACACCCTCTTACGCTTCACCGGGTTGTTAACCCCTTTGGTATTCCAAGAAATGTACTTGATCGTATTATTTCGGCCCCTCTGGGCATTCCCGTTATTCAACCCTGTCATCAGAGCATAGAATGGAAAAGCAATGAGCGCCCAAAACCCCCAGAATAACTTGTCTCAGAGTAATAATGTACGGTGGTAAATGTTTGGAAAAAGTACAGAAAAAAAAAACAGAAAAAAAAACTAAAAAGACAGAATGACAACATTAGAACTGAACAATTCAACCTGCCCCCCCACCCCCTCCCCCCATCCCAGACAATACCTCCCCAAACGAGGTACAAGCCTAAATAGAACATGTTCTCTTCGCACAGTATGTCTGTGAGAGTGCGGTCTTAAACCTAAACCCACAGTCCCGCTCTTTAAAGTCGCGTTTTGTTAGTGGATCAAGCAGCAAAAAGAAAGATTTGTATTTATTTTTTTCAAAAAAAAAAAAGGCGAATCCCCTGTGCAAACGGAATGACAAAAGCACCACTTGTAGATGTATATAATTGTATTCCCCGTCTTATAACAGGCATTGAGAGAAAATAAATAAAATGTATAAAGGCTCTCAGCCAAAAATCTAATTTGAAGTAAGGAAATCGTAGTAAGACAATCAAAAATAATAGTAATTATAATAGTAGTCTAATTGAAGCTGAGACAGCTTACAACCAATCCCCAAAAACTACGTCTGCGCAACGTTGAACGTTTGCTGGGCTTAAATGACGCTCAAAACTTTTAAAATGAAAGTGAGGCCCCAGAAACCGTGTAGCCTCGGGAGACATTTGTTGTTTACTGGGTCAATGCAAACGCAAAAAATATTTTGAGTCACTGAGACAATGTGTAAACAAACTAAATAGGTGAGCGAGATAAGGCACGCACACTAGATGATCAAAACATTAGATCACATCAAATAAGCCTGAATAGTTTCACCAACTATACAAGACTAGCCTGTTATATCTGAACATAATTGTACCACAAGTGGGGTACTTACTATCCACAGTTCGCAAGCAACAGTTGCTAAACTATGAGTATAATCTAGACTTCTTGATATGACGTTGAATTTGAGCCATAGCCTCCTCCGGAGATTCAAACGTGTGGTCTTTACCCTCATGAGATATCCAGAAACGGGCCGGGAATCGCAGTCCATACTTCACACTTGGATGGTCCCGAAGTACTCGTTTGGCCTGTCCGAAAGCTGCGCGCTGCCTGGAAACAGTGGGGGAGTAGTCCTGGTATATGGAAAAGCTCTGTCCTTGAAAGCTCAGAGTGGTATTGCGGGCTCGTCGGAGGATCTCCATCTTCTCATGAAAAAAGTGCACTCGAAGAATTATGTCACGGGGCCTCTCCCCATCCCGGGGCTTTGGGCGCAGCGACCGGTGGGCTCGATCAATCAGGGGCTTTTCATCTAAGGCAAGAACATCCTTCAGCAGCCCTGAAACGAAATCCGTGGCGCGATGCATTTCCGCGGACTCTGGGACTGATACAAGCCTCAGATTATTACGGCGAGAGAATCCCTCTAAACTCACACAGCTCTCCCTCACCTTTTTCAAATCCGCAGCTAGGCGTTTAACTTCAGCCTCCAGGGATGTAGTTAAGTCGGAGACATTAGTAGCGGAGGCCTCCAGTGCTGCAATCATTGTAGTGTGTGACGCAGTTGTTGTTTTGAGTGATGTAATTGCCGGCACAGTCTCGTTCCGCAGGATGGTTAAATCTGCTTTTAAAGTATCAGAAACCTCCTGTATTCTGGCCTCAATCGTAGCAACCACCTGTGTTTTCATTTCAACTATCTCAGAGCGTAGTAGTTTGATGGCCTCGAGAATGTTCATTTCAGCGCCGCCAGTCCAAGCCGCGCCCCCGGGTAAAGTGTGCGTCCCCGGGCCCTCAGACTCAGGAGAGGGCGGTGATGAGAGCGGGTCTTGTAGGCCGGGTTTTCTCAGAGTCATGTTCTTGGCCTTATGTTTGGTCGACATGCTGACATTCGGAAGCAAAGTAGTCTTGGTTTTTACGGAAAGGGATCACCAAATTAATATTTGAAAATAAATACGGTTTTGCTGCAGAATTCACATAAACTTTAAGAATACCACGGGAGCAAACGGAAAACACGTCAGTCGCACATGGCGTCCCCTACCATCCCCCCTAGTCCTGGTATCGCTATGATCCCTTATTGATGTCACCTGTTAAATTCACTTCAATCAGGGTAGATGAAGGGGAGGACACAAGTTAGTTAAAGGAGGAGACAATTGTCTTTAGACAATTGAGACATGGATTGTGTATGTGTGCCATTCAGAGTGTGACTGGGCAAGGCTAAATATTTAGGTGTCTTTGAACAGGGTATGGTAGTAGGTGCCAGGCGCACTGGTTTGTGTCAAGAACTGCAATGCTCCTGGGTTTTTCACGCTCAACAGTTTCCCAGGTGTATCAAGAATGGTCCACCACCCAAAGGCCTTCCAGCCAACTTGACACAACTGTGGGAAGCATTGGAGTCAACATGGGCCAGCATCCCTATGGAATGCTTTTTGACACCTTGTGGAGTCCATGTCCCGACGAATTGAGGCTGTTCTGGCGGCAAAAGGGGGGGGGTTGCAACGCAATATTAGGACGGTGTTCTTAATGTTTGGTGCACTCCGTGTATATGCAATGTAAACTACATTTACGTTATACTATGTAATAGCTTCATTTGTCATTTTGACTATTGAATACTTTCCTTACCTGAATAGCTGAAGTATATGTCTATATGTATTTCTTGGTCTTCTTCCAGATAAGGAGTCCGAGCAGCAGGTGAGAGCACTTCAGCCGTACTGACATACAGACAGCACAAAAAGTCCCTCGAGGGCACCCCAGGACCCGTGGACCCCCGCGGGGCCTCTCCAATCCAGTGCCTTGATCCAGCGTCCGCTTCGGGCTACACAGGGACTAACACCTGCCCTGTGCACCCCAACCAGCGCTCTCCTCAGCCAGGCACTTCCCCATCCTGTCACCCTCTAAAAATGACCCCATACCATGCCTCCCCATCCTACTCCATCCACCCCCCCCCCCTCTCCCCCCGGGCCTCACTCACTGTAACCACCACACCACGACACCCACAACGTGGTGGGTTGATAGACGGCGTGTCTCTGCCTTAAAATCAGCATACGAACACTCCTCACCGTGACAACTCACTGTCTTACTATCAAAAGAAGACGTCACTTCAGAGTCATTGTAGTACAGAAAATAAACTTGTCAGTCTTTTTTTCTAACTGTTTGCAAGAGTGTTGTAGGTGTTTGAACTAATGTACAAAGAAGATGTGAAAAAAACACGTGAAATACTTCTGTGGTACGTGTCCCTAAAGAGGCTAAACCATGTTTTATACTACTGTTTTACTTTCTCTCACCAATGAAATGTCATGATGAATTGTAGAGCAGTTGCAGAACCTGTTCAATGTTGACATTTAATTATTATTTCTGTGTAAAGACTCAAAAGTAATCATTTCCCTGAAACTAGCAAATAAGAAATCCTCATTCACTAAGATATGGTCTGATGTTTTTCAAATTTTAGAAAAGGAGATTACTTGAAAAAACATCTGGTGTCCTCTCCTGTTCCTCAGTTAAGAATTGTCATTAAGGTAGCAAGTGAACACACCTCAACCTTTTTGAAGGAGGTGATTTTGTGATGACATAATTACTCTTGTGCTTAGTTACCATATTTGGAGAAAGTTTTGCTATATTGCTAGTAATGTAATGAAACATTTACATGTAATTGCATTTTCAAAATAATGAAGCATTTGTCACACAAATAGGCTACCTATCTGTAAAGCATTTATGAACCCAAAGAAGCCATGAATTAATTAAATCAACACGTGTTTCTTACCAATTAAAAACACCTGTCTATGAAATTGTCACCATCTAAGCCGTTAGTTGTTATTTTTATATTTAATTTATTTCAGCTTTGTGGCCTTTATTTGGCATAGATCCTGATTTGTCACCTGTGCTGTATGGCTCCAGTAATGAATTGTACGTTGCGTTAAATATCTAGTAAAGATGTAAACATAATGAAGCCTAATGGGCTGTATGACAAAATGCTATTGAAAACCATGATTTTATTACAAGCAAATTGAATTTTTAACTTTTCAAGATTGTTATCATTTTCACTAAAACAAAGTGAGTGGAAAATGGCGTAAGCTTTCTCCCCCTCTGAAAGCTTTTCTCATCAGTTATGTCTGAAAGCGTGTCATGTTTCCATCTTCAAACTGCTTTACATGTGTGGCTGCATTAATTGTCTAAAATCGTATGATTTCAAAAGTTGATAAGGGTATTCATATTCATGATAAAATGGGAGATGCTATAAATAGTAGTTGATGCAGTGTGTGACACAACTCCAAAGAGTCTCGAGTGCTCGGCCTGTTTCTATCAAGCGTCTCATTGTAGGAGTACTGGTCTAGGATCAGATCTTTCCTGTCCATGTTAACTGTATTCATCGTGATCTACAAATACAGGCCTTGCTCTTTATATTGAGAAAGTCAAAGTATTAATATAGAGGATATGAAATACAAGGTTGCGTAGGGTTCTGTTCGTGTCTACTGCTCGGTAATGACAGGTAAAATAGTATGACGTTTGCTTTGGTCCGTGGTGTTATGTGCAGCCTTTTTTTCAGGCCACACATAACACCCTGGACCAGAACTAGTATAAAGTGTCATCTAGTTGTCCTTTGAGAACAGCTTATTCCCATACCTCTGGACTGCTGGGACTTCTGTTGTTTTTACCTGATATTATGATATTTGATTCTATTGGGTTCTATTTGAACACTGGTGGGCCCATATATTCATCCTATGATCGCTTTTTGCAGGTTTGGCAGATCGTTCCTGTATGTTGTCGTTGTTCCTGGAGGTGTGTTGTGTATAAACGCATGTTAAATAGATGTACAAAATTCTCACGAGAAGCACAGCCAAGGGGTTCATCATTATCAATGTCCTGTATTTTTATATTGTAAAAAAAAAAGTGATCTCACCTCAGAATTTGTTTATATATATATATATATATATGTAAAAAAAAAAAAACGGATATGACATATAAGATATAATTGCCCAATCATAAACTAGATCCTTCTGTGTTGTCTGTGGGAGACTGTGCAACCTAGCTGCCATCATGACGGAATGACTGCAGTGAAGTTCACTATGCACAGCTTTGATGGACTATTCACTCATGTGCAATCGTTTGTTGCAATCCATATCATGTGTTGGGGAAAAATATAAAGAAGCAAAAAATGTATTATCTATGTGCCAAATTGCTCTGAATGAGAAAAAGTGTAATACTAAATGAATAAAAGTTTGCATACCTGAATGATCTCTGGAGTTTCCTGTCATTTCTAACCTTTGGGAGTTAATGACCTATTACTTATCTTATGTTACGAAGAAAATCCCTTTTTCAGCAATATTCATACCTATTTACCTCATGGTAAAAAAATATATATATATATGAACCCGCTAATTTGGAATTTGAGCATCTTTACATTTCTCTTGATTATGTCCTGTTTTTCGTTCAACAATCGGTAACAGCACCAATCTACCAAAAACATAGTTAGAGACATCTTCATTTATTAATAAATATAGATTGCATTTCTCAGTATGTACAGAATACAACTTGTTTTTTGGGTCAGCCAGTTTAGAAGTCCCTTTGAGTAAGACTTAGGCTTGAGTAGAAGAAAGACAGGAAGGAAGAAAGAAAATGAGAAAGAGACCGAGAAACGGGGACAATCCTTGATTAAATAAATAAAAATACACATTCACAAACACAGACGGTGGGTGGCGAGCGTGTTGTCACGGTAACCAGTCGGCGTCCTCCCCTCCCAGTGTCTTCCCGAGGCTCTCCTGGTTCCTGATGGTGTTGAGGAGAAGCTCCAGGGTGTTTATCACATATTCAGGGTGTCTGAGCCCACCGCTGCCCCCTCCTCTGCTCTGCCTCTTCCCAAAGCGCCCGATGGGCCTCACCCCACGCCCCACGTACCACAATGGATCTATCTCTGGACCTGATAAAGAAAAGATTTGGGATGAGTGGAAGCTATATATATATATATATATATATATATATATTTCAACCTTAGCTTGATGCTTCCACTCATCCCGCACACAGTATTTATACACACACAGTGTATACAAGCATGTGCTCGCAATCACAGACAGACTGAAACACACACACTCAAACTCTCTGACAAGCACACACAAATGCCTGTCCACAAAGTAGCCTACATAGTTGTACCGTTATGCCTAAACAGTATGTCACATTTGATAGTCAGACCTAATAACCCTTCATATTGCTGTTCCATAACTAGTGTTAATGTTGTGAAGGACACAATGTATTGGTATGAGTTCTGATGTGGTATGAACAATAACGTGATATGAACAATAACCTGGTATGAACAATAACATGGTATGAACAATAACATTGTATGAACATTAACGTGATATGAACAATAACGTGATATGAACAATAACCTGGTATGAACAATAACATTGTATGAACATTAACGTGATATGAACAATAACGTGGTATGAACAATAACGTGATATGAACAATAACATGGTATGAACATTGTATGAACATTAACGTGATATGAACAATAACGTGGTATGAACAATAACGTGGTGTAAACAATTTAGTGGTATGAACAATAGCATGTATAAACAATAAGGTGGTATGATCAATAACCTGGTATGAACAATACTATTTATGCTACAAACAATAACCTGGTATGAACAATACCATGTAGGCTATGAACAATAACCAGAAAGTAGATGTCACCTTTTCATCAGGCAGTGGAGGTCCATTTATTGGATTTTAGGGTTATTTAATTTATAAACCCCATATTAATAATGTTAAAAACCTTAGATGATATTATGATATAACAAAATGTATTTTTAGAATCATTGTAGATCATATCACGTTATCAGTGTGATATGTGTTACCCATTCAAAATAATTAATTAATTTGTTTATTATGATTGTATTCGTTTATTAACACATTTTACCACACCCTTTATAAACCATTTGTAATAGTTTAGAAATCTGAAATATTATTTATATTAATTAACATACAAAAATGTAATTGTATTAAATAAAATGTGCAATCCATGTGTAATATCCATATAGTCACAAATCATTCACTTTTATTCGAAAATAAAACGAGCATCAACTTACTTCTATTGTCGACATTGTGGACGATATGATAGTCGTGCTCCACTGTGGTACTGTGTACACAGGTGACCGTCGTGGACAGCAGCAGCAGTACCGTGAGCGCAGCCGTCAGCCAGCGGGTCCCCAGGACGCACTCTCTCACAGTCACCGGGCTCGCCACTCTAGTCTCAGGAATCATTGTAGATGGACAGCAAGGAACTGCACGTTGACCGTCTTATTTTAAAACGACATAAAGGTAAAGATAAATGGTTGAACCCGACTTTAGACTTGTATCAATGTCATCTTGTCCTAACTTTTCAATTAGTATGTTTAACGCGTAATTGCGCACGATTGCGTCATCTTAGAAAATACAGATATGTCTACCAATGAATTATCTACTCTTACCTAATAACTGAATAAATAATTTATTATCCTAAATAAGTGTTCACATTTTATATATAAAAGTCTAGCGGTTTGTGGACGGCACACAACTGTCTTAAACTTACTGTAAACTTTTGTAGCTTTGTAGAGGTTTTTCGGTGGAGGGTTTCCTCGTGTGAGGTTCTTCATTGGCGGGAAGGGTGTGAGCGGGAGTTTATATATTCCCGGACTGCCCATATTAGATGATGAATCAAGAACGTCACATAGGATACTCCGGTGGATAAAGTCACCCCACCACTTCCTCCTCGTCCACTCCTTCTTGCCTCTTCTTTCCTTTAAGAATTAAAAAGTAATTTAATTGGGCTTTTGGGTTGGAGTTTTCCTCGGTCATGGCACGCCGCGGTGCACTCCATCAAGTAGTCAATGACATGTGGACAACATTAAATTAGTAGACTGCATGCTTTGGGGACCTTCACTTCAAGTACAAGACAGTGGCCCAGGGTTGTGGAGGCGGGTATGCGTCAATCATCTTGATTAGTATCGACAAGTCCTTTCGTTGTCATAGCACCAACCATATAGTGGAAAACTGATCAATGAGTATAATTTTCAATGAATGAACTTGTGTATGTCTAATAACATTCACTCATATTGTGATTCATTATAGGTAACTGAATTCTGGAGCACTGGACAGTTCCTTCAATGTAACATGGTAAATGGTTATATCCTATCATAGGCCTACATTCTATGGTGATGTGCATGATTCACATACATACATTAACAAATTGATGAATGCAAAATGTGAGTGATCAATATAGTGATATTAAAATCAAATGTTATTTGTCACATGTGAATACAACAGGTGGATACAACAGTGAGGGGGGGGGGTCTTATGGCTTGGGGCTAGAAGCTGTTTAGAAGCCTCTTGGACCTAGATTTGACGCTCCGGTACTTTGTAACATTTTTATTTCACCTTTATTTAACCAGGTAGGCTAGTTGAGAACAAGTTCTCATTTACAACTGCGACCTGGCCAAGATAAAGCATAGCAGTGTGAACGGACAACAACACAGAGTTACACATGGAGTAAACAATAAACAAGTCAATAACACAGTAGAAAAAGAAAAAAGAGTCTACATACATTGTATGCAAAAGACATGAGGAGGTAGGCGATTAATTACAATTTAGCAGATTAACACTGGAGTGAAATTATCAAATGGTCATGTGCAGGTAGAGATACTGGTGTGCAAAAGAGCAGAAAAGTAAATAAATAAAAACAGTATGGGGATGAGGTAGGTAAATTGGGTGGGCTATTTACCGTTGGACTATGTACAGCTGCAGCAATCGGTTAGCTGCTCAGATAGCAGATGTTTAAAGTTGGTGAGGGAGATAAAAGTCTCCAACTTCAGCGATTTTTGCAATTCGTTCCAGTCACAGGCAGCAGAGAACTGGAAGGAAAGGCGGCCAAATGAGGTGTTGGCTTTAGGGATGGTCAGTGAGATACACCTGCTGGAGCGCGTGCTACGGGTGAGTGTTGCCATCGTGACCAGTGAACTGAGATAAGGCGGAGCTTTACCTAGCATAGACTTGTAGATGACCTGTAGCCAGTGGGTCTGGCAAGGAATATGTAGCGAGGACCAGCCGACTAGAGCATACAGGTTGCAGTGGTGGGTGGTTTAAGTTGCTTTAGTAACAAAACGGATGGCACTGTGATAAACTGCATCCAGTTTGCTGAGTAAGCTATTTTGTAGATGACATCGCCGAAGTCGAGGATCGGTAGGATAGTCAGTTTTACTAGGGTAGTTTGGCGGCGTGAGTGAGGGAGGCTTTGTTGCGGAATAGAAAGCCGGCTCTAGATTTGATTTTAGATTGGAGATGTTTGATATGAGTCTGGAAGGAGAGTTTACAGTCTAGCCAGACACCTAGGTACTTATAGATGTCCACATATTCTAGGTCGGCACCATCCAGGGTGGTGATGCTAGTCGGGCGTGCGGGTGCAGGCAGCGAACAGTTGAAAAGCATGCATTTGGTTTTACTAGCGTTTAAGAGCAGTTGGAGGAATGTGTGTCCAAGGGCAGTGTCCAAGGAAGGGCCGGAAGTATACAGAATGGTGTCGTCTGCGTAGAGGTGGATCAGGGAATCGCCGCAGCAAGAGCAACATCATTGATATATACAGAGAAAAGAGTCGGCCCGAGAATTGAACCCTGTGGCACCCCCATAGAGACTGCCAGAGGACCGGACAACATGCCCTCTGATTTGACACACTGAACTCTGTCTGCAAAGTAGTTGGTGAACCAGGCAAGGCAGTCATTAGAAAAACCGAGGCTACTGAGTCTGCCGATAAGAATATGGTGATTGACAGAGTCGAAAGCCTTGGCCAGGTCGATGAAGTCGGCTGCACAGTACTGTCTTTTATCGATGGCGGTTATGATATCGTTTAGTACCTTGAGCGTGGCAGAGGTGCACCCGTGACCGGCTCGGAAACCAGATTGCACAGCGGAGAAGGTACGGTGGGATTCGAGATGCTCAGTGATCTGTTTGTTGACTAGGCTTTTGAAGACCTTAGATAGGCAGGGCAGGATGGATATAGGTCTGTAGCAGTTTGGGTCCAGGGTGTCTCCCCCTTTGAAGAGGGGGATGACTGCGGCAGCTTTCCAATCCTTGGGGATCTCAGACGATATGAAAGAGAGGTTGAACAGGCTGGTAATAGTGGTTGCGACAATGGCGGCGGATAGTTTCAGAAATAGAGGGTCCAGGATGCAAACTTCTGCTTGAAAAAGCTGGCCTTTGCTTTCCTGACTGACTGCGTGTATTGGTTCCTGACTTCCCTGAACAGTTGCATATCGCGGGGACTATTCAATGCTATTGCAGTCCGCCACAGGATGTTTTTATGCTGGTCGAGGGCAGTCAGGTCTGGAGTGAACCAAGGGCTATATCTGTTCTTAGTTCTGCATTTTGTGAATGGAGCATGCTTATCTAAGATGGTGAGGAAGTTACTTTTAAAGAATGACCAGGCATCCTCAACTGACGGGATGAGGTCAACATCCCTTCCAGGATACCCGGGCCAGGTCGATTAGAAAGGCCTGCTCGCAGAAGTGTTTTAGGGAGCGTTTGACAGTGATGAGGGGTGGTCGTTTGACTGCGGACCCGTAGCGGATGCAGGCAATGAGGCAGTGATCGCTGAGATCCTGATTAAAGACAGCAGAGGTGTATTTGGAGGGCCAGTTGGTCAGGATAACGTCTATGAGGGTGCCATTGTTTACAGATTTAGGGTTGTACCTGGTGGGTTCCTTGATCATTTGTGTGAGATTGAGGGCATCTAGCTTAGATTGTAGGACTGCCAGGGTGTTAAGCATATCCCAGTTTAGGTCACCTAACAGAACAAACTCTGAAGCTAGATGGGGGGCGATCAATTCACAAATGGTGTCCAGGGCACAGCTGGGAGCTGAGGGGGGTCGGTAGCAGGCTGCAACTGTGAGATACTTATTTCTGGAGAGAGTCATTTTTAAAATTAGTAGTTCAAACTGTTTGAGTATGGACCTGGAAAGTATGATATTACTTTGCAGGCTATCTCTGCAGTAGACTGCAACTCCGCCCCCTTTGGCAGTTCTATCTTGACGGAAAATGTTATAGTTGGGTATGGAAATCTCAGAATTTTTGGTGGCCTTCCTTCTGATGTTGACATGCATGAAACCAAGGCCTTTTCGATCACAGAAGTCAACAAATGAGGGTGCCTGGGGACATGCAGGGCCTGGGTTTACCTCCACATCACCCGCGGAACAAAGGAAGAGTAGTATGAGGGTGCGGCTAAAGGCTATCAAAACTGGTCGCCTAGAGCGTTGGGGACAAAGAATAAAAGGAGCAGATTTCTGGGCGTGGTAGAATATATTTAGGGCATAATGCACAGACAGGGGTATGGTGGGGAGGTAAGCCCAGGCACTGGGTGATGATAAGAGAGGTTGTATCTCTGGACATGCTGGTTGTAATGGGTAAGGTCACCGCATGTGTGGGAGGTGGGACAAAGGAGGTATCAGAGGTATTAAGAGTGGAACTAGGGGGTCCATTGTAAACTAAAACAGTTTTGTTGGTGAACTTGAATCTCTCAACCTGCTCTACTACAGCCCCGTTGATGAGAATGGGGGAGTGCCCGGTCCTCCTTTTCCTATAGTCCACAATCATCTCCTTTGTCTTGATCACATTGACGGAGAGGTTGTTGTCCTGGCACCACTCGGTCAGGTCTCTGACCTACTCCCTATATGGCTGTCTCATCGTTATCGGTGATTAGGTTTACCACTATTGTGTCATCAGCAAACTTAATGATGGTGTTGGAGTCGTACCTGGCCGTGCAGTCATGAGTGAACAGGGAGTACAGGAGGGAACTGAGCATGCATGCCTGAGGGGCCACAGTGTTGAGGATCCATGTGGCGGATGTATTGTTACCTACCCTTACTACCTGGGGGCGGCCCTTCAGGAAGTCCAGGATCCAGTTGCAGAGGGAGGTGTTTAGTCCCAGGGTCCTTAGCTTAGTGCTGAGCTTTGAGGGCACGATGGTGTTGAATGCTGAGCTGTCGTCAATGAATAGCATTCTCACATAGGTGTTCCTTTTGTCTAGGTGGGAAAGGGCAGTGTGGAGTAAAATAGAGATTGCATCATTTGTGGATCTGTTGGTGTGGTATGCTAATTGGAGTGTGTCTAGGATTTCTGGGATAATGGTGTTGACGTGAGCCATGACCAGCCTTTCAAGGCATTTCATGGTTACAGATGTGAGTGCTACGTGAGTGCTACGGGTCGGTAGTCATTTAGTGTTCTTAGGCACAGGGACTGTGGTGGTCTGCTTGAAACATGTTGATATTACAGACTCAAACAGGGAGAGGTTGAAAATGTCAGTGAAGACATTTGGCAGTTGGTCAGTGCATGCTCGGAGTACACACGTCCTGGTAATCCATCTGGCCCAGCGGCCTTGTGAATGTTGACCTGTTTAAAGGTGTTACTCACAACGGCTGCGGAGAGCGTGATCACACAGTCATCTGGAACAGCTGATGCACTCATGCATGTTTCAGTGTTACTTGCTTCGAAGTGAGCATAGAAGTAGTTTAGTTCATCTGCGAGGCTTGTGTCACTGGGCAGCTCTTGGCTGTGCTTCCCTTTGTAGTCTGTAATAGTTTGCAAGCCCTGCCACATCCGACTAGTATCGGAGCCGGTGTAGTACGATTTGATCTTAGTCCTGTATTAACACTTTGCCTGTTTGATGGTTCGTCAGAGGGCATAGCGGGATTTCTTATAAGCTTCCGGGTTAGAGTCCCTCTCCTTGAAAGCGACAGCTCATGGCTTCTGGTTTGGGTATGTACATACGGTCACTGTGGGGACGACGTCCTCGATGCACTTATTGATAAAGCTTGTCACTGATGTGGTGTACTCCTCAATGCCGTCGGAAGAATCCTGGACCATATTCCAGTCTGTGCTTACAAAACTGTCCTGTAGTTTAGCATCTGCTTCATCTGACCAGTTTTTTATAGACCGAATCACTGGTGCTTCCTGCTTTAATTTTAGCTTGTAAGCAGGAATCAGGAGGATAGAGTTATGGTCAGATTTGCCAAATGGAAGGCAAGGGAGAGCTTTGAACTCGTCTCTGTGTGTGGAGTAAAGGTGGTATATAATTTTTTCCCTCTGGTTGCACATTTAACATGCTGATAGATATTAGGTAAAACTGATTTAAGTTTCCCTGCATTAAAGTCCCCAGCCACTAGGAGCACCACCTCTGGATGAACGTTTTCCTGTTTGTTTATGGCGGAATACAGCTAATTTAGTGCGGTTTTAGTGCCAGCATCGGTCTGTGGTTGTATGTAGACAGCTACGAAAATACAGATGAAAACTCTCTAGGTAGATAGTGTGGTCTACAGCTTATCATGGGATACTCTACCTCAGACGAGCAAAACACTGAGACTTCCGTATATATCATGCACCAGCTATTGTTTACAAATATGCATAAGCCCCCGCCCCGTGTCTTACCAGAGGCTGCTGTTCTGTCCTGCCGATAGTGTGTATATCCCGCCAGATGTATGTTCTTATTGTCGTCGTTCAGCCACGACTCTGTGAAACATAAGATATTACAGTTTTTAATGTCCCGTTGGTAGGATGTACGTGCTTTAAGTTGGTCACATTTATTTTCCAGTGATTGAACGTTAGCTAGCAGAACGGAAGGCAAGGGCAGATTAGCCACTCGTCGTTTGATCCTCACAAGGCATCCTGATCTCTTTCTGCGAAACCTACGTTTCCTTTTCCATCGAATCACGGGGATCTGGGCCTTGTCGGGTGCCTGTAGTATATCTCTCGTGTCCGACTCATTGAAGAAGAACTCCTCGTCCAATTTGAGGTCCAGAAGCTCTTTTCGGTCATAAGAGATGGTAGCAGCAACATTATGTACAAAACAAGTTACGAACAACGCGAAAAAACAAACAAAATAGCATGGTTGATTAAGAGCCGATAAGACGGCAGCCCTATTCTCCGGCGCCATTTTCACCTCTCTTTTGGGTGTGGTCTCAATAAGTTTGCAGAGGTCCAAACATAGTGTTCAAACATGATGAAATCATGTGGTGACAAAAGCACAGCTCGGTGAGAGAGATGAGTCACAGGCGGCAGTCCGGTTGAGGAGGAGATGTTAAAAAACTGAAAGGTCAAAAATGTGATGGTAGTTTTGGCCTCAGGCCCATGACTACAGTAGGTCCAGTGAGAGGATATCTATAAATAAAGATCAGATACAAAAGAGACACACCTGGTCTCCCCTTGATTAAATATTATTGGTGTAGATTGGAAGAAAAAATCTGTCCCCACAAAAAAAAAATTGAAAAAATGTCAGAATTCATAAGCACATAATTGAGACAGTGGCATTATCTATAATTCTAAGCTCTTAATTCAAAGCTCTTGTTGGATATTGTAGTACTTCATTGGCCTGTTTAGTATGGGTGATGCACTATTCACTTTGGGGGAAGGCAGTTTGGTTCTCCTCCATAGATTAGGACAGCCATTATTGCCCTGTTGAAGGGGATCAGATGCTATGACGTAAGTAAGAGCTCACCCAACAAGAGAGGATGGCTGTGATAATGACCACATTACTACCGGAGGATGTGTAATCATGGCTCAGGTGTGGCTTAATGCTTGAAGATGCATATTGCATATTATTGATTTCTGACGAGGAGCTCTCATTTGCAACAGAAAAAATATAAGCTTCCACCAGTCATGTCCAAAAATGCATTTGAACTGCTGTTAATAATTCATATTTGTTTGCTCCCAAAATACGAGGCCATCATTTTACAAAAAGAATAAGACTCTATTATGCCAGATACGAAGAGCAGCTGAATAGGTTTTTATACGGTATATCCAAAAACATCAACCACACAAGTAGCTAAAAAGAACAAATACACATATAATGAGAACACATGTTGTTCCCCATAGATTATGTTGTGCCCCTTTAGCATAAAAACATTAGATCAGATGGATATTGGGTCTGATCCCTGATCGTCCAGAACCACTGGCCTTCTCCTCTCCCAATCTGGGCTAAAGACGTCATAGGCCTTTCTCAACGTTTGGTGAAATCCGCAAACTCTTGCCTCGGCAAGTTTCACCACACACTCATTTCACACGAATTAAGTCAGAACATCACATAGCAGTCTCATTAACCTATGCTGTGTGTCTGACAACGCTATAGGAGAGGCTACAGCTGTGGACGGATAGTGAAAATGGAAACCTATTCCCTTTATAGTGCACTACCGTTGACCAGAGCCCATAGGGACTCTTTGCCCATTAGTGTCATGTCAACAGGTATGAGACGAACATGAACATGCTATTGGCTCCCTCCATCTACATTTCTGTATGTGCGGTGAGACAGAGAAGGAGAGACATACAAATCCACGTTAACACTCATCTTGTCCTTTTCAAGATCAGTGATTAGAACGTCCACTCTGCCAAGAAATCATCTAAAGAATCTAAAGCTGTTGTTGAATTGCACTATTATGGTGTGAGGCAGGCTGTCCGAATATGTACACCGTACATTTCTTAGTTGACTGAGGAAATCTTGCTTGCAGGATGATTAACAGTGTTGACCGTTTGTGCCATGGTGTTTTTTGTTAATGAGATTGATCATAAATCGTGGCCTACACAGAGCGTGGGCAGAGGTCTACCATTGATCTTCTCCGGTTTCCCCAGTCTAGAATGGCAGCTTTCCTCCTGTCAGTTCAATTACCAGTTATCTGCTGCTCACTGAAGTAGGTGTTGTATGTTTAGTGGGGGTGCTGGTGGGTCAGATTGAACAGGATATTAAAAGCTATGGAAACACTACTAGAGTGTATGGTCTGGTGTGATCGAAAGTCATGTTGCTAAGGCCGGGATTCAATCCGATCAGCGATAGATCTGCGTAATAGCGAACTTGACATTTAAAGGTAATTTAATTTTTTTGCTGACATTTGCACCATTTACAGTTCAATCGGTCTACAAAATACAGGAAAATCGCATTTAAAATGTTAATAACCTAAAAGGGTGGTTTGAATCGAATCTCTGCCTAAATCCTCCTGGGATGGTGGCTGGGATAGGGCATGCAGGGTGGGAATTAAGAGATACAATGCTCCCGTGTTCGCGGAGTCCACATTCCCGGTAGAAGCTGCTCATGTCAGCTCAATCAGAAATGACCTTTAAATGGTGTGTTTTCGACAAAGCGTGAATCGGATTGAATCCCGGCCTAAACACACAAATATAGCTGAGAGATTACAGGAGTGCACATTTGTGTGTCATATCTGTAGGTTCAATCGGGAAGATGGCAAACATACAGTTTATTGACATATTAAAACTATTACAAATATAAAGATGGAATGAACACCATAACACCATGTAGTATTATTAATATCCTTAAGAAATAAATATAGTTACCAGCATAGATAAACTGCAGCATCAGCGTGCCGGTATCGATCTTTATTTCATGAGTTTATTCTTTGTACCCAATACCCGCAAGTTATTGGATGTGCGAACACTACGTTTGAAAATAGTATTAATAATCGTGACCTGTTCTAGGATGATATGTCTTTTTCACTGTTTCAAGGCTTGCTGACTGCAATTTTAACGGTTTAACATGACATTTTTAGGGCAACATGATATTTTGGGGTGGGCAACCCTGCACCCCCCCTAGAGATGGTGTTGGTATTATTATCCTTCTGAATTTGACCAAGATGTTCCAGGAACCTAATGTTTCATGGGCACAATGTAATAAATGTTGGGGTCAACTAATCTAGAACAGCTAAAAAAAAAAAATTTAATGGAAGAATATTTCTTTAAATGACAAAACAGTGGGTAGTGTAATTAGCTTGCTTGACAGATTAAAATAATGTTGGAAATTAGATCAGTCTGAACAAGTACTGAGAATGTACCTGCTTTTACAAGGATCATGCATTGATGTAACCAGTGGCGTTGCTTCATTCACAAAATTAATAAGATGTAGACTTGTATATAAAATATAATAAAATGCAAAATCCCCAAAAAGACACTAATTCTTTAAATCAGGGGAGTACATGTCCTGTCCCCAACCCCCTCTTTCTGAAATTACATTTTTGTCCCCCCTAGTTTTATCATTGGAATGTGATACAAAACGAGGCTACGGTATGCTTTAGGACCATGCGGACACCTCCAAGCAGTCGGATAGGCTGTTTGGAGTGTTTATCCAACTGGTGAAAAAATACAAAATAATAATAGTTATGTCCCCCCCATTTCGAAAACCAAAGTTGCACCCCTGCTTTATACTGTATATAATGTATTTTCAACTTGTTTTTCATTTCAAAACTTGAGACATCTGTGGCTTTGTGTTTTATGAAAAAACTGCACATTTTAAAGTGGCCTTTTATTGTCCCCAGCATAGATTGTACATCTCAATTGTCAGTAGGAACCACATTTGTTTAAGCAAGTCAGCCATATCAGCTACAGTATGTTTTTTTTTAAAGGCAGTAAACGAGGCTGAATGAACTGTTTCGTTGCCAGACAAGGCTCCGCTGATAGCCAGGTATAGCAGTGGTAAGGATGTTTTGGTGCTGAAAAGAAAGCTCTGCTGTTGGGAAAGCTTTATATAGGGCCTAACTGTTTGTGGGTACCGTTTGTCACCGTTATAGTGCAATGAACGTATTCTTTAATGTTGTATTGTCTTGTGTAATGGCTTTGCTGGCATGCGTCAAAACTTTTCCAGTATGTTTGCCCCACCGAGATGTAATTTTCTTTTGGGAATAAGAGATCCAGTGGCCTAATGGATAAGGCATCAGCCTCCGGAGCTGGGGATTGTGGGTTCAAGTCCCACCTGGGTCTGTTGAAAGAAGCTGTGCCTTAAATAAATGGCCAGCCATGACTTGGTTCTTGCCAAGATCCACTTGCATGGAATGTTTAGCTTTAATCAATATCTGTACTAAATTCCCAATTCCCTGATTCAAATAGTGAATTCCAAATAAGTGAAGCGTTACTCAGTAGTAGGAGTGCAAGAAAAGTGACAATTGGAACCCCTCTTCCAAGTCATGATATCACCAAACAATCTACAGCTTTATAAATCATAAATAAAAACATCTTCATAGTATTCAAATGACTCCAATAGATCTAGTGAGTCAGGATTTGTTTTTTTGTGAAATGTATTGTGACAAACATGATTGTGAAACTACACCTTATAATAAATGTTGATTTGAATGTTGATTCGAATTTGTACGATGATAACAGTAGAATAGGTTTGTCTACTTGGAGCCTGCTGCTAGTGGCTGTTTTCTTTTAGATTAGCTGTTAGTATATTGTTGTTGTTCTTGAGGCTGGCCAGTGAGGCAGCGTAGTCCACTACTTTTTCCACACTCCACTTGGAACAGAAGAACATGGGCAGGCTGGAGTCTTTGCCCTCTTTGGGAAGGAAGACGTTGAAATAGGTCCACTCTGTCTGGAAAACCAAATGAATAAGATGTAGACTTGTATATAAAATATAATAAAATGCAAAACCCCCAAAAAGACACTGATTCTTTAAATCAGGGGAGTACATGTCCTGTCCCCAACCCCCTCATTCTGAAATTACATTTTTGTCCCCCCTAGTTTTATCATTGGAATGTGATACAAAACGAGGCTAAGGTATGCTTTAGGACCATGCGGACACCTCCAAGCAGTCGGATAGGCTGTTTGGAGTGTTTATCCAACTGGTGAAAAAATAATAATAGTTATGTCTCCCCCATTTCGAAAACCAAAGTTGCACCCCTGCTTTATACTGTATATAATGTATTTTCAACTCGTTTTTCATTTCAAAACTTGAGACATCTGTGGCTTTGTGTTTTGTGAAAAAACTGCACATTTTAAAGTGGCCTTTTATTGTCCTCAGGATAGATTGTACATCTCAATTGTCAGTAGGAACCACATTTGTTTAAGCAAGTCAGCCATATCAGCTACAGTATGTTTTTTTTTAAAGACAGTAAACGAGACTGAATGAACTGTTTCGTTGCCAGACAAGGCTCCGCTGATAGCCAGGTATAGCAGTGGTAAGGATGTTTTGGTGCTGAAAAGAAAGCTCTGCTGTTGGGAAAACTTTATATAGGGCCTAACTGTTTGTGGGTACCGTTTGTCACCGTTATAGTGCAATGAACGTATTCTTTAATGTTGTATTATCTTGTGTAATGGCTTTGCTGGCATGCGTCAAAACTTTTCCAGTATGTTTGCCCCACCGAGATGTAATTTTCTTTTGGAAATAAGAGATCCAGTGGCCTAATGGATAAGGCATCAGCCTCCGGAGCTGAGGATTGTGGGTTCAAGTCCCACCTGGGTCTGTTGAAAGCAGCTGTGCATTAAATAAATGGCCAGCCATGACTTGGTTCTTGCTAAGATCCACTTGCATGGAATGTTTAGCTTTAATCAATATCTGTACTAAATTCCCAATTCCCTGATTCAAATAGTGAATTCCAAATAAGTGAAGCGTTACTCAGTAGTAGGAGTGCAAGAAAAGTGACAATTGGAACCCCTCTTCCAAGTCATGATATCACCAAACAATCTACAGCTTTATTAATCATAAATAAAAACATCTTCATAGTATTCAAATGACTCCAATAGATCTAGTGAGTCAGGATTTGTTTTTTTGTGAAATGTATTGTGACAAACATGATTGTGAAACTACAGGTTATAATAAATGTTGATTTGAATGTTGATTCGTATTTGTACGATGATAACAGTAGAATAGGTTTGTCTACTTGGAGCCTGCTGCTAGTGGCTGTTTTCTTTTAGATTAGCTGTTAGTATATTGTTGTTGTTCTTGAGGCTGGCCAGTGAGGCAGCGTAGTCCACTACTTTTTCCACACTCCACTTGGAACAGAAGAACATGGGCAGGCTGGAGTCTTTGCCCTCTTTGGGAAGGAAGACGTTGAAATAGGTCCACTCTGTCTGGAAAACCAAATTAATAAGATGTAGACTTGTATATAAAATATAATAAAATGCAAAACCCCCAAAAAGACACTGATTCTTTAAATCAGGGGAGTACATGTCCTGTCCCCAACCCCCTCATTCTGAAATTACATTTTTGTCCCCCCTAGTTTTATCATTGGAATGTGATACAAAACGAGGCTACGGTATGCTTTAGGACCATGCGGACACCTCCAAGCAGTCGGATAGGCTGTTTGGAGTGTTTATCCAACTGGTGAAAAAATAATAATAGTTATTTCCCCCCCATTTCGAAAACCAAAGTTGCACCCCTGCTTTATACTGTATATAATGTATTTTCAACTCGTTTTTCATTTCAAAACTTGAGACATCTGTGGCTTTGTGTTTTATGAAAAAACTGCACATTTTAAAGTGGCCTTTTATTGTCCCCAGCATAGATTGTACATCTCAATTGTCAGTAGGAACCACATTTGTTTAAGCAAGTCAGCCATATCAGCTACAGTATGTTTTTTTTAAAAGGCAGTAAACGAGGCTGAATGAACTGTTTCGTTGCCAGACAAGGCTCCGCTGATAGCCAGGTATAGCAGTGGTAAGGATGTTTTGGTGCTGAAAAGAAAGCTCTGCTGTTGGGAAAGCTTTATATAGGGCCTAACTGTTTGTGGGTACCGTTTGTCACCGTTATAGTGCAATGAACGTATTCTTTAATGTTGTATTGTCTTGTGTAATGGCTTTGCTGGCATGCGTCAAAACTTTTCCAGTATGTTTGCCCCACCGAGATGTAATTTTCTTTTGGGAATAAGAGATCCACTGGCCTAATGGATAAGGCATCAGCCTCTGGAGCTGGGGATTGTGGGTTCAAGTCCCACCTGGGTCTGTTGAAAGCAGCTGTGCGTTAAATAAATGGCCAGTCATGACTTGGTTCTTGCCAAGATCCACTTGCATGAAATGTTTAGCTTTAATCAATATCTGAATTCCCAATTCCCTGATTCAAATAGTGAATTCCAAATAAGTGAAGCGTTACTCAGTAGTAGGAGTGCAAGAAAAGTGACAATTGGAACCCCTCTTCCAAGTCATGATATCACCAAACAATCTACAGCTTTATAAATCATAAATAAAAACATCTTCATAGTATTCAAATGACTCCAATAGATCTAGTGAGTCAGGATTTGTTTTTTTGTGAAATGTATTGTGACAAACATGATTGTGAAACTACACCTTATAATAAATGTTGATTTGAATGTTGATTCGAATTTGTACGATGATAACAGTAGAATAGGTTTGTCTACTTGGAGCCTGCTGCTAGTGGCTGTTTTCTTTTAGATTAGCTGTTAGTATATTGTTGTTGTTCTTGAGGCTGGCCAGTGAGGCAGCGTAGTCCACTACTTTTTCCACACTCCACTTGGAACAGAAGAACATGGGCAGGCTGGAGTCTTTGCCCTCTTTGGGAAGGAAGACGTTGAAATAGGTCCACTCTGTCTGGAAAACCAAATGAATAAGATGTAGACTTGTATATAAAATATAATAAAATGCAAAACCCCCAAAAAGACACTGATTCTTTAAATCAGGGGAGTACATGTCCTGTCCCCAACCCCCTCATTCTGAAATTACATTTTTGTCCCCCCTAGTTTTATCATTGGAATGTGATACAAAACGAGGCTAAGGTATGCTTTAGGACCATGCGGACACCTCCAAGCAGTCGGATAGGCTGTTTGGAGTGTTTATCCAACTGGTGAAAAAATAATAATAGTTATGTCTCCCCCATTTCCAAAACCAAAGTTGCACCCCTGCTTTATACTGTATATAATGTATTTTCAACTCGTTTTTCATTTCAAAACTTGAGACATCTGTGGCTTTGTGTTTTGTGAAAAAACTGCACATTTTAAAGTGGCCTTTTATTGTCCTCAGCATAGATTGTACATCTCAATTGTCAGTAGGAACCACATTTGTTTAAGCAAGTCAGCCATATCAGCTACAGTATGTTTTTTTTTAAAGACAGTAAACGAGACTGAATGAACTGTTTCGTTGCCAGACAAGGCTCCGCTGATAGCCAGGTATAGCAGTGGTAAGGATGTTTTGGTGCTGAAAAGAAAGCTCTGCTGTTGGGAAAACTTTATATAGGGCCTAACTGTTTGTGGGTACCGTTTGTCACCGTTATAGTGCAATGAACGTATTCTTTAATGTTGTATTATCTTGTGTAATGGCTTTGCTGGCATGCGTCAAAACTTTTCCAGTATGTTTGCCCCACCGAGATGTAATTTTCTTTTGGAAATAAGAGATCCAGTGGCCTAATGGATAAGGCATCAGCCTCCGGAGCTGAGGATTGTGGGTTCAAGTCCCACCTGGGTCTGTTGAAAGCAGCTGTGCATTAAATAAATGGCCAGCCATGACTTGGTTCTTGCTAAGATCCACTTGCATGGAATGTTTAGCTTTAATCAATATCTGTACTAAATTCCCAATTCCCTGATTCAAATAGTGAATTCCAAATAAGTGAAGCGTTACTCAGTAGTAGGAGTGCAAGAAAAGTGACAATTGGAACCCCTCTTCCAAGTCATGATATCACCAAACAATCTACAGCTTTATTAATCATAAATAAAAACATCTTCATAGTATTCAAATGACTCCAATAGATCTAGTGAGTCAGGATTTGTTTTTTTGTGAAATGTATTGTGACAAACATGATTGTGAAACTACACCTTATAATAAATGTTGATTTGAATGTTGATTCGTATTTGTACGATGATAACAGTAGAATAGGTTTGTCTACTTGGAGCCTGCTGCTAGTGGCTGTTTTCTTTTAGATTAGCTGTTAGTATATTGTTGTTGTTCTTGAGGCTGGCCAGTGAGGCAGCGTAGTCCACTACTTTTTCCACACTCCACTTGGAACAGAAGAACATGGGCAGGCTGGAGTTTTTGCCCTCTTTGGGAAGGAAGACGTTGAAATAGGTCCACTCTGTCTGAAAAACCAAATGAATAAGATGTAGACTTGTATATAAAATATAATAAAATGCAAACCCCCAAAAAGACACTGATTCTTTAAATCAGGGGAGTACATGTCCTGTCCCCAACCCCCTCATTCTGAAATTACATTTTTGTCCCCCCTAGTTTTATCATTGGAATTTGATACAAAACGAGGCTACGGTATGCTTTAGGACCATGCGGACACCTCCAAGCAGTCGGATAGGCTGTTTGGAGTGTTTATCCAACTGGTGAAAAAATAAAAAATAATAATAGTTATGTCCCCCCCATTTCGAAAACCAAAGTTGCACCCCTGCTTCATACTGTATATAATGTATTTTCAACTCGTTTTTCATTTCAAAACTTGAGACATCTGTGGCTTTGTGTTTTATGAAAAAACTGCACATTTTAAAGTGGCCTTTTATTGTCCCCAGCATAGATTGTACATCTCAATTGTCAGTAGGAACCACATTTGTTTAAGCAAGTCAGCCATATCAGCTACAGTATGTTTTTTTTAAAGGCAGTAAACGAGGCTGAATGAACTGTTTTGTTGCCAGACAAGGCTCCGCTGATAGCCAGGTATAGCAGTGGTAAGGATGTTTTGGTGCTGAAAAGAAAGCTCTGCTGTTGGGAAAGCTTTATATAGGGCCTAACTGTTTGTGGGTACCGTTTGTCACCGTTATAGTGCAATGAACGTATTCTTTAATGTTGTATTGTCTTGTGTAATGGCTTTGCTGGCATGCGTCAAAACTTTTCCAGTATGTTTGCCCCACCGAGATGTAATTTTCTGTTGGGGATAAGGCATCAGCCTCCTGAGCTGGGGATTGTGGGTTCAAGTCCCACCTGGGTCTGTTGAAAGCAGCTGTGCATTAAATTAATGGCCAGCCATGACTTGGTTCTTGCTAAGATCCACTTGCATGGAATGTTTAGCTTTGATCAATATCTGTACTAAATTCCCAATTCCCTGATTCAAATAGTGAATTCCAAATAAGTGAAGCGTTACTCAGTAGTAGGAGTGCAAGAAAAGTGACAATTGGAACCCCTCTTCCAAGTCATGATATCACCAAACAATCTACAGCTTTATTAATCATAAATAAAAACATCTTCATAGTATTCAAATGACTCCAATAGATCTAGTGAGTCAGGATTTGTTTTTTTGTGAAATGTATTGTGACAAACATGATTGTGAAACTACAGGTTATAATAAATGTTGATTTGAATGTTGATTCGTATTTGTACGATGATAACAGTAGAATAGGTTTGTCTACTTGGAGCCTGCTGCTAGTGGCTGTTTTCTTTTAGATTAGCTGTTAGTATATTGTTGTTGTTCTTGAGGCTGGCCAGTGAGGCAGCGTAGTCCACTACTTTTTCCACACTCCACTTGGAACAGAAGAACATGGGCAGGCTGGAGTCTTTGCCCTCTTTGGGAAGGAAGACGTTGAAATAGGTCCACTCTGTCTGGAAAACCAAATTAATAAGATGTAGACTTGTATATAAAATATAATAAAATGCAAAACCCCCAAAAAGACACTGATTCTTTAAATCAGGGGAGTACATGTCCTGTCCCCAACCCCCTCATTCTGAAATTACATTTTTGTCCCCCCTAGTTTTATCATTGGAATGTGATACAAAACGAGGCTACGGTATGCTTTAGGACCATGCGGACACCTCCAAGCAGTCGGATAGGCTGTTTGGAGTGTTTATCCAACTGGTGAAAAAATAATAATAGTTATGTCCCCCCCATTTCGAAAACCAAAGTTGCACCCCTGCTTTATACCGTATATAATGTATTTTCAACTTGTTTTTCATTTCAAAACTTGAGACATCTGTGGCTTTGTGTTTTGTGAAAAAACTGCACATTTTAAAGTGGCCTTTTATTGTCCCCAGCATAGATTGTACATCTCAATTGTCAGTAGGAACCACATTTGTTTAAGCAAGTCAGCCATATCAGCTATAGTATGTTTTTTTTTAAAAGGCAGTAAACGAGGCTGAATGAACTGTTTCGTTGCCAGACAAGGCTCCGCTGATAGCCAGGTATAGCAGTGGTAAGGATGTTTTGGTGCTGAAAAGAAAGCTCTGCTGTTGGGAAAGCTTTATATAGGGCCTAACTGTTTGTGGGTACCGTTTGTCACCGTTATAGTGCAATGAACGTATTCTTTAATGTTGTATTGTCTTGTGTAATGGCTTTGCTGGCATGCGTCAAAACTTTTCCAGTATGTTTGCCTCACCGAGATGTAATTTTCTGTTGGGAATGAGAGATCCAGTGGCCTAATGGATAAGGCATCAGCCTCCGGAGCTGGGGATTGTGGGTTCAAGTCCCACCTGGGTCTGTTGAAAGCAGCTGTGCATTAAAAAGATTGCCAGCCATGACTTGGTTCTTGCTAAGATCCACTTGCATGGAATGTTTAGCTGTAATCAATATCTGTACTAAATTCCCAATTCCCTGATTCAAATAGTGAATTCCAAATAAATGAAGCGTTACTCAGTAGTAGGAGTGCAAGAAAAGGGACAATTGGAACCCCTCTTCCAAGTCATGACTTCACCAAACAATCTACAGCTTTATTAATCATAAATAAAAACATCTTCATAGTATTCAAATGACTCCAATAGATCTAGTGAGTCAGGATTTGTTTTTTTGTGAAATGTATTGTGATCATGATTGTAAAACTACACGTTATAATAAATGTTGATTTGAATGTTGATTCGTATTTGTGTGATGATAACAGTAGAATAGGTTTGTCTACTTGGAGCCTGCTGCAAGTGACTGTTTTCTTTAGCTTTGCTGTTAGTATATTGTTGTTGTTCTTGAGGCTGGCCAGTGAGGCAGCGTAGTCCACTACTTTTTCCACACTCCACTTGGAACAGAATAACATGGGCAGGCTGGAGTCTTTGCCCTCTTTGGGAAGGAAGACGTTGAAATAGGTCCACTCTGTCTGGAAAACCAAATGAATAAGATGTAGACTTGTATATAAAATATAATAAAATGCAAAACCCCCAAAAAGACACTGATTCTTTAAATCAGGGGAGTACATGTCCTGTCCCCAACCCCCTCATTCTGAAATTACATTTTTGTCCCCCCTAGTTTTATCATGAAATGTGATACAAAACGAGGCTACGGTATGCTTTAGGACCATGCGGACACCTCCAAGCAGTCGGATAGGCTGTTTGGAGTGTTTATCCAACTGGCGAAAAAATAAAAAATAATAATAGTTATGTCCCCCCCATTTCGAAAACCAAAGTTGCACCCCTGCTTTATACTGTATATAATGTATTTTCAACTCGTTTTTCATTTCAAAACTTGAGACATCTGTGGCTTTGTGTTTTGTGAAAAAACTGCACATTTTAAAGTGGCCTTTTATTGTCCCCAGCATAGATTGTACATCTCAATTGTCAGTAGGAACCACATTTGTTTAAGCAAGTCAGCCATATCAGCTATAGTATGTTTTTTTTAAAAGGCAGTAAACGAGGCTGAATGAACTGTTTCGTTGCCAGACAAGGCTCCGCTGATAGCCAGGTATAGCAGTGGTAAGGATGTTTTGGTGCTGAAAAGAAAGCTCTGCTGTTGGGAAAGCTTTATATAGGGCCTAACTGTTTGTGGGTACCGTTTGTCACCGTTATAGTGCAATGAACGTATTCCTTAATGTTGTATTGTCTTGTGTAATGGCTTTGCTGGCATGCGTCAAAACTTTTCCAGTATGTTTGCCCCACCGAGATGTAATTTTCTGTTGGGAATAAGAGATCCAGTGGCCTAATGGATAAGGCATCAGCCTCCGGAGCTGAGGATTGTGGGTTCAAGTCCCACCTGGGTCTGTTGAAAGCAGCTGTGCATTAAATAAATGGCCAGCCATGACTTGGTTCTTGCTAAGATCCACTTGCATGGAATGTTTAGCTTTAATCAATATCTGTACTAAATTCACAATTCCCTGATTCAAACAGTGAATTCCAAATAAATTAAGCGTTACTCAATAGTAGGAGTGCTAGAAAAGTGACAATTGGAACCCCTCTTCCAGGTCATGACTTCACCAAACAATCTACAGTTTTATTAATCATAAAAACTATTCAAATGACTCCAATAGAGCTAGTGAGTCAGGATTTGTTTTTTTGTGAAATTGATTGTGAAACTACACGTTATAATACATTTTGATTTGAATGTTGATTCGTATTTGTACGATGATAACAGTAAAATAGGTTTGTCTACTTGGAGCCTGCTGCTAGTGGCTGTTTTCTTTTAGATTAGCTGTTAGTATATTGTTGTTGTTCTTGAGGCTGGCCAGTGAGGCAGCAAAACATCTTCATAGTATCCTGGTCAAAAGTATTGCACTTAAACCTGTTGGTACTAGGGGGCAGAATTTTCATTTTTGGAAAAAAAACGTTCCCATTTTAAACGGGATATTTTATCAGGACAAGATGCTAGAATATGCATATAATTGACAGCTTTGAATAGAAAACACTCTAACGTTTCCAAAACTGTAAAGATATTGTCTGTGAGTATAACAGAACTGATGTTGCAGGCGAAAGCCTGAGAAAAATCCAATCCGGAAGTGCCCCAGGTTTTGAAAGCGCTGCGTTCCAATGAGTCCCTATTGAGCTGTGAATGTGCCATCAACGAGCTTACGCTTTCTACGTATTCCCCAAGGTGTCTACAGCATTGTGACGTAGTTTTACGCATTTATGTTGAAGAATAGCCGTTACATTGCGTAAGTGTTCACATGGTGGCTCCGAGAGAGATTCTCGCCTAAAATACAGAGGTAGCCATTACTCCAATCGGTCCTACTGAAAAACAAATTGTCCCGACGGATATATTATCGAATATATATTAGAAAAACACCTTGAGGATGGATTATAAACAACGTTTGCCATGTTTCTGTTGATATTATGGAGCTAATTTGGAATGTTTTTCGCCGTTTTCGTGACTGCAATTTCCGGGCGATTTCTCAGCCAAACGTGAAGAACAAACGGAGCTATTTTGCCTACAAAAAGAATGTTTTGGGAAAAAATGAACTTTGGCTATCTACCTGGGAGTCTCGTGAGTGAAAACATCCGAAGTTCATCAAAGGTAAACGATTACATTTGATTACTTTTCTGATTTTCGTGACAAGGTTGCCTGCTGCTAGTCTATGATAAACTTACACAAATGCTTGTCTAGCTTTGGCTGTAAAGCATATTTTGAAAATCTGAGATGACAGGGTGATTTACAAAAGGCTAAGCTGTGTTCCAATATATTTCACTTGTGATTTTCATGAATAGGAAGATTTTCTAGGAAGATTTATGTCCGTTGCGTTATGCTAATTAGTGTCAGGCGACGATTACGCTCCCGGACCTGGGTTTGAGAGTCACAAGATAGGTAATACAGTTCCATTAGGGACACAACCACTTTCTCCAGCTCTCTCTTCATATATGCCTCGTAGTACCTGTGGCAGTCCCTTGTCTCCTCCGGCATGATGCTTTAGTTTCATTGAAGCCACCTTGGTTGCTGTTGCAGTGTTCTTTGCCCCCTTGCAACCTTTACTCGGAGGCAAAGCCTACTTTGACTCTTCAGTGACAAGTGTGGAACAACACAACATAAACATACTGCTACTAAAACACGTACACTATTGGTAAACACTGCCTTCATGTGGAGATGCTAAAGAATTGGGACGGACTTTTATTTTTTATTTAACCTTTATTTGAGTAGGAAAGTCAGTTAAGAACAAATTCTTATTCATAATGATGGTCTACTGTACCAAAAGGCAAAAGGCCTCCTGCGGGGACAGGGGCTGGGATTAAAAATAAAATAAAAATGTAGGACAAAACACACATCACGACAAGAGAGACCTAAAACGACAACATAGCATGGCAGAAACACATGGAAGCACAGCATGCTAGCAACACAGCATGGCAGCAGCACAACATGGTCGCACCACAAAACATGGTACAAACATTATTGGGCACAGACAACAGCACAAAGGGCAAGAAGGTAGAGACAACAATACTTCACATGAGGCAGCCACAACTGTCAGGAAGTGTCCATTTTTGAGTGAAGAGATGGAGATAAAGCAGCCCAGTTTGAGTGTTTTTTGCAGCTCGTTCCAGTCGTAAGCTGCAGTGAACTGAGAATTCGTATATAAGTCCCCACTTCCCTCCATTCTGCTAGCAAATGTGCAATCCTTGGGGAATAAAATTGACGAATTACGCGGAAGATTAAACTACCAATGGGACATTAAAAACTGTCACCTCTTATGCTTCACGGAGTCGTGGCTGAACGACGACAATATCAACGTACAACTGGCTGGTTATACGATGTACCGGCAGGATAGAACAGCGTAGTCTCGTAAGACAAGGGGCGGCGGACTATGTATTTTTGAAAACAACACCTGGTGCCCGATATCTAAGAGAGTCTCGAGCTACTGTTTGCCTGAGGTAGAATATCTCATGATAAGCTGTAGACAACACTACCTATCGAGAGAGTTTTCAACTGTATTCTTTGTAGCTGTTTATACATACCACCACAGTCAGAGGCTGGCACTACGACAGCATTGAATGAGATGTATTCCGTCATAAGCAAACAAGAAAATGCTTACCTAGAGGCGGCGCTCCTAGTAGCCAGGGACTTTAATGCAAGGAAACTTAAATCAGTTTTACCAAATATCTATCAGCATGTTGAACGTGCAACCAGAGGGAAAAATAATTCTGGACCACCTACTGTATACCCCACACACAGATGCATACAAAGCTCTCTCTCGCCCTCCATTTGGCAAATCTGACCATAATTCTATCCTCCTGATTCCTGCTTACAAGCAAAACATTTAAGCAGGAAGCACCAGTGACTAGATCAATAAAAAAGTGGTCAGATGAAGTAGATGCTTAGCCATTAGGACTGTTTTGCTTGCACAGACTGGAATATGATCCGTAATTCCTCCGATGGCATTGAGGAGTACACCACATCCGTCATTGGCTTCATCAATAATTGCATTGATGACGTCGTTCCCACAGTGACCGTACGTACATACCCCAACCAGAAGCCATGGATTACAGGCAGCATCCGCACTGAGCAAAAGACTAGAGCTGCCGCTTTCAAGGAGTGGGACTCTAGCCTGGAAGCTTATAAGAAATCCCGCTATGCCCTCCGACGAACCATCAAACAGGCAAAGCGTCAATACAGGACTAAGGGCATGACCAACACATCTGTATTGGAGTTGTGAACCCCCACTTTCAATTAATTAATTTGAGATAATAAGCCTCTTGTGTTCACGTGCAGAAAACCCAGGCTTTTACGGGAGCAGAAATTAGTCAAGCAGATTTATGTGGCTTGGTTTTTTGTAGCTTGGTTTTTGCTCTGACATGCACTGTCAACTGTGGGACCTTATATAGACAGGTGTGTGCCTTTCCAAATCATGTCCTATCAACTGAATTTACCACAGGTGGACTCTAATCAAGTTGTAGAAGGATGATCAATGGAAACAGGATGCACCTGAGCTCACTATCAAGTCTCATAGCAAAGTGTCGGAATACATATGTAAATAAGGTATTTCTGTTTTTTATTTTTTAATATATTTGTAAAACATTCTTATAAACCTGTTTTCCCTTTGTCATTATGGGGTATTGTGTGTAGATTGATGAGAAAAAAATAGATTTCATCCATTTTAGAATAAGGCTGTAACGTAAGAAAATGTGGAAAAAGTTGAGGGGTCTGAATACTTTCTGAATGCACTGTAACTAGCGTCTCTTCATTACAAACCAGTAATATTACTTATAGGTCGTCATACTCTCTTGAGAACCTTGATGATCTCGAAATGGAGTCAGACGTCAGAGGTGAGGTGAGCGCTCGGAGGTTGAGCCAGTCCACGATGAAGAGGGCCTACCTGCGGCAACGGGTGTAGAGGAGACTTCCAGTGTTTGCCCTGAGAATTCTACCAGAGATGATTTTGGACCGGTAAGAGTGAACATTTTGGAAAACGTGGATTCCTGCATTTTGACTGACCCACACATTGTGTCAGGCTGGGTAAAGGACAAACTGGGATGGGCTAAATCTATGCAAGTTTTGAGAAGTGGAATTGTTTAGATTTTTTTGTGCATGCCTCTTCCAGAGGAAGCGGGTGCTTCGAGTCACATGGTTCAACCTGTGGTGTGCTTTGCTCTCCGGAGGAAGGTGCCACTAAAAGGGGTGATCAGTGAGGAAGTAGCTTTGAGTGTAGAGGTGGATCAAATGAAAAGGAATATTCCTAGTGTTTGTGTCACCCGCCGTTTGGTGAAATGTAGACCCAGTGGCAATGGCGAGACTGAGAATACCCTGTCTGTCTTGAGCTTTGACAAAGAGTTTCTACCTGATTAGGTTAGGTTATATTTGCTATCCTGTGAGGGTATATGTTCCAAACCCGCTTCGGTGCTTTAGGTGCCAAAGATTCGGACATATTGCTTTAGTGTGTAGAAGGGAGAATCCCATGTGCAGGAGGGCATATTCAGAGGGAGTGTACAGCTGGTATAGAGAAAGCACTGTGTGTCAACTGTGGGGGAGCCCATGCAGCTGGGGATCCAAAGTGACCTGTTAGAGGGAGACAGATTGAGATTGCCAGAGTTCAAGTGGGGCAGAAAGTTTCCTATGCTGAGGCAGTGAAGAGAGTAGAGTATAGCCCAAGGGTAAGTAAGTCGACTGGGAGGGCTCCAGTGAGTAAGCCTGAAGAGAGAGAGCCAGGGAGGATGAGTTTTAGTAAGGTTGGATTTATTGCGTTTATAGCCATGGTGATCAACTGCACTTCACTTATGGAGTGGAAATCACAGAAGATAGATGTGGTAGTTGCAGCAGCAGAGGCATTTTTGGGTGTGAGAGATTGTAGTGCAGAAGATCTACATTAAGTTTTGAGAGAAGGGGTTCCATCCTCCCAGGCTGATGGCCTGGTGTACGATCGTTTAGGGCCAAAGCAATGGGATGGGGTGGTGGGTTTTGGGTGATAATGTATAGATACCGGGTTAGATGGTGATGCAATTTAAGTTTTTACCATTCCCCCTTTTTTTGCAGGGGACGAAACTGTGCAATCCGCACTCTGACCTGCGAAAGGCAGCAATACCCAACACAGCTTTTAGTTTGCCGGAAACCCACCCTAAAAAGTTCCACGCCACCTGTCAAACAAGCAGGAAATCCTTATTCAGTGGATTAAACCAAAGATGTTCTACTAAAATAGACCACATTCTGTCGTTTCCAATTGGAGGCAAGTGAGCCGAGAAGTTGGGATCAAGTGTCGAGATGGGTTTTTCAAAGTCGCGTTTACTGGCCTATCAGATGTCAGTCAGATGGCTTAGTGACGTCCAAAAAATTAATTGTCATCATATTCAAATTAAGTTAAAAATGAAATGCAGACGTTGGGACTGGAGATTTGCAGAAGAGGGACTTCAACGCTTGAGTGTAACTTTAAGTAACTTTTTGTTGTTCAGACTGTTATAACGCCACCAAGATAGAAAAGTAAGTTACAAATATATAGTTTAATGTTATACATGTTATATAAATTAGATTTTAAAATGTTTTGTAGTGGGCGTTAACTGTTTGGCTAGCTATTTTACGTTAAAACATGCTGAGGAACAGTAACGTAACGTTAAGTTAGCTAGCAGTTATCGTCAGCTAAATCAATAACATTAAATTAGCTCTGCTCCGCACATGCAAGAAACTAGATGATGACTAGTTAACAGTTGTCATTTTGCGACTCAATACTGGAGAATATTGGTAAAATATAACTGAATGAGGTTATTGTTAAGGAGTCTAGTTGATAGGTAATCGACTAGCCGGACTGTTCCCCGGGACTCCAGTTGTAGGGATTTGTACAATGCACAAACAAGGCTATTGAACCTGACATTGGTGTCTGTCTTTATTCCTTTATCTAGCATATCATACTTAAACATGGTTTCAGAAGTGGCTCGGAAAAAAAAAAAAGTACAGTATAGGCGCAGTTACGTTCCATATGCGAACACACGCCGTTTCCTACTCACAACACTGATCAACTCGTTGTTAGCTGGCTAGCTAGCATCACTACCTACGTCGATGACTGAAGGCAAATAAATCTCATATTCAATTGCTATGGCAGCGAACATTCCGCCACCAAATCCCATGGTTCTCACAGGGGACTGGAATACTAATTGGGACAACTTCAGGGATGAATTTGAGGACTATGCGCTGGCGACCGGTCTACATGAGAAAGCCAACGAGGTACAAGCTGCAACTCTGAGGAGTTTAATGGGCAGCGAATGCAGGCATATCTACCGGCACAATCTCACCCTCACAGCACGACAACAGTGTGATGCAAAGGCTATATTGGATGCATTGGAGAATTACTTCAAACCTGCCAGAAACGTAATTTATGAGCGGTTCATTTTCGGAAGCTGTAAACAGGAAGAGGGTGAGTCAGTACACAACTTTGTAACCCGTTTGAGAGAGAAATCCGCCACTTGTGAATACGGGGGATTGAAAGATTAATTGATTCGTGACAAAATAGTGCTGGGAATTGCAAATGAGGATACACGCCGGCGTCTACTGAGAGAGAGAGACTTAACATTAGTAACTGCCATTGAAATGTGCAGCACTGCTGAAGTCACTGACATGAGAATGAGAGCAATGGAAATCGAAACCCCACGCTCCGACGTTGATACTGTTCACGCTGTTGCTAGGCAGACATTCAGAATAAACCAATCGAGGCAGAGCAATTCACCACGAACGGTGAACACAGAGAGCCCCGTAGCATGTAAATACTGTGGGAATACACACACGTGGCAAAGAGCACTGCCCTGCCTACAGAAAACCATGCAGAGCTTGTGGAATTAATAATCATTTTGCAAAAGTGTGTCTCAAAAGCAAAAGAAGGGTGAGTGAGGGCAAGATTCACTGTGTTGATGATGTCACTCAATGTTCAGAGCTGAAAAGTGAAAGTGACATTTACATGCATGAATCCATTGGGGCTGTACACTCAAGAGGGAAGAAATGGTTTGTGACACTACGATTACACAACAAGCAACACCAATGTCAACTGGATTCTGGTGCTACATGCAACGTAATGAGCTACAAAGACAAAATCAATCTGGCACCTGACACACATCTATTGCCCAGCAATACTAGACTAAAGCTGTACTCAGGAGAGATAATGAGCTCTATGGGCACCTTTGAGACCGAATGTGTTATTCGGGGGGACGCAAACACAAGCTGGAGTTTGAGATTGTAAAAACCAGTCAACATCCTCTCCTCTCAGGCTCTACATGCGAACGCCTGGGACTGATGCAGCTCACTGTACCAAATGACCTGCACATTGTGGATCATGTCCAGCATGGACCCCTGTCCAAAGAACAACTTCTCAGCAGATATGACGATGTATTCAACATGCCCGTTGAATCTGTGCCTGGGGAGGTACACTTTGAAGTGGATGAGAGCATCACTCCAGTCCAGTGTGCTCCTCGCAATGTGCCCATTGCAATGAAAGTGGCTGTGAAGGCCCAGCTGGACACGTATGAGACCGATGGCCACATGACACCTGTGACTGAACCAACTGACTAGATCAGCAATATGGTCATAGTGAAAAAAACAGAGAAGCTGAGGGTCTGCATCAACCCAAAGCATCTGAACCAAGCACTGAAAAGATCCCACTACATCATGCCGACACTGGAGGATGTCCTCTATAAGCTTCCCAAGGCCAGGATTTTCACCTTGGTGGATGCCCGAGATGCATTCCTTCAATGCAAGCTGGATGAAGAAAGCAGCCTCATGACTACCTTCTGGACCCCCTGGGGTCGGAAACGCTGGCTCAAGCTCCCGTTTGGTGTCTCAGTGGCGCCTGAGATATACCAACGTAAGCAGCACGAGTTACTGGCTGGGCTCAAGGGCATTGAACCCATCGCCGATGATGTCCTAATCGTAGGCTGTGGTGACACAGACGAAGAAGCAGAACGCGACCACGATGTGAAGCTCCTGGCACTGATGGAGCGCTGCCGATCAGTTAAGCTTCGCCTTGGCCTGAAGAAGCTGCAGTTCAAGGTGAAAGATGTCCACTTCCATGGCCACATTCTCTCGGCAAAAGGCCTGAAGCCGGACCCAGACAAGGTCAGAGCGATCCTCGACATGCCAAACCCGTCTGATGCAAAAGGAGTACAGCGTCTCATCGGCTTTGCAAACTATCTTGCAAAGTTCATGCCACACCTATCAGCAGTCTGTGAGCCTCTGCGCCGGTTGCTGGACAAAGACACACCATGGCACTGGCTACCCAAGCACGAGGCCGCAGTGCAGGAGATGAAATCTCTGGCTTCATCCATGCCAGTGTTGCGCTACTACGACGTCATGAAGCCTGTCACAATCCAGAGCGACTCCAGCCAAAGGGGACTTGGATGCTGCCTTATGCAGGAAGGCCAGCCCGTTGCGTTTGCCTCGAGAGCGCTCACCCCCACCGAACAAAACTATGCACAAATTGAGAAAGAGTGCCTCAGCATCGTCTTCTTCTCCTGCCAGCGATTCCATCACTACTTATATGGGCGAGACCTGGTCATCGCTGAAACTGACCACAAACCACTCATTGCTATATTCAGTAAACCTCTCCTCAACGTGCCCAAGAGGCTCCAAAGCATGCTCCTGACTCTGCAAAACTACAGCCTGAAGGTCATTTACAAGCCAGGACCAAAGATGTACATCAGCGACACACTGAGCAGGGCAACAACACAATGTACAGGCAGAGGCACTGTCTATCAGCGGCAGGCCATCTGTTCGCTACAGCAGGAACAACAAGATGTTCAACAGATCAGTCAGGCAGACTACTTAAACGTCACAGATCACCGCCTAGCCCAGATAAGGCAACACATTGACAAGGACGAACACCTACAGTCACTGAAGTCCATGGCTCTCGCAGGTTGGCCATACCTGAAAGAGGAGACACCTTTCACAGTGAGAGAATACTGGACCTTTCGAGATGAGATCAGCGTGCAAAATGGCGTCTTGTTCAGAGGTCAGAAGGTCATTATTCCCAATTCACTACGTCCAGAGATGCTTACCCGCATACACTCCAGTCACGTTGGAGGTGATGCATGCTACCGCCAGGCTCGTGAAACATTATACTGGCCAAACATGCAAGCAGAAATTAAAGACTTTGTCAGCAACTGTACCACATGCAACGAGTACGCTCATGAACAGCAAAAGGAAACCATGATGTCACACAAACTGCCCACAAGGGCCTGGCAAATCGTCAGCATGGACATATTCAGCCACAGACAAAAGGACTATCTTCTCATCGTTGATCACTACTCTGACTTTTGGGAAATTGAACTGCTCCCTGACTTGTCTGCAGAGACGGTCATAAAGCGCTGCAAGGCGCAGTTTGCAAGGCAAGAACATAGATATTTTAATGAGACAAGATTTTAGATAGTCTTGTCAGCCTGACAAGGTAATCACGGACAATGGCCCACAATTCACTGCACAGTTCAAGCGTTTCACCTCAGAATGGGAGTTTGACCACGTGACCTCCTCTCCAAGACACCCAAAAGCAAATGGCAAGGCAGAATCAGCTATCAAGATTGCAAAAAACCTGTTAAGCAGGGCCTTGCGCGACAGCAACGACCCATGGAAAGCGATCTTACAGTGGAGGAACACACCCACCGAAAACATGGACTGCAGCCCAGCACAACGCCTTCTGTCCAGACGTCTGAAGACTACCATCCCCGTAGCTAACAAGCTACTTGAGCCCTGCGTCATGGTTGGCGTCACGGACAAACTGCGTCACAGAAAGCAGCTCGCTAAGTGCTTCTACGACCGGACTGCTCGGGACCTACCAGAGCTGGAGATGGGTGAAACGATAAGGATGAAACCGCTGCCGGGAGACCACACAGGACTTTGGAGGCTGGGCACATGCCTGCAGAGAGTTGCACCACGTTCTTACCTGGTGGATGTTGGTGGCTCCCTCTATCGTCGCAATCGGGTGGATCTGCGTGTAGCAGAGCAGACAAACCAGAACACGCCATACACTCACCTAGATGAGCTGGATCACAGTCCAGGCCTAAGGGTAAGGGGCGCAGAATTGAGACATGGGCCAACTGAAGGTGAGGCTTCTACCTCACCAAGCTCTCCAGCTCGTGCCCCTAATCCTACCCCTGTCAGAGCCAATACTTACTCACGGGTGGGTCGGCTGTGCAAGCCACCGGACAGGCTTACTCTGTAAGCAAGGGACTGTTAACTTGCCCTCGGTTAATTAAAATCTATCTTTTTTTCTTAAATAATTAAATTACAATTAAAAAAGGAAGATGACAACTGAAGTAAAAAAGAAAATGTAATGCTTTTTCTATTGTTATGACCTGACTGTTAAGAACTTAATGTTGTGCCTTTTATGCTTGCACTTTCTATTGAAAAGGATGATGTTACGGAGTCTAGTTGATAGGTAATCGACTAGCCGGACTGTTCCCCGGGACTCCAGTTGTAGGGATTTGTACAATGCACAAACAAGGCTATTGAACCTGACATTGGTGTCTGTCTTTATTCCTTTATCTAGCATATCATACTGAAACAGTTATTAATAGCTAACCCGTTACTCTTCTCTTAATACATGTTATAATTTCTCATGGGCAAGAAGAGAGAAATAGTAGCTAGCTCGATATATACACTATTATATATTTCTCAGCTAACGTTAACTGTAGCGCAATAAATCCGATTCAGCACATGTCAGAAAAATAGCAGAGTAACTAGATAGTTTAGCTAGCTAATCATTCAGAACCGCACATCTGAGAGAACAGGGCATAAGTTATTTGTTTACTTGAAGAGCTAGAAATCGTTAGAACACAGATGAACACTGACGAACAGAGTTTATATGAATTAATGTACTCTATCTACAGTGCTGTATTGTTACACCTCAAAAGAGCTAGAAACAGTTGTAGGAACCAAAATTATTTTACAATTGTTTTGAAAAGAACCATTACCAAGCGGACATTGGAATTTTTTTTCTGAGTGACATTGAGGACAAAGCAATGTTCCCCCAACTTGCGGGCTGAATTTGGCACATGGGTGGTTTTATTTGGCCCCCAAAGTTTTCTGAGGCAATTTTGAATATATATAAACACCAGGAAATCAACTCCAAGTGATTTTTATTTAAGAATATATTAATATATTACCATGCATAATAGACCACCTGATCGTACACAAATGTAAACATTCAAATTATTATTTTAATCCAACATATTTGTTCCGTAGTCTACAAATTATTTGCAATTACATTCCGGCCCCCCAACCATCCCCTCAAGAAAAAATTGGCACGTGGCTGAACCTAGTTGATGATCCCTGGGATAAAAGGAATGGATGACTCCCCTTTTCTCTGTACTAGTACTAAAGTACTATCCGGTGAAACACTTCAGTTTTCGCTGTGCTTTGGTTTTTGGTTCGTTAACTTCGTCAATTTATTTTCTAAGCTGTGCTCGCATTCAATACATGGTGCATTTCTTTATCATTTTTTTCTATGAGGGGGTAGGCATGCACGACATGGTCTTCCTGGATGCAATCAAAGGCACTCGTTCTAAGTAAGAGGACTCTTAGTCCTTACACAATGCCAGTATTTGCCCAGAGACTGCTACGGTTTTGGTCAATGATGTCCTCCATTGCTATAAGACGACGACGTACTTGGTTTTGGTGGCTTTTAGTCTTGCGGCATGCCTACTTTGCATTTTCCTGTTTTTATTTTATTTTGACAGCTTTTTTTTCCAGGAGCTGTAATCTCTTGTTAAAGTAACATCTGTATGAGATTACCTTTGTGATATTTTTGTTTCAATGTGTGTGCAATCAATCACTGTGGGTGTATTATTATTATTACACAGGATGATGGTCTCCTCCTGCATGACACCTGAGCTTCCTGTATGCTCCTGAGGATGACTCCTTCTGTCACCCGAGCCTGCTGCTGTATGCTTGTGAGGAAGCCTCCTGCCACCTCTGTCACCTGACAGACCCACCTCACGCAGACCACCTGAACTAAATTCAGCATCTCCTGCTTCCTCTGCTGGAGCTGGGTCTATGCTCTCCTTCACTCTCTTGTTCTCTCTGTCTTTCCCACCTAAAACTCCTACATCTGCTTCCCTGTCCTCTCCTTAAAAAATTGACAATTCAAGACTTTAAACCTGTTGATATAAAACAATAATGATGCATCTTTAATTGCTACAAACTTTGTGGTTGGCTTACTTATTTTTCTACTACGCCGTGCATCTGTTGCAGATTGAGGGGGTGGATTCATGCAATTTAATCTGGTAGGTACTGCCTCGGAGGACAGTGTCTTCCAGAAAAGTATCATGACTGAAATGTATTTTTATTGACAAAGGTGGTCAATAATCAGAATAAAACACTCTTTAAAGAGCTCCTTGCACACAGCGTAACCACCCTTCTTCAGGTCCTCAAAGGACTTTTGCAGACTGATGTCCCTACGCCTGATGTTTCTCAGCCACATCTTCCTCCTGGGTAATTACAAAAGTGTGTAAGGTCGACGTCACACTCCTCCTCTTCAATCAAAACTGACACTCCTCTCTGTGAGACACCACCTTAACAACCTTTGCCTGATTAGCAACACCCACAATAACGGAGAACATATTATAGAATAAAGACCCACACTTTATCCTGTCCTATGAAACATCAGAATAAAGACCCACACTTTGTCCTGTCCTATGAAACATTACAAATAAAGACCCACACTTTATCCTGTCCTATGAAACATTACAAATAAAGACCCACACTTTATCATGTCCTATGAAACATTACAAATAAAGACCCACACTTTATCCTGTCCTATGAAACATTACAAATAAAGACCCACGCTTTATCCTGTCCTATGAAACATTACAATAAAGACCCACACTTTATCCTATGAAACATTTTCAGTTGCTGCCCTCGTAAACCTGATAGATGTCTTTTTTGGACCATTGTCCTATTGTGCATGCATCCCGTCAATGTGATCAAATGCTCTACTTTCATGGTTTTGATATGTTCTACATGTTTCACCATGTTAACAGGCATTTAATAAATGTACAACCTTTTGAGTTTTGTCTATTTTCTGAAGATGCATATAATTATAGTAGACTATAGTTTGTGGTATTCTTACATAATCTGATCATAGGACAACATAACATAAGTATTTGCCTATACAATGTTTTACAGACATCTACAATGATTTAAGAGGTGCTTAATGGTGCTCTACAACTCTATACATTACTTTGCAATGACCCAGTGTCACAAATGGCTTCTATTGATTGTGCAGCATACCCTGGGATGCCCTTGGATGTAATATGGCAGGGCACATTGGTAAACTATTGTTAGCTAGCCTTGCTGCCTCGTGCTAGTTGTGTTAAACCCAGCTATAGATTTATTTCATTACTGGTAGCTAGCATGTTTTATCTAACAGTGAACATTGCTTTGGTGATTGATTCGATGGGTAGTCATGGATACAGCACTCTACTGATTACACAACCAATGACGTGTGCCTCACCATGCAATAATTGCTCCAAATGCATCTTTATTATTTATTACATACCTTTCTGCGTCTGTTGGAAATTGGATTTTCCTCCCATCCATTTTACAGTAAACAAGGTATTTATTGATGACGTGTTTCTTATCGTGAAAACAGTGGATTCACAGAAGGAGTACTAGTATTGAGGAAAACTTGCAAAGGAATCGATTTCTAGCTATTTAAGCAAAGTAAGTGTTTTTTGTGTGTGAACATCACAACTCATGAGCACGGACTGTTTAGCTAATACTGTTTTAGTCCCCGTTTCTGCAATTACGTGGTGATAAAGGAAGCTTGAAGCAACAAGCCATACCTCCACTTTAGCATGTTTATCAGTAATTACAAATCAAAGCTCTTCCTCTATATAGGCAGCTAGATATCTACTTGGGACAAGCTAGCTACCGCCAAGAAGAGGATGAAGACCATTTGTGCCTATATGACGTTCATTAGGAAAACGCTCATTATCTAGTGCACTCGTCCTAAACAAAGTAATCTCTATAAACAATTAGGTAAGTCAAGTCTACCAAACTTAGTGCACTCTGTTTGTTATAGATTCTAGTTTTGGAAACAGAAAACTATGGAGATCATTGATGAGAAAATTAGCAGAATGTCAGCCAAAATCCATCTAGCTCAATGTTCTCCCACTGCCGGCAAACGGGCTTTCTCTCACTACCATATTTGGTAGTGAGAGGAAACGCTAACAGGATGTCTCACATTTATACATCCGGTGAAATATCTGTCTCATCTAGCTGTGATTCAACTTTGGAAAACTAAACAGCGACATGGAATCGGAGAAAGAAGTGCAATCAATAGGTGGGTCTTCTAAAAGACAAACGGTGTCTCAAGTAAATCGATACAACTCATCGAACAAAACGTATTAAGATAAGGTTATCGATAGCTCACTGAAGGTTAACAGTAACAACATCGCTAAATGACGTTAGCTACAGTGGCTAGCTAGTTTGGTTAACTATGCAGTTTAAACTAACTCTGAGCCGAACGTGACACGTTTCACTTAAACTAGCTAGTTTACTGCTTCAGACCGGGTCGCTATGAGTCAAATGTTAGAATAACTCGGCTGATACAGAGCAAGATCCGGTTTCAACCATAGCCACACAGTAGATGAGCTGGCTGGATTTGAATGTTGACGCGATCGAACGAATGAAAGTGATACAGTAACTTACTCATTGATCTCAATGCAGAAAGGCAGGCTATGACTCGTTTATACACTGGCTTTATTAAAGGGATTTGAACTTGATAAAAATGATTATGCACCACCAACTAAATATTCTGTAGTTAAATTGCGTGGTTCACTTACGGTATAGTTGTAAAGTTTCTAGCCTATAAAAATGTTGCCAGTAGTGTGACCTTAATTGGCATGTCAGTGTAATTAGTCTATGTATTTAGTTAGCAACGAACATAGTTGTCAATATTGTCTATACAGCGGAAGAGCTTTGATATGTAATTACTGATAAACATGCTAATGTGGAGGAATGGCTTGTTGCTACAAGTTTCCTTTATCAAAACGTAATTGCAGAAACGGGGACTAAAACAGTATTAGCTAAACAGTCCTTGCTAATGAGTTGTGATGTTTGCACTCCCAGGAGATGTCCCTGACCCAGAGGAGGAAGAGAAGAGGCTGGCGGCAGCAGCCCGGGAAGCCAACCATCTAACTGAGTTGAGGCTGGTGCTGTTGGGCTGGAGGTGGCCTGGGAAGAGCCTGACAGGCAACACCATACTGGGCCACGAGGAGTTCCGCCTGGAGCGGGCGGCTGAATTCTGCGTCAAGCGTCAGACTGAGGTGGAGGGGCGCCAGGTGACGGTAATAGACACGCCGGGCTGGTTCTCGACACAGTCCACGCCACCAGTTTACCAGCAGGAGATGGTGCGGGGCGCCTCCATGTGCGGGCCCCAGGGCCCCCACGCTTTCTTGCTGGTCATCCCTGTGGGCATGTTTACCGAGGTGGACCGGGCCCGCATCGAGGAGCACTTGGCTCTGTTCGGGGAGCGTGTGTGGAGGCATACCATCGTGGTGTTCACCTGGGCAGATGTGCTGAGGAACATGTCCATCGAGAGGCACATCAAGCGAGAGGGGAAGGATCTGCAGTGGGTGCTGGAAAAGTGCAAGATGCGGTACTTTGTCATCAGCAACTACATATTTGGGGAGCACCCCCAGCTGCGACAGCTTATGGAGAAGATAGAGAAGGTGGTGGCAGAGGAGGGCATCTATAACCCAGAGGATGTGGAGGAGAAGAAACCTCTGGGCCAGAATCAGAACCAAACCCAGAACCGGGAGCTTGGAGCAAGGCCCAAAGTGAATTCTGCCGTAGGATTGGCCAAAATGGACATGGACCCGCCCCACAGTGAGTGACAGCTTTACTGACAACTCAGATGTAGTCTTGTAACAGCAGTCACATAGGCTAAACCTCACACGGGGTGAAATTTATAATCCTTGCTCTTCTCTGCAAAACTAGTACTTGCATTACTGTTGTATTATTCCACTTAGGGTAACTGTATTTGAATTACTCATGTGGTAGTTATGTACATTGTACCAAGTACATCCTCTCCCCCTCCTTACATTTCTTCCTTCATTTTCTTTCCCAACTATCTCTCCTCTTATCTCATGTCTGCTGCTTGGGAATAGAGAAGAATCCATGATGATTGTCCAGGACAAGGCAATATTCCTCTATAGTAATATCAATACTTCAATGAACGAGTCTTTAACAAGATAGTTTCACATAGATGTGAAGACAATGATAGTTATACCAATGATATTACTAGGGATGCACTATATATCGGTATTGGCAGATGTTAGCTAAAAATGCCAACATCGGTATCGGCCCGAGATCAAGTTTAACGCCGATTGTTTTTTAACAAATGTCAAAGCTACTGTGCATACCTATATAATGGCGTGATAACGCCACGTAAAATTTTGCACTACACGTTCAACACAGCATTTCTAACCTAGCCCACACAATGTCTGCTGTGTGTATTGAGCAGTCAACAAGTCGAGCAGTCATTTGAAAGAGTAAGAACATTTCAACTCAAAGGAGAAATCCATGAAACCAACATAATGGAGCCAACATAATGGAATTCAGTCAACTGTTCTCTGTCATGGGTGCTGTTGGCTTTCGCCGACTGGTCGAGCACCGGTACACACTACCAAGTGTGCTATATTTCAGATGTTGCCCTACCGGAGTCACACAGTAATAGCGTCACTGCTATTAGCTTCACGACATACATACTATGGAACGCCGTTTGGGTCTTTGCATGTCAAAAAATATACAATAGCACTCCAAGCTGTACAAAAAAGTCTGCAAACACCGGCCACAAACGATGTGTTTACAATAGAGGTCGACCGATTAATCAGAATGGCCGATTTAATTAGGGCCGATTTCAAGTTTTCATAACAATCGGAAATCGGTATTTTTGGGCGCCAGTTATTTTATTTTTTTACATTTATTTGTATTTTTATATACATTTATTTAACTAGGCAAGCCAGTTAAGAACATATTCTTATTTTCAAAGACCTAGGCCTAGGAACGGTGGGTTAACTGCCTTGTTCAGGAGCAGAACGACAGATTTTCCCCTTGTCTGCTCGGGGGAGCCATTCTTGCAACCTTACAGTTAAGTAGTCCAACGCATTAACGATCTGCCTCTCTCTTGTTGCACTCCACAAGGAGACTGCCTGTTACGCGAATGCAGTAAGCCAAAGTAAGTTGCTAGTTAGCATTTAACTTATCTTATAAAAAACAATCAATCATAATCACTAGTTAATGATATTACTAGATATTATCTAGCGTGTCCTGCGTTGTGTATAGTCTGACTGAGTATACAAGTATCTGACTGAGCGGTGGTAGGCAGAAGCAGGCGCGTAAGCATTAATTCAAACAGCACTTTTGTGCGTTTTGCCAGCAGCTCTTCGTTGTGCATCAAGCATTGTTCTGTTTATGACTTCAAGCCTATCAACTCCCGACATGAGGCTGGTGTAGCCGAAGTGAAATGGCTAGCTAGTTAGCGGGGTACGAGCTAATAGCGTTTCAAACGTCACTCGCTCTGAGCTTTCTATTAGTTGTTCCCCTTGCTCTGCATGGGTAACGCTGCTTCGATGTTGGCTGTTGTCGTTGTGTTGCTGGTTCGAGCCCAGGGAGGAGCGAGGAGAGGGTTGGAAGCTATACTGTTAGACTGGCAATACTAAAATACTTATAAGAACATCCAATAGTCAAAGGTTAATGAAATACAAATGGTATAGAGGGAAATAGTCCTATAAAAACTTCAACCTAAAACTTCTTACCTGGGAATATTGAAGACTCATGTTAAAAGGAACCACCAGCTTTCATATGTTCTCAGGTTCTGAGCAAGGAACTGAAATGTTAGCTTTTTTACATGGCACATATTGCACTTTTACTTTCTTCTCCAACACATTGTTTTTGCATTATTTAAACCAAATTGAACATGTTTCATTATTTATTTGAGGCTAAATAGATTTTATTGATGTATTATATAAAGTTAAAATAAGTGTTCATTCAGTATTGTTGTAATTGGCATTATTACAAATACATTTTTAAAATTGGCCGATTAATCGGTATTGGCATTTTTGGTCCTCCAATAATCGGTATCGGCGTTGAAAAATCATAATTGGTCGGCCTCTAGTATACAATACCGCATTGGTAATAAAGCATAATTTGTTCGACCGCAACTTCCGGGGTAGCTAGCTTTAGCTTAGTACCTAGCTAGCACCAATACAACCAGCCTGAAAACAATGACGAGTTGAAACTGCAGTCATTTTCATTATTCTTAGCAATGGTTTAGGAACCCTTGTAAGTATTAGCTAGGTTGCCACTTTTTGTTCACCTATTGAAATTGAAGTTCAGTACATGAAAATAAATAGCTAGCCAGCTACTTAACCCTATTGCCCAAAGCTAATGTTATAAGAAGCTAGCTAGCTTCATCTTGCTAGTCGCTCGACCGGACCAAGTAATGTGTTGTGAAGCTAGTCAATAATGATTAGGCACAATAGTGGAATTTGCCGTTTACCTTCAAAATAAAACTGTCATTGACAGTGATGCAAATTAATACAAATAGTAGAATTATGCCATACTTTTATTTTGAAGGCTAGCCGCAAAGTGCACGATTGTGGCTAATCCTTATTGTGGCTAGCTTCACATCGATGGGTCCGACCACCATTAATCAAGTAAGAACTGTCTTATAAATTAGGGTTATTTTAGATGATGACACCTAGCTATATAGTTAGCTTGCTACTGAAACAGATTGTCCTTATTTGACACGTCAAATAGTGTTATTTGACGTGTATCTTTTTTTGACAAGCAAAGACCCAAACGACGTTCCATAGAAATCCTGGTTGAGAATGAAACGACTCAACAAATGAACAACGAAACAGCACAGCAAGTAAGTGAAAGAAATAGGTTTTGATTATGTTTTGCTGGTAATGGGGACATACGTAAATGCCCAAAAAATTACTTTTTGGTCAGTGTGGTGTGTGTGTAACTTTTATGTAACTAGGCAAGTTAGTTAAAAACTAATTCTTATTTACAATGACGTCCTGGCTGACGCTGGGCCAATTGTGCGCCGTACTAGAATGCTTAAAAGGCCGCAAAAATGTCAAATATCGGTATCGGGGTTTTTTTGCAAGGAAAATATTGGTATCGGCCAAAAATGTCATATCGGTGCATCATTAGATATTACATATACAGTAACAGTCAAACGTTTGGACACACCTACTCATTCCAGGGTTTTTCTTTATTTTGACTATTTTCTACATTGTTGAATAATAGTGAAGACATCAAAACTATGAAATAACAGATATGGAATCATGTAGTAACCAAAAAAGTGTTAAACAACTCAAAATATACTTTATATTTTAGATTCATCAAAGTAGCCACCCTTTGCCTTGACAGCTTTGCACATTGTTGGCCTTCTTTCAACCAGCTTTACCTAGAATGCTTTTCCAAGGGGGAGTTCCCACATATGCTGAGCACTTGTTGGCTGCTTGTCCTTCACTCTGCAGTCCAACTCATCTCAAACCATCTCAATTGGGTTGAGGTCAGGTGAATGTCGAGGCCAGGTCATCTGATGTAGCTCTTGATCATTCTCCTTCTTAGTCAAATAGCCCTTACATACCCTGGAGGTGTGATAGTCCCACTAAGCACAAACCAGGTGGGATGCGTATCACTGCAGAATTCTGTGGTAGCCATGCTGGTTAAGTGTGCCTTGAATTCCAAATGAATCACTGATAGTGTCACCAGCAAAGCACCCCCACACCATTACACCTCCTCCATGCTTCACGGTGAGAAACACACATGCGGAAATCATCTGTTCACCCACACCGCGTCTCACAAAGACATGGCGGTTGGAACCAAAAATCTCAAATTTGGACTTATCAGACCAAAGGACAGATTTCCACCGGTCTAATGTCCATTGCGCGTGTTTTTTGTCCCAAACAAGTCTCTTCTTATTGGTGTCCTTTAGTAGTGGTTTCTTTGCAGCAATTCGACCATGAAGGCCTGATTCACACAGTCTGCTCTGAACAGTTGATGTTGAGATGTGTCTGTTACTTTAACTCTGTGAAGCATTTATTTGGGCTGCAGTTTCTTTTTTTGTGACTGCACTTGAAGAAACTTTAAAAGTTCTTGAAATTTTGACTGACCTACATGTCTTAGAGTAATGATAGACTGTCGTTTCTCTTTGTTTATTTGAGCTGTTCTTGCCATATTATGGACTTGGTCGTTTACCAAATAGGGCTATCTTCTGTATACCACTCCTACCTTGTCACAACACAACTGATTGGCTCAAACGCATTCACAAGGAATAATTGTAGAATAAAATAAAGAGAAACCCTTGAATGTGCGTGTCCAAACTTTTGACTGGTACTGTACATCTGAAGTAATCCTTGTCTGTTATTATGTGTCCATTTTCAGATTCAGTGGATGGACTGACTGACTGAAGGAGAGCTGGTGAGCCACCGCAGTACTGATTTCAGAGCTCTATGTCCATACGTTACCCCAACCTGTATTCATAAAGCGTCTCAGTGTAGGAATGTTGATCTACGATCAGTTCCCCTTTTAGATCATAATGAATGAATGGGTGGGGGGGGGGTGGGGGTGACCCTGACTCTGAGATGCTTTATGAATACAGGCCCAGATTCTTTTAAACCTTTAAGACTTAATCTCTCTACCATTTTATATAAATAATAGTTATCTGTAACTGGATGTAGGCTAACATGATCAGGGGTCACGTTAATGCAGAATTCTGCGTTTATCACACCACAGGGGGGGGGGGGAAGATAAAACCCATAAATATCTTGCTGCATTTTGTAAACAGAGATCTAAAATGCTTCTTGAAATTGCTGCTCGACATCAGGCTTCTTTTTTTTTTTTGCTTCAGTTGCAATTCTACACTCCAATGAGAATTCACGAATGGGCATTCTATCAGAAGGCAGCGCTCTGACTGATGTGTAGCTACTTTTCTTCAGTACATTTTATCGGTGTAGCCTGCTTTTCTCTGGTAAAATGTACGATTAACTTCAAGCAAAACCTAAGTAAATGATGTGGCTGCCGGCCAAATAGCGTTTCACTTCTGTTGTCATCTGATGATAATGAAGCTATTTTCTGCTGAATGTGTTGCACTAATATATTTTATGTGAAGGAAAACTATAGTTGCATGTCCCTGATCACTATTGAAGCAACAAAGGAAAATTTTTAATATAAAATAGTTAGAAACCTTGATTTTGTGATGGTCTGCGTTTTGAAAATGTAGATTACTGAACTCTAGCGAGATCCCTGATGATGCTGTTCTTGCTTTTTGAGACTGTTTGGTCTACCTTGTACCTATGACAGGTCTGATGCAATGTATATATTTGGGGATTTTATTGTATCTGATTTGCACATGAAGTAAGAAGCAAATCACATTACAGTACCAGTCAAAAGTTTGGACATCAACTCATTCTAGGATTTTCCTTTATTTTTTTACTGTTTTCTACATTGTAGAATAATAGTGAAGACATCAAAACTAAACTATGAAATAACACATGGAAAAATGTAGTAACCAAAAAAGTGTTAAACAAATGAAAATATATTTGAGATTCTTCATAGTAGACACCCTTTGCCTTGACAGCTTTGCACACTCTTGGCATTCTCTCAACCAGCTTCATGAGCTAGTCACCTGGAATGCATTTCAATTAACAGGTGTTCCTTGTTTTAAAGTTAATTTGTGGAATTTCTTTCCTCAATGCGTTTGAGCCAATCAGTTGTGTTGTGACAAGGTAGGGGTGGTATACAGAAGAGAGCCCTATTTGTTAAAAGACCAAGTCCATATTATGGCAAGAACAGCTCAAATAAGCAAAGAGAAACAACAGTCCATCATTACTTTAAGACATGAAGGTCAGTCATTCTGGAAAATGTTCAAGAACTTTGAAAAGTTTCAAGTGCAGTCGCGAAAACCATCAAGTGCTATGATGAAACTGGCTCTCATGAGGACCGCCACAGGAAAGGAAGTACCAGAGTTACCTCTGCTGCAGAGGATAAGTTCATTAGGAGAGGATAAGGTTCCCACAGTGAAGCATGGAGGTGTGATGGTGTGGGGATGCTTGCTGGTGACACTGCCAGTGATTTATTTAGAATTCCACTAAACACACTTAACCAGCATGGATACCATGCTGCGATACGCCATCCCATCTGGTTCGTGTTTAGTGGGACTATCATTAGTTTTTCAACAGGACAATGACCCAAAACACATCTCCAGACTGTCTAAGGGCTATTTGACCAAGAAGGAGAGGTTGAAAGAATGCAAGAGTTTGCAAAGCTGTCAAGGCAAAAGGTGGCTACTTTGAAGAATCTAAAATATAAAGTATATTTTGATTTGTTTAACACGTTTTTTTTGGTTACTATATATGATTCCATATGTGTTATTTAATAGTTTTGATGTATTCACTATTATTCTACGATGTAGAACATAGTAAAAATAAAGTAGTATGTGTGATAAATGAGTAGGTGTGTCCAAACTTTTGACTGGTACTGTACATTTATGCAAGATTGAAAAAAGCATGACTTTAGAGGTCAAATGTGTACCAATATAGGCCCTGTATATCTACTGTTTTCTTCATGTAGTGAGGATCATGGGAAAACTACTGTACATGACAAGTCTCTGAGGCTGCGACAGAGACAAGGAAGTCCCTTAACCTAATGTGTACAGCACATGCTAGATTGCGCTATTATGTTTTTTACATTTTTAATAAATGTTAAGGAAAAGTTTGTTAAAAGCTACCCCAATTGTGACCAAAAGGTGTATAGTGTTTTATCAAGCACTTGAAGTACAGGTACTGTTTTACTCTACTAGTAGAGAATATATACATATCCTTGTCTGGGTTTTATATATGGGTGTGAAATGATAAATGTGCATTTTTATTTATCAGGCTCATGTATCTGTATGTATCAAACCCTACCTTCTTTGCAAGGGAATAGCTGCTGAAAATGTTTTTAAATGCAAGTTGGATAATGATAAATCAATGGCACATTGCATTTTAATATTATAATTTTGTGGCAGCTATATGCTTCCATAACCCTCTGAGTGCGGTCTCTTAATTATTCAGATTAGTAATTTTATGTTTAATTCCTAACTAATCTGTTGCAGTATTGCAATGTGGTCCATGATGATGGTATTGAATAGGTTTCTTGTTTTGAAAATGGCTTATTTCTGTGGGTTGGGTTTATTTTAATCCTGTCCATATGCCTACAGCTGGCAGCACCCAAATAATCATCCATTTGGAGCACAGCTGCATGCGACCCCATCATAATGCCAATCCTCAATTTGGTTTGACATTTTATATTCCTAAAGGGCTAGTTAGGGATCATCAGTAAATTACACAATGTACAATATTATTTTGTAAGTAAATGCCTTTAAACTTCAATGACTTGACCTCAAACCAAATATAAATTGTAGAAATGCATGTACAACTATTGAATGCATTTCAGACCACTAAAAGATGTGCAACATGAAAATATTGTCCCATTTACATAGTCATTGTCATAGTCATTGTATGGTCCCTAACTATCCCCCAGAGGTAGGCTATCCAAAGTCAAACCAATTTTGCCAATGTCGCACACCAACCCGGTTGAAGCTATAGTAATTGGTGAAATAATTTGTCTAACTCATCACACCTGCAAACACACGAGACACCCACATCAATCCACACCCCGAAACCAACTCAGGTTTGAATTCAGTCATGGCTGCTAAGCATTTCTTAAATGAACCAAATCTAAATTGAAGCCAAATCAAGAAGTGCAGTTGCCTTTTAGTACTGTGAATAAAGGTGGAAAAGATGTCTATTATTATGTCATTATTGTAATCATTATAATTATGATATCCCTTTACTCTTTATAATTGCTTCCTATACTGAGAAGCAATACTAGTAGTAGTAGTAGCTCCATTCACTAACTCACATCCATTGATGGGTATAACACTGACTGTTTTCTATGTTGATATTGTATACAAACTATTTTACAAACCTATTCATATTGGTGATTTGTCTTGCTGTTACATTGTATTCTGTGAGTTACAAAAATAGATATGTGGTAGAAGGTGTCTTCTCTAATCAGTGCAACTTAAGTTGTCTTTTGTTTCCATATAATTGTTGTTTTGTTTGTTTGTGTGAACACACTGTTATATTTTGTCTTTTGCTGTAGTAGACAAGTCCATTTAATTTTTTTTTTATCTAAATAAAGTTCATATTTTGATGAAATGGAAGATGACTTTTGACCTGCAGTAGTTTGTTATTGTTAGTATCTGAAGCAAAAATGTACCAGTATTGGTCATGAAAAACAGCCTTTTCTCAATTCCTTGCATGGTCTCTCCTCCTGAAACCCATTGGAAAAGGTCATGGGGAAGAGACCATAGATCTTCTCTTCCAACACAGTTAAGGAGGCAAGGAGATAGGATTCGAGGAATCACAGATAACTAATTGAGACAGAGGCACATGCTGATGATGGCGTGTTGTTTCAAGACTGACATCTCCTGGTCAATGTGTTGACTACAAATTTAGGGCCTGCTCGTGATTCAACATTTTCCTCAGTACAATTTTCCAAGTATAGGTTATCTCTTTTCCTTTAGTCTATTGAATTACCCATGTGTCAATCTAAGTAACATAATAAAAACATCCTCATCAAAATCGCTCCATGATTTCCTTTAAAAAAAAAAATCTAATAGTTTGTCTAATTTCAGTTTGTGACCGAACAAGCGCACGTATAGTGTAGAAAGTCATTGTACCATCTAAACCGCTGTGAAATATATTTTCCATAACCGAAAATATTGAATTTTCAGCTGTTTGGCAATGAGGCAGTGATCGTTGAGATCTTGGTTGAAGACAGCAGAGGTGTATTTAGAGGGCAAGTTGGTTAGGATGATATCTATGAGGGTGCCCGTGTTTAAGGCTTTGGGGAGGTACCTGGTAGGTTCATTGATAATTTGTGTGAGATTGTAGGATGGCTGGGGTGTTAAGCATGTTCCAGTTTAGGTCGCCTAGCAGCACGAGCTCTGAAGATAGATGGGGGGCAATCAGTTCACATATGGTGTCCAGAGCACAGCTGGGGGCAGAGGGTGGTCTATAGCAGGCGGCAACGGTGAGAGACTTGTTTTTAGAGAGGTGGATTTTTAAAAGTAGAAGTTCAAATTATTTGGGTACAGACCTGGATAGTAGGACAGAACTCTGCAGGCTATCTTTGCAGTAGATTGCAACACCGCCCCCTTTGGCAGTTCTATCTTGTCTAAAAAATGTTGTAGTTTGGGATTAAAATGTCAGAATTTTTGGTGGTCTTCCTAAACCAGGATTCAGACACAGCTAGAACATCCGGGTTGGCAGAGTGTGCTAAAGCAGTGAATAGAACAAATTTAGGGAGGAGGCTTCTAATGTTAACATGCATCTATGGAGATTGCATGTCTATGCGCTCGATTTTATACACCTGTCAGCAACAAATTTGGTGGGGTTGCTGAGCTATTTGTCTCCAAAACACTGTGAAGTCAATTCCAACACTAAACCCGGAGAGAGATTTGTTGAAGAGTCATCCTGTGAAGTTCACCGCAAAATTACTGTGACAAAGTCATTCAAAACTTGGCATGGTACTTAAAGGTGCTTTTAAGCTGAAATGCTACTGACAAAAAAGCCACTGAAAAGCTAATAAAATGGCCTCCATTTGGGTAGTTCTATCTAGACTATCATATGAATTCAAATGTCATCCTATTCCAAATGCAGTCTCAAACCAGACCCTAGGCAACCGTGGCGTTTGGAAATTGTGGGAGGCAAGGCATATGTCTTGAGACGATTCCAAATACACTTCTTTTCCATGAGTACCACTCACTACCACTAGATGGCAATAAGACATCATATGTGCACTTGCTGATAACACTCAGTGGACCATCCATTCCTACTGTTCTGCTCATTTTAGAGGGGTGGTTGCCAGGCGGGTTTTACCAGATTATTATGCTTATATAATAATATACTATAATATACTATAATACTATATGTATAATATACACTACACTGTTGGACTGGCCACTGACTCCACTACAAAACCACTGACAGTATAGAGAAATCCTCTTGGCAGTGCACATCTCCATTCCCACCGTTACCTAAACCCCAGTGCTCTCCTCCAGTGGCCCACCTGAGGTGGGATATGGAGAAATGGACACAATGTTATTGTTTCAGAGTCCCTGGTGCTTTCTTCTACATGTCTCTCAACCCCTTCGTGGTGTCTTACTCCAGTCTAGTGTATTCCTTCAGGAGGTAGACTCGTGTTTGTTTGAATCACGCTCTGGTGACAGGCTTCTTTCTGGCTTGGTGAAGTTTCCTTTCTTTTGGCTCTTCTTACTGTTTTCCCTGAGGATGGTTACAAAGTGCTTCTAAAACAAGTATGCGCTTGCTGTTATTTGTTGTACCACATGGTTTATCAGGAAGAATGGGATAACAATTGTGTGTGTGTGTGTGTGCATGTTTGTGCATGCGTGTGTGTGGTCCACTCTCTGTGTGGTCCAATCCCCCCTGGCCCTGGCTAACACACTCCACCGGTCTATCGCTGTAGGTGCTAATCCTAAAAACACACACTTGTGTTCCTTGAACAAGTGTAGAAGCAGTGAATTCCCCAGTCAAGCCTGCCAGGCTGACGGAGAGTCAAACAGCCCCTCTAATCTCCCAACATCTGCTCAATGAAACCTGCTTTCAATTTACACCAACGATCTGTCACGTTCATAGAAGGAACAGCAACACAACCTCCTGTTTACAGTGAGAAGCATCCAGGTAGACACTCACATGCTGCTGCGCCGTGTGTAGCCTAGCTGTCAAACGCTGGGCTGCCGAGCTCATTTGAAATCTTTGAATCAAATGTTATTTGTCACATGCTTTGTAGACCAACAGTGAAATGCTTTCTTATGGGCCCTTCCCAACAATGCAGAGAGAGAGGAAATAATAGAAATTGATAACACAATAATAAATATACAATGAGTAACGATAACTTGGCTATATACACGGGTACCAGTACCGATTCGATGTGCAGGTGTACCAGGTAATTGAAGAAGATACAGTGCATTTGGAAAGTATTCCGATTGCTTGACTTTTTCCACATCTTGTTACGTTAATCTTATTCTAAAAATGTATAATATCTTCTTTTTTTTCATCAATCTACACACAATATCCCATAATTACTCCAATTGTATATTAAAACCCCCCAGGAATATCACATTTACATAAGTATTTAGACCCTTTACTCAGTACTTTGTTGAAGCACCTTTGGCAGCGATTACAGCATCGAGTCTTCTTGGGTATGACGTGACAATCTTGACACACCTGTATTTGGGGAGTTTCTCCCATTCTTCTCTTCAGATCCTCTCAAGCTCTGTCAGGTTGGATAGGGAGCATTGCTGCACAGCTATTTTCTAGTCTCTCCAGAGATGTTTGATTGTGTTCAAGTCTGAGCTCTGGCTGGGCTACTCATAGACATTCAGATACTTGTCCCGAAGCCACTCCTGCATTGTCTTGGCTGTGTTCTTAGGGTCGTTGTCCTGTTGGAAAGTGAACATTTGCCCCAGTCTGAGGTCCTGAGCGCTCTATAGAAGGTTTTCATCAAGGATCTCTCTGCACTTTGCTCCGTTCATCTTTCCCTCAATCATGACTAGTCTCCCAGTTCCTGCCATTGAAAAACATCCCCACAGCATGATACCGCTACCACCATGCTTCACCGTAGGAATGGTGCCATGTTTCCTCCAGATATGACACTTGGCTATTTGGTTAACTATTTAACTATTTAGCAGCCTTATGGCTTGTGGGTACAAGCTTTTCAGGGTACTGTTGGTTCCAAACTTGTTGCATCGGTAATGCTTGCTGTGAGGTAGCAGAGAGAAAAGACTATTACTTGGGAGGCTGGGGTCTTTGACAATTTTTAGGGCCCCTTCCTCTGACACCGCCTGGTGTAGAGACATCTTGGATGGCAGAGAGCTCGGGCCCAGTGATGTACTGGGGGCATGCTCAGCCCTCCGATTCCTGTCGTCTAAGATCAACTCCTTCGTTTTGCTGGCATTGACGGAGAGGTTGTTGTCCTGGCACTACACTGCCAGGTGTCTGACCTCCCTATAGGCTCATCATTGTCGGTGATCAGGCTTACAACCGTCATGTCATCAGCAAATGTAATGAAGGTGTTGGAGTCGTGCTCGGGGTGGGTGAACAGGGAGTACAGGAGGGGACTAAGCACACACCCCTGAGGGGTCCCAAGCTCGCACCCCTGAGGGGCCCCCGTGTTGAGGGTCAGCATGGCGGATGTGATGTTGCCTACCATCACCACCTGGCGGCGGCACATCAAGAAGTCCAGGATCCAGTTGCAGAAGGTGGTGTTCAGTCCCAGGGTCCTTAGCATAATGATGTGCTTGGAGGGCACTATGGTGTTGAACACGGATCTGTCAATGAACAGCATTCTTGCTTGTGTTCCTCTTGTCGAGGAAGAGGGAGAAGGTAGAGATTTTGTCATCTGTGGATCTGTTAGGGCGGTATGCGAATTGGAGTGGGTCCAGGGTGTTTGGATTTGTTTGAGTTTGTGATGTGATATTTCAATTAACCAACTCTGTTATGGGGTCTAGTGGCTTGGGGGTACAGAATAGTAATGTTTACTACAAGCCTGTCTGTCTGTTTGTCTATCTCTGTGTGTGTGTGTGTGTGTGTGTGTGTGTGTGTGTGTGTGTGTGTGTGTGTGTGTGTGTGTGTGTGTGTGCGTGTGCGTGCGTGCGCGCACCATTCATTTATTAATCCACAAAAGCAGGGAAATAGAATAGTCAACAGTGAATTTGGGTTGGATGGGACCGGTTTTGCTGATGCTAGGAGGGTGTTTGCCAGTGAATAATTCAGACCAACCTTTGTGTTTGAATGATAGTATAGACTACCACCAGAATATTTCCTCTTAGCGCTTATCGAAAACTAAATTCCCGGGGAGATTGCAGTCCCTGCTTTGGCTGAATTGCAATGCAAAACACATTGATGGAGAGGCTAAATCCAGCAGACTACACTACTGTACCCAGCCATAGTCATTTCATCTTTCCCATTTTTAAAAACGTATTTTACATCAATGCTCCAAGAAGGAACAGAATGAACAGCTGATGAAATACTGGCTACCCTAACACTCCACTGAGTGGTTTGTTTGTTTACTAGAATCATTGCCATCGATGGGGAATGGCCCAGTAAAATACTGTCCCCGCTGAGAGATGGAGAGCTGTCAGCACTCACACAGCAGGAAGAACCAACAGAGTTCAAAGGTGGAAGAAGAAGAAGAGGGACTCTGCTGGAGGGAATGAAAACACACGTCAGGGGGAGGAGAATAAGAGATAGACCGAGAGGAGCAGCATGGCATGGCCACCAGGGCAGTCTCTTTTGTGTTGCTACTTAAGTTTAAATGATTCATTATATTTGTACTGTGCCATTCCCCAATGTCACAACAGTAACTAAGGTTAGATGTGGACAACATAGTGGAAATGTGATTTAAACAACTTTATTATTTAAAATGCAATCAAAATGACAGTAGTTACAGAAATTACAGGCTGCTAGGCTATTGTGTGATTTTTTTTTTAGGCTCTAATGTCAAGTCATCGTTTCCTAAAGAATTTTCCAATGAGATCGGAACAAAACATAGGGTCACAGTTTAGAAGAAATTTGAATCCTCTGTCCTCCATTTTGAGATCAGGCAAACACTGTTGAGTTACATTGTTCGTTTCACCTCATTTGTCTGGAAAAAAGAGTAACAGCACTCTGCAGTAGAGTGCACCCTATCTCAACAACAGCACAATGTTGCTTTTCTCAATCTAAAAAAGCAGGTCAAGAGCAAGTTGGGTGAAAGCAATCAGTGTGAGATTAGTGATGCAAGTGATTACTGGATAAACACAAATAGCTTTCTTATCACAGACCAGCTAGTTTGAAAGTGTTGCAATCGCTCTGTGTAACATAGACTGAACGCTCAGGCCTACTGAATGACAACATTTTCCCTATATAGAACACTGCTTTTGACCAGAGCCCTATGGCTCCTGGCTGGTCTAACTAGCACACTAAATGAGGAATAGAGTGCCATTTGGGACACAGATTTGGAGTGGCTATAAAAACATTAGCAGTTTCCGGTGGCAGAGTGGAACAAGCAGATGTCCCAGAATGCCCAAACTACACAGCATTTCTCCACAGGGGAAAACTCAGACAATCTGTCAAAGTCCCAAATGGCACCCTATTCCCTTTATAGTGTACTATGTAGAGAATAGGGTAACATGTGGGACTTAGATGAAGATGTCTGTAGGCATGGAAAAGCCATTTTGGGGTTGTCACCAAATACTCCGTCCCATCTGCTCTTTAACACTGTTTTGGAAAATAATCTGATATTATAGGGCGTCATGAAAGGGCTGCTCTCGTGCAGGAGGCTTGAAAGCCCTTGGGTCCTACAGTAATGTTCAGTAGAGTGGAGTAGTGGGTCGCTGTGCTCAGTCACTCAACCTCTGTAGATTGGACTAGTTATGAATAAAGCAGGGGTTGAGTTCTGGTGTGTGTGTGCGTGTGTGCGTGCGTGCGTGCGCGTTTCTCTGCGTGTGTCTCTATGTGTTTGTCTGAGTGAATATACTGTAGGTCTGAGGTGGTGTGTTCAAAGTGGTGACTGCCATAGGAGATGCAGTGGTTTGGTTCAACGTTAAGTGGTGGGATATCATTGGGCTGGTGGGGAGTGGAGTGAGAGTTTGGGAACATTGGGACCCAGAGAAGCTCTCACGGTACAGGGTAGAGAACATTTTAGTATGCAGACAAAATAAACATTGTGATGGGTCTTTGGTCTCAGTGCAATGGGGGATTCATTCAAAATAGATGCCGTAACCCTAAATGATTCCATCTATGATATCACTAAACCTTTGAAAATTAGAAATGCATAATGAAACTAGATGAATGTTATATTGCACATTGGGATAATTTTCTGTAGAATCCACTTCTTTGTAATTGTAAATAGTACAGTGTTTACTATTGTAACCCAAGGCATATTTCTCAGATCAATCTACAATTTATGTTTAAATACATTTCATTTTGTTTGTTCGGTTGGTCTTGGTATAGTATATACAGTACCAGTCAAAGGTTTGGACACACGTACTCCTTCCAGGATTTTTCTTTATTTTTCTCATTTTATACATTGTAGAATAATAGTGAAGGCATCAAAACCATGAAATAAAACATATGGAATCATGTAGGAACCAAAAAAGTGTTAAACAAATCAAAATATATTTGAGATTCTTCAAAATAACCACACTGCCTTGATTACAGCTTTGCACACTCTTGGCATTTTCTCAGCCAGCTTCATGAGCTGTTAACAGGTGTGCCTTGTTAAAAGTTAATTTGTGGAATTTATTTGGAATTTATTTCCTTCTTTAATGTGTTTGAGCCAATCAGTTGTGTTGTGACAAGGTAGGGGTGGCATACAGAAGATAGTCAGTCATATTTGGTAAAAAAAAAAAGAGAAAGTCAATCTAGAACATTTCAAGAACTTTGTTTCTTCAAGTGCAGTCGCAAAAACCATCCAGCGCCATGATGAAACTGGCTCTCATGAGGACCACCACAGGAAAGGAAGACCCAGAGTTACCTCTGTTGCAAAGGATACATTCATTAGAGTTAACTGCACCTCAGATTGCAGCCCAAATAAATGCTTCACAGAGTTCAAGTAGCAGACACATCTCAACATCAACTGTTCAGGGGAGACTGAGTGAATCAGGCCTTCATGGTCGATTTGCTGCAAATAAACCACTACTAAAGGACACCAATAAGAAGAAGAGACTTGCTTGGGCCAAGAAACATGAACAATGGACATTAGACCGGTGGAAATCTGTCCTTTGGTCTGATGAGTCCAAATTTGCGATTTTTAGTTCCAACCGCCGTGTCTTAGTGAGATGCAGAGTAGGTGAACAGATGATCTTCGCATGTGTGGTTCCCACCGTGTAGCATGGAGGAGGAGGTGTGATGGTGTGGGGATGCTTTGCTGGTGGCACTGTCAGTGATTTATTTAGAATTCAAGGCACACTTAACCAGCATGGCTACCACAGCATTCTGCAGCGATACGGCATCCCACCTGGTTTGCACTTAGTGGGACTATCATTTGTTTTTCAACAGGACAATGACCAGAAACACACCTCCGGGCTATGTAAGGGCTATTTGACCAAGGAGAGTGATGGAGTGCTGCATCAGATGACCTGGCCTCCACAACACCCGACCTCAACCCAGTTGAGATGGTTTAGGATGAGTTGGACTGCAGTGAAGGAAAAGCAGCCAACAAGTGCTCAGCATATGTGGGAACTCCTTCAAGATTGATGGAAAATCATTCCTCATGAAGCTGGTTGAGAGAATGTCAAGAGTGTGCAAAGCTTTCATGAAGGCAAATGGTGGCTACTTTGAAGAATCTAAAATATAAAGTATACAGTTGAAGTTGGAAGTTTACATACACCTTAGCCAAATACATTAAAACTCAGTTTTTCACAATTCCTGACATTTAATCCTAGTAAGAATTCCCAGTCTTAAGTCAGTTAGGATCACCACTTTATTTAATGAATGTGAAATGTCAGAATAATAGTAGAGAGAATGATTTATTTCATATTTTATTTCTTTCATCATATTCCCAGTGGATCTGAAGTTTACATACACTCAATTAGTATTTGGTAGCATTGCTCCCAAGGATGAACCAGACTTGTGGAGGTGTACAATTTTTTTTCTGAGGTCTTGGCTGATTTATTTTTATTTTCCCATGATGTCAAGCAAAGAGGCACTAAGTTTAAAGGTAGGCCATGAAATACATCCACAGGTACACCTCCAATTGACTCAAATGATGTCAATTAGCCTATCAGAAGCTTCTAAAGCCATGGCATCATTTTCTAGAATTGTCCAAGCTGTTTAAAGGCACAGTCAACTTAGTGTATGTAAACTTCTGACCCACTGGAATTGTGATACAGTGAATTATGAGTGAAATAATCTGTCTGTAAACAATTGTTGGAAAAATTACTTGTCATGCACAAAGTAGATGTCCTAACCAACTTGCCAAAACTATAGTTTGTTAACAAGAAATTTGTGGAGTGTTTGAAAAATGAGTGTTAATTAACTTTCTTGGGATCGGTGTCCCTTCCATGGGACGGTTGAGCTAACGTTGTCACACCCTGACCATAGTTTACTTTGTATGTTTCTATGTTTTGGTTGGTCAGGGTGTGATCTGAGTGGGCATTCTATGTTACATGTCTAGTTTGTCCAGTTCTATGTTCGGCCTGATATGGTTCTCAATCAGAGGCAGGTGTTCGTCATTGTCTCTGATTGGGAACCATATTTAGGTAGCCTGGGTTTCACTGTGTGTTTGTGGGTGATTGTTCCTGTCTATGTGTTTTCACCAGATAGGCTGTTTAGGTTTTCGTTACGTTCTTTATTTTGTAGTGTTTGTATTGATTCGTGTTTTACGTTTGTTTATTAAAACATGGATCGCATTCGACACGCTGCATTTTGGTCCGACTCTCCTTCTCATACTGAAAACCGTTACAAACGTAGGCTAATGCGATTGCATGAGGTTGTAAGTAACAAGAAAATGACCCAGGACATAGACATATCTGATATTGTCAGAAAGCTTAAATTCTTGTTCATCTAACTGCACTGTCCAATTTACAGTAGCTGTTACAGTGACAAATTACCTTTCTATTGATTGAGGAGAGTGCACAATTTTGAACATGAAAAGTTATTAATAAACAAATTAGTCTCATTTGGGCAATCCTAATACCTCATTTTGAACAGAAACGCAATGGTTCATTGGATCAGTCAAACTTTTCACATACACTGATGCCATCTACTGGCCAAAATCTAAATTGCACCTGGGCTGGAATAATACATTATGGCCTTTCTCTTGCATTTCAAAGATGATGGTACAAAGAAAATACAAAAGAACGCTTAGTTTTTTCTTTTGTATTGTCTTTTACAAGATCTATTGTGTTATATTCTACTACATTCCTTTCACATTTCCATAAACTTCCAAGTGTTTGTTTTCAAATGGTACCAAGAATATGCATATCCATGCTTCAGGTTCTGAGCTACAGGCAGTTAGATTTGTCATTTTAGGTGAAAATTGAAAAAAAAGGGGCTAATCCTTAAGAGGTTTTAATGACTCAAACCTAACTCTATGTAAACTTCCGACTTCAACTGTATTTTGATTAGTTTGAAACTCTTTTGGCTACTACATGATTCCATATGTGTTATTTCATAGTTTTGATGTTTTCTCTATTCTTCCACAATGTAGAAAATAGTAAAAATAACGAAAACCTCTTGAATGAGTAGGTGTGTCCAAACGTTTGACTGGTACTGTAAATCATAAGTATGAAGCAACAAAAAAATGGTTTTGTTTGATTTGATCAATGCGTGAAAGCCTTGTCCTGTATATCGATCAGCAACAGCAGATATGTAATGATTGATTCATTATTTCACATTTGAATAAAAAAAGAGGCCACTCATAAAGAAAGACAAAATAGTAACAATCTAACATGTACAGTGCCTTGCGAAAGTATTCGGCCCCCTTGAACTTTGCGACCTTTTGCCACATTTCAGGCTTCAAACATAAAGATATAAAACTGAAGAATCAACAACAAATGGGACACAATCATGAAGTGGAACGACATTTATTGGATATTTCAAACTTTTTTAACAAATCAAAAACTGAAAAATTGGGCGTGCAAAATTATTCAGCCCCCTTAAGTTAATACTTTGTAGCGCCACCTTTTGCTGCGATTACAGCTGTAAGTCGCTTGGGGTATGTCTCTATCAGTTTTGCACATCGAGAGATTTTTCCCATTCCTCCTTGCAAAACAGCTCGAGCTCAGTGAGGTTGGATGGAGAGCATTTGTGAACAGCAGTTTTCAGTTCTTTCCACAGATTCTCGATTGGATTCAGGTCTGGACTTTGACTTGGCCATTCTAACACCTGGATATGTTTATTTTTGAACCATTCCATTGTAGATTTTGCTTTATGTTTTGGATCATTGTCTTGTTGGAAGACAAATCTCCGTCCCAGTCTCAGGTCTTTTGCAGACTCCATCAGGTTTTCTTCCAGAATGGTCCTGTATTTTGCTCCATCCATCTTCCCATCAATTTTAACCATCTTCCCTGTCCCTGCTGAAGAAAAGCAGGCCCAAACCATGATGCTGCCACCACCATGTTTGACAGTGGGGATGGTGTGTTCAGGGTGATGAGCTGTGTTGCTTTTACGCCAAACATAACGTTTTGCATTGTTGCCAAAAAGTTCAATTTTGGTTTTATCTGACCAGAGCACCTTCTTCCACATGTTTGGTGTGTCTCCCAGGTGGCTTGTGGCAAACTTTAAACAACACTTTTTATGGATATCTTTAAGAAATGGCTTTCTTCTTGCCACTCTTCCATAAAGGCCAGATTTGTGCACTATACGACTGATTGTTGTCCTATGGACAGAGTCTCCCACCTCAGCTGTAGATCTCTGCAGTTCATCCAGAGTGATCATGGGCCTCTTGGCTGCATCTCTGATCAGTCTTCTCCTTGTATGAGCTGAAAGTTTAGAGGGACGGCCAGGTCTTGGTAGATTTGCAGTGGTCTGATACTCCTTCCATTTCAATATTATCGCTTGCACAGTGCTCCTTGGGATGTTTAAAGCTTGGGAAATCTTTTTGTATCCAAATCCGGCTTTAAACTTCTTCACAACAGTATCTCGGACCTGCCTGGTGTGTTCCTTGTTCTTCATGATGCTCTCTGCGCTTTTAACGGACCTCTGAGACTATCACAGTGCAGGTGCATTTATACGGAGACTTGATTACACACAGGTGGATTGTATTTATCATCATTAGTCATTTAGGTCAACATTGGATCATTCAGAGATCCTCACTGAACTTCTGGAGAGAGTTTGCTGCACTGAAAGTAAAGGGGCTGAATAATTTTGCACGCCCAATTTTTCAGTTTTTGATTTGTTAAAAAAGTTTGAAATATCCAATAAATGTCGTTCCACTTCATGATTGTGTCCCACTTGTTGTTGATTCTTCACAAAATAATACAGTTTTATATCTTTATGTTTGAAGCCTGAAATGTGGCAAAAGGTCGCAAAGTTCAAGGGGGCCGAATACTTTCGCAAGGCACTGTAATATGCAAGATTTTTCATTCATAACCTGAATCTGTACATGTTTTGAGGCAATCTACAAAGGTTTAAGCCCCTGTTTATTCAGTGCCTTCAGAAAGTATCCATACCCCTTGACTTATTCCACATTTTGTAGTTGCAGCCTAAATTCAAAATGCATTAAATAATGTTTTTCTCTCTCACGCAGCTACACACATACCCCATAATGACAATGTAAAAACATGTTTTAGAAACATTTGCAAATTTATTGAAAATGAATGACAGAAATATCACATTTACATACAGTACCAGTCAAAAGTTTGGACACTTACTAATTTAAGGGTTTTTATTTATTCTTACTATTTTCTACATTGTATAATAATAGTGAAGACAACAACACTATGAAATAACACATATGGAATCATGTAGTAATCAAAAAAGTGTTAAACAATTTAAAATATATTTTACATTTGACATTCTTCAAAGTAGCCACCCTTTGCCTTGATGGCAGCTTAACACACTCTTGGCATTCTCTATTTGGTAAAATACCAAGTCCATATTATGACAAGAACAGCTCAAATAAGCAAAGAAAAACAACAGTCCATCATTACTTTAAGACATGAAGGTCAGTCAATCTGGAAAGTTTCAAGAACTTTGAAAGTGCAGTCGCAAAAACCATCAAGCGCTATGATGAAACTGTCTCTCATGAGGACCGCCACAGGAAAGGAAGTACCAGAGTTACCTCTGCTGCAGAGGATACATTCATTAGCGTTACCAGCCTCAGAAATCTGCAATTAACTACACCTCAGATTGCAGCCCAAATAAATGCTTCACAGAGTTCAAGAAACACAAGCAAAGGACATTAGACCGGTGGAAATCTATCCTTTGGTCTGATGAGTCCAAATTTGAGATTTGTGGTTCCAACCAGCGTGTCTTTGTGAGACGCAGCGTAGGTGAATGGATGATCTCCACATTGTGTAGTTCCCACCGTGAAGCATGGAGGAGTTTGTGTTATGGTGTGGGGGTGCTTTGCTGGTGACACTGTCAGTGATTTATTTAGAATTCAAGGCCATCTTTACCAGCATGGCTACCACAACATTCTGCAGCAATACGGCATCCCATCTGGTTTGTGTTAGTGGGACTTTCATTTGTTTTTCAATAGGACAATGACCCACAACACACCTCCAGGCTGTGTAAGGGCTATTTGACCAAGAAGGAGAGTGGTGGGTTGCTGCTCAAGAGGCCCTGGCCTCCACAATCATCCGAACTCAACCCAATTGAGATGTTTTAGGATGAGTTGGTCTGCAATGCCAAGGCAGCAGCTACTCTCTCTGGGTTCCAGCAAAATTAAGGCAGTTTATACCATTTTAAAAACATTACAATACATTCACAGATTTCACAACACACTGTGTGCCTTCAGGCCCCTACTCCACCACTATCACATGTCTACAGTACTAAATCTATGTGCATATGTGTGTATAGTGTGTATGTTGGACTGCAGAGTGAAGGAAAAGCAGCCAACAAGTGCTCAGCATGTGAGACTGTTGAAAAGCATTCCATGTGACTACCTCATGAAGCTGGTTGAGAGAATGCCAATAGTGTGCAAAGCTTTCATCAAGGCAAAGAGTGGCTACTTTGAAGAATCTCAAATATAAAATATATTTTGATTTGTTTAACAATTTTTTGGTTACTACATGATTCCATATGTGTTATTTCATAGTTTTGAGGTATTCACTATTATTCTACAATGTAGAAAATAGTAAAATAAAAAATAAACCCTTGAATGAATAGGTGTGTCCAAACTTTTGACTGGTACTCTATATACTTCACACCCCTGAGTCAATACATGTTAGAATCACCTTTTGGCAGCGATTACAGCTGGATTGTACCATTTCTGTGCATTACTCTTCAAGCTTTGTCAAGTTTGCTGTTTATCAATGCTAGACAGTCATTTTCAAGTCTTGCCATAGATGTTCAATCCGATTTAAGACAAAACTATAACTAAGCCACTCAGGATCATTCAATTACGTCTTGGTAAGCAACTCCAGAGTATATTTGGCCTTTTGTTTTGGGTTATTGTCCTGCTGAAAGGTGAATTTGTCTTCCGGTGTCTGTTTGATAGCAGACAGAACCAGGTTTTCCTTTAGGATTCAGCCTGTGCTTAGCTCTATTTCATTTATTTTTATCCTAAAAAAAACTCCCTAGTCCTTGTCGATGACAAGCATACTCATAACATGCTGCAGCCACCACCATGCTTGAACATATGAGAGTGGTACTCAGTGATGTGTTGGATTTGTCCCAAACATAATGCTTTGTAGTCAGGACAGACATGAAGTTTATTTATTTGCCACATTTTTTGCAGTTTTACTTTAGTGCTTTATTTTTATATTTTGGAATATTTGTATTGTGTACAGGCTTCCTTCTTTTCACTCTGTCATTTAGGTTAGTATTGTGGAGAAACTACAATGTTGTTGATCCATCCTCAGTTTTCTCCTATCACTCTAACTGTTTTAAAATCGCCACTGGCCTCATGGTGAAATCCCTGAGCGGTTTCCTTCATCTCCAGCATCTGAATTAGGAAAGACACCTGTATCTTTGTAGTGACTGGTGTATTGATTCACCATCCGAAGTGTAATTAATAACTTCAAAGGGATAATCAACATTATTTTATTTTTTCATTTACCAATAGGTGACCTTTTTTGCGAGGTATTGGAAAACTTCTATGGTCTCTGGGGTTGAATCTGTGTTTGAAATTCACTGCTCGATTGAAGGATCTTACAGATAATTGTATGTGTGGGGTACAGAGATGAGGTAGTCATTAAATACTATTATTGCACAAAGTGTGAGTCCATGCAACTTACTATTTGACTTGTTAAGCACATTTTTACTCCTGAACTTATTTAGGCTTGCCATAACAAAAGGGGTTGAATACTTATCGACTCAAAACATTTCAGCTTTTCATTTTTAATTCATTTGTAATTACATTTCGAAAGACATATTTCCAACTTTGACATTATGGGGTATTATGTGTAGGCCAGTGACACAAAATCTCAATTTAATGCATTTTAAATTCAGGCTGAAACACAACAAAATGTGGAAAAAGTCAAGGCGTGTGAATGCTTTGTGAAGGCACTATGCTATGCTAGGGTTAAATGAGATGGACTAGCCAGTAATATAGAACAAGAGCTGGAACAGTATGGGGTTAGATATCTGCCAAAAAATCTCCCCAAAGTGATTTACGATTCTAATGTTACATTCATTTAACATTTTGGCAGATTTCTCACTCCATAGAACAGTAAGACATATTCTCCAGTCCTGTTCAAGATCCGATTCAGTTGCAGGTCAAACCAGGGTCATCATTTCAGCTTTTTACATTTTTTATTTAACTAGGCAAGTCCGTTAAGAACAAATTCTTATTTACAATGACGGCCTAGCCCGGGCAAACCCTCCCCTAACCCGGACGGCGCTGGGCAAATTGTTCGCCACCCTATGGGACTCCCTATCATGAATGGTTGTGATATAGCCTGGGATCGAACTAGGATCTGTAGAGACCTCTCCGCCACTCTAAGGTATGGCAAACATAGGGTAAGGTAAAGTGACGGGGAGAGGGTGATTCCAAGAAATGTTCATACATTTTTAAGCTTATTTAATGCATTACTACACAATTTAAAAAGTACGAAATGCTATTTGGAGAACAGCAAAAATGAAATTTACCTCAAACACGTCATACAGCAATTAGCTGCGATGCCCTAGCTCAGATGTGGGATTAAAAACGAATTTCATTCCAAGTCAAACGACAGTTACCTAGCATCTTAGCCACCCTACAGCAATCTTCTACCTCTACACTGTTTTAAAATAAATGTTGTGCTGTTCACCATCCCGTTCCGATGGATGTTTGGTCCTAAAGCCACCCCGCTAATACTGCTAAACTGCATTTGTCTTGTAAATCGGGATTGGAATGATTTTAGTAGCCTATTTTAAATTGTTAGTATTGAGCTAGGGTATGGGGACTGCCATATCCAATTGACGCCCCTAGGTCAAACTACTTGAAAACCACATTGTACACATAAAATCAAAACCCAGGCAAACTCAAGCCAGGTATGTCCCAAACTTATAATACAATTATGGAAAAGTACCTCTGGTCAACCACTCGGCATCAATTACACAGACCCAGCTCAAACTGACCCACCTACAAGCAGGTTGATATCCAATCACACAAAAACCACACAAACATGTGAGCACACACACACACACACGTTTAGACCATGCATACACACAACCACACACACTCACAAAAGCGCCTGTCTCGCAATTTTGCAATTGTACCAAATGAAATAAAGATGTATGTGCATGAAAAACTTTGTGCAAAGAATGTTGAGCAAACTCCAGTCAGGCAAAGAATGTTGAGCAAACTCCAGTCAGGCAAAGAATGTTGAGCAAACTCCAGTCAGGGAAAGCATGGCACGGCAGTACTGAAATCAATGTAAAAATAAAATAAAAACGTTTTAAAAAAATGGAACAAACTTTATGTAAAAAAGAGATACCAACAAAAGCCTGCTACTCCTGGGTGGGATGAGGGGCAGTAGCAGGAGCATATCACACTATTGAACCACGCTATGAAGTAAAAAGCTACGGTAAAGAAGCCTTATTATGGTAGTGGAAAGCAAGACAAAATCCCCTCACTGATAAGGAATAACAAAACCCAAGTTAAAAAAGCAACAGAAAAACCCCCAACATGGAACAGTAAATTAGCAAAACCTCAAAGGATATATAAAGGCCTATATAGCCTCACCAACATTTAAAGTCAAGATCTCTGTTCACATACTCTGTATTCTTTCTGAAAAATATACTGTATAATTCTTCCTACTACTCCCCCCTCACATCACACACCACCAGTGTAGGGCAGTCACACTGTACAACCCACTCAATGACACCGTTACGTTCACCCTGTCCCCAAGAAGTCAGTCACGTTCACCACCGTGAGTGTGAAGTGTTCGAAGACTTTGGGCTTGGACTGAAGAACTGACTTGAGATCAGTTTAAGGTTTCCCCACAGCACAGTCCCTCTGGCAGTGACCCTCCCTCAGCAACTCTCAGATCAGCTCTCTGTTGAACAAGCCAGGTTTGAAGGTTCACCGTGGTAGTCCACCAAACACAAGGCCTTACTCTAAGACCACCAGAAAAAAAAGCATGGGGATTTCAAAGTGACACCACCACGATTTTCTCATCTCATTTCACAACATTGACAGTGAGCGTTTGAATCGACAAAACAAGAGACCAGCGTCAATCAGTCGCATTGGGGGGGAGCGGTGCATGCCCCTTAGCACTGCTCAGACTCAATAAAGCCCTCCTTCTCCTGGCCCACGGGCTCCACCTCCGCGTAGGCCGGGTGACCCGACCCTCGACGGAACTTCATGGCCGGCCACCTGCTGGGACGTCTCTGGAGAAGGGGAGAGGGATTAGAGGTCATTGAGGTGACAGACTAGGGTCAAAGGCCAAAGGTCTGCAATGCCACTGACCTGTGCCCAGGGTTAGGTCACTGTGCTACACCCTATTTCAGCTGAGCTCTCTCTGTAGCTATCACGTTCTTCTTGTTTCCCCTAAACGCTGATCCTGGGATAGTTTAGCATTTCCCCCACTAATGGTTAAGGTTAGGATTAGAGGAGGAGGAAGCTGATCCTAGATCTGTACCTAGGGAAAACTTCCCCCCGGAGCTACATATGGATGTATAGCGGTAGAAATAAGTGAGCACATTGTATTACAGACAGCGAAATATAATATATGACATTTCCAGAGTTAATAACCTCTTAGGTATGCGTGATTGAAACAGATGTATTGGGAGTAAATGTTATGACATTAATTGACACGCTCTCGCCGTTTGATATATGCCATGTACTAAACCACTCAGTGAGTGATGAGAGCTCAGAGGGAGAAGCATTTGAATTCTCTCAGAGAAGATTGTTCCTTGATGAGGGATTGGCTCGTTGTGCGATAATGACCTTAAAGATTACGCATTTGTCATTTATATTTCTCAATGTTTAAACATCAATCAGTCTCATTACGACCTCCAAACGGTACAAATGAAACCAAAACCAATTCATTGCCAAAGCTTTCGTAGGCATTTATCATCAAAGAACCATGTGGAGCCTTGTTTCACTGCCTGCGCCCTGTGAAAGTAATCATGCATATTTATGAGTTGGAGAAACAGGGATAAAGTGTAATGAACGCTGACCAGATTATGACTTCTTTTTTTTTTTGGAGGGCCTGACAGAGCTTTGGTCCCAAATGGCACCCTATTCCCTATATAGTGCCCTATTTTTGACCAGAGCCCCGTCGACAAAGTAGTGCACTAAATAGGGAATAGGGTGTAATTAGGGATGCATACAGAGAAACACAGTGGGAGTAGTTTGTTATTCCACTCTGACATACGGGCGTCTAGTGGTTGGCAGACATATTGCCTGACCTTGGAAGGAAGTATCTGCTGGGGTAGGTTAGGAAAGCACACATCATAATCAAACCTGACAGGCAGAGAGAGACAGAGAGAGAGAGAGACTCCCTCACAAGTTGTTGTAATACTGTACTACCCTTAGGCTAGCATGGGTCTCAGCCTGCTGTTCTAAGGTACATCAAGGGACATAACTGAACAGCCAATAAAGACAGTCCAGGACGAAGGGACCTCTAAACCCAGTGGATACTTATGGACTGTTGACAAGTCAAAGCAATACCTGTCTTTGTATATAAACTTAAATGACATTTTTTGGGGGGAGAGTCACTCTTCTTTCATATTTTGCATGCTTTATGGACAGACATATGAGACACCATTAGAGACAGGCGAAGAGGAGATTCAGGGAGAAGGGAGCACACGGGAATTGAACAGCACACCGTTCGAATGTTGAGATAGCCACATAGTGGTACAGGCTCACCTCGATGAAGAAGAGGCTTGCGGCTGATGTAGGGTGGTGGTAGATGTAGACAGTGACCAGGGCTGCGGCTGCCATGATGAGCAAGACCACGAGAATGCCCAGGATCAGGCCGGTGTGCAGTGGGTGTGTGTCCTTCCTCTCCGCAGCACTCTCCTTTGGCATCGCTAGAGTAACACAGGAAAACCCCACTTTAGAATCTCTCTCTTGAGCACAGTCCTTCCCTGCATTCCTACTATTGAACAGTAGGGGACACTCGTCATTCGTGGGTGCTGCTGGTCTCTGTTTCTTCTGTTGTCACTAGGGCTTCTGTCTTAATAAACACGCCTGGCGCTTGTGATCAAGAAATGAAGTTGACCAAATGTCATGATGCACGGCCTTGTTCAGCCTCAGTCTAATCATACTTACTCTGATGGCAATTACCGTTCAACTATTTAACCATGCAAGAAACGAAAAGGGCCAGGTTCAAGTTCAACCCCCCCAGAAAAGTTAATTGTGTTTTCCTATTGTCCCAAAAACAAAACAAACCTTCAATATTATCCTTTAATCCTTACCGTCAACTAACATGAGATTCTCTTTCTTTCTGAAAACAATGGAACATTCCAAATCCAGCTCAGCCGTTAGCCGACACTGCGCTTGAATGCCTGCGTGCGTGTGTGCGAGTGCCTGGAAGGAGATTAGCATCGTTGTGGCATAACCTGTTTAGCTATTCATGAGCAACGTGCTACAGCTGGCACAAGAGATAATCCCAAACCAAGGTTAGCTCATGGTGTTGTTGGATAGGAGGAGAGATGCATCTATGGATGGAGATATCAAAAGTTATCAGGCACTCTTCAGTAATGACAGTCCAGTTTGATAAGATGGGTGTACGGAGAGGAGACTCCATTATGATTGGCTGTCCTACAGAGAGCCTTAAGGAATGTGCACTGTCATCTTGAAGGCCAGGCCTAATTGGCTACCAGTAAATTCACGTGTTCTGAATCACTAAAGGCTTGTTCACATTGGCAGTTTGAAGTGACTCAAATCCCATTTTTTTGCATATCTGATTCGAATCGGTTCTTTCCCTGCAGACTGAACTGACAAAAAGCACATGGAATCGGACATTTCAAGCCCCATTTCAAACCACCTCATTGGGTGGTTTGAAGTCGGACACAAATCTGATTCCTGGCCATGCGACTTGTTTCTGAATGGTCAAATCTAGTTTATTGGTTGTTTTTTTTAAGTGTTTTTTTACACTGTTATTTGGCATATCTTGTTTCTTGCTAGCTACTCTGTTGACAGTTTGACAAGAACATCTGGTAGCTAAGTAGCTTGTTAATCGTTTACAAACAAATGTGTGAATGACTGTGCTTGAAATCTAAACTGCCAACTAGCTAGCTAGGTCACTGCTGTGGCTAGCCAAAAATGACTCGTTTAAAAAAAAAAATCTTATCCTTTGAGGCTTTAAAGGTGTTCTTACTCTATGTTTTTGAACATTCAAAGTAACTAGAAAACATCCCATGGCAGGCATTGCTGTCACTGTAACTTGCCACATAACTTCTGAGTGATAGGAAGCACACGCACCACCAATCAGCCTAGACCCCTGCGCACACACCTGTCGTTACTATGTCAGCAAATGACTGCTGTCGTATCACACACAAATCTGATTTGGTCACTTGTAACTTGTTGTTTGGACAGTCAGTATTCCAAAGCGTATTTGAAAAACAAGACTGATTTTAGCGTTAAGGCCTGCAGTGTTAGCAGTTAGCACATTTGGTTCCTTGGAAGTTGTGAGAATGTACTGCATTTTGGTTTCACATTGGTTGTGGGAACGAAGGCATACGTTTCCTGACCTGTAAAACTAACAGAAGTGAACGCTTCTTATTTGGTTGCAGGGAGGTTCTGAAAACGTTTTACTCTGGTTCCTTAAGTTTTCCTGGGAGGTTTTATTCATGTTCCCGAGAATGGAAAGGATAGATTATTTGGTTTTCAAAAACTTTCACATCATTTTTCAATAATAAATGAACTTTTTATAACTCTAAGCACAGATGGGACACATGGAAATACATTTCCTCAGGCATTAATCATGCAAACACATGTCTTGTTTATTGAGACACGGCACGACTTATGATCAATCAATTCAGACCTCTGATCTTCGGTTCTCTATCCATGGAATTAGTCCACTGTGCCACCAGGATGGAGCGAGCATGTCATGTTTTTTATGCATACAAAGCTGTTAATTTTAGTCTATTCAAACAGACCCCATTTTCAAAAGAAACAAACATTCATTAAGAACAGTTGTGGCCAATTACTCAGTGCGGTCAACACACCTGAACACACTTAACAAGATAGAGAAAAGTGAGAGTTTTGTTGATGCTGAGAACGGACTGTATATGCTTTTAAATAACATTTTTAGAACATTATCTGAATGTTTAGTTTTCTTGTGGTTTTTATAGAAAGTTTTCTTCATGTTCTGAGAACATCATTTTGAGCTTAATGATGTTAATGTGTACAATTACGTTTTTTGGAACATTCCCGGAATATTGCCAAGAACTGATATACAGTGCCTATACAAAGTTTACACAGCCTTGAACTTTTTTTTTCTCGCATTTTGTATTGTCAGTGCCTCAGAGTTTCATCCATTTAAAGGATTTTCCACTTATCTACACACCATACTCCGCTTATAATTGATTTTTATTGTGAAAAATTATATTAAAAATACAAAAATGAAATATCAGAATTGGAGAAGTCTCCAACCCCCTGAATTATTACTTGGTGGAAGCACCTTTGGCAGCAATTACAGCAATTAGTCTGTTATGATAGGTCTCTACCAACTCTGCACACCTAGATTTGGCAATATTTGACCATTCTTCTTTACAAAACTGTTCAAGCCCTACCCAGGGAGAGAGCAAATGTTCTATGCCAGGTGAAATCGCGCATCATTGGCTCATTTTTATGGATGTGTCCGCAATGACTCACTAGAAAACAGCTTAAACGAACGCAAATGCAGCTCCTTTGCTGTTATTTTGACTGCACCGGTTGACGTGACTGTGTTAGCCAAAGTTGGCTAGCTAGCAAGCAAGGGATGAGAATGTTGCCAGCCATCATGGCAACGGAACATTTAGAACGAACGACTGGGTCGCGTTCATAGATTTGGAACAAAAACACTTAACGAATGTGTTGTGTCTCTGGCCATCGAACCGATAGAATGAGCGACTGACAAGCCAGTTTAGGTAGCAATCCCTAGATTTGTGTTGGGACTATGTCTCGTGGAAGGATGAAATCATATGAATAAATTAATACAAATTCAGTTTTTATTTGAATATGTTGGTAACCCATTGTATAAAAGTGGTAATGCCCTCGAAGCCGGTGTTTGGAGGATATATTGACATGGTTTGACTTAGTCTCGGGCCGAAGAACACACATGCCAATATATCCTGCAAACACCGGTTTCGAAGGCATTATCACTTAATTAAGTACTACTACAACTACTACTCTACAACTACTACTACTACTACCACTAACCTGATAATAAGATAGCATTGGCAAGCAGTTCACTCAGTCACAGCATCACATGGCAATGGAACAAGTACATTGGAACACCCTGTTCTATATTCTTATGTCTGATTCCCGTGTGTGTGAGAGAGAAAGAGTCGCAGCGGCTGTCCCATCGATCATAGCAGGAGTGAGCTAATGAAGTGATTACAAAATAAATGGCCACAGCTTTGATCTCTCATCTCCCACAGATTTCTGGCAACATTCCTTCCTGGATCTTTTTATTGATTGAGATCATATGTTTATATATTTTTACAGTATTTTTCTTATTTTCTTTTCCGTTCTCTTTCTTGGTTTAATTAGTGACTAGCCACTCATCAGTGCCCCAGCCAGCTTCCTTCTCTCATGGCTCTCTGCATTATTGATCTCCATAATCGCACAGGAAAACAGGGAGGTCCAGAGTGCTAATCACACCTGTTTGCTAAAGCGTGGCCAATCATTGATTATTAGCATACACTGTAAAAAAAAAAAAGAAAATCACCCACAAATCTAGTTGTTCCAACTAATTATTATTAAGTAACTGGTGACACAGCCTTTTTTTTAGTTTACTCAGCTTTTCGGTCAAAGTGTTACCTGAATTTAACATTTTTAGTTGGCCCAAACTTAGCTCCAACATGAGAAAGTGTGTGTGTGTAACCAGTTCCACAGCCTTTTTTCTTTTTTTTAAGGTAAGATGCCAAAATAATCCTTTCTAGTTGAGTTGTGTTGGAGCAATGTCTGGGCCAACAAAAAAGTTCAGGTAACACATGGAAAGTTGAGTAAACAAAAGAAGATCTGTAATCACATTCAACCATGCAATGACCATAAAGTGCCAGGTTTAGGGCTGAGAGCAAAAGGAAAACTAAGTGCTACAGGTATCAAGACAACGTAATTGCAAAAGAGTATCTCTTAGTCATACAGACCAACAACAACAAAAAAATCTATCTTATTTGCATTCTGAATTATCTGATAGTACATTGTCCACAGTGTTGCTGTATTTTTTTTTTTTTTCATGTAGTCAAAGCAACTGGTAGTGCCAGCAAATAACATAATTTCCATTCAGGGATATGTGTAATGGTTGCGTGCTGGTGGCAGGGAAGTCAGGCACAGGAGAGTGAACTTGGTATAAACGGAGCACTTTAATAAATGCTAAAAAAACTCCAAAAACCAATATATACAAAAATAATATAAAAGGGTACAAAACCCGTCGCACACCAGAACATGACTTGCACAAAACATACAACAAACAATCACAGACAAAGACATGATGAGAAACAGAGGGTTAAATACACAACATGTAATTGATGGGATTGAAACCAGGTGTGATGGAAGACAAGACAAAACCAATGGAAAATGATAAATGGATCAGTGACGGCTAGAAGGTCGGTGACGTCGACCGCCGAACACCGCCCGAACAAGGAGAGGGACCAACTTCGGCGGAAGTCGTGACAATATGGAGTGGGATTAAGTCTTGGAAAAAGTTATATTTTGAAATAGAGCTAATCTCTTCAATTTTGAGAGTTATTTGGCAATCCTCAGAATATGCTCTTCCTGATACTACACTGAACACAAATTGAAAAGTTAATATATTAGCAAATCAGTCAATTGAAATAAATGTATTAGGCCCTAATCTATGGATTTCACATGACTGGGAATAAAGATATGCATATGTTCGTCACAGATACCTTTAAAAAAAAGGGTAGGGGCGTGGATCAGAAAACCAGTCAGTATCTGGTGTGACATCAAACTGCTCGCCCACATTGCGCCTTTGACGGGATTCATCTGTGAAGAGCACACTTCTCCAGTGTGCCAGTGGCCATCGAAGGTGAGCATTTGCCCACTGAAGTCAGATACGACACCGAACTGCAGTCAGGTCAAGATCCTGGTGAGGAGCTTCTCTGAGACGGTTTCTGACAGTTTATGTAGAAATTCTTCAGTTGTGCAAACCCACAGTTTCATCAGGTGTCAGGGTGGCTGGTCTCAGACGATCCCGCAGGTGAAGAAGTCGGATATGGCTTGCGTGGACACACGTGGTCTGTGGTTGTGAGGCCGGTTCTCGAAAACGACGGAGGCGGCTTATGGTAGAGAAATGTACATAAAATGATCTGGCAACAGAGCTGCAGTCAGCATTCCAATTGCACGCTCCCTCAAAACTTGAGACATCTGTGGCATTGTGTTGTGTGACAAAACTGCACATTTTGGAGTGGCCTTTTATTGTCCCCAGCACAAGGTGGACCTGTGTAATGATCATACTGTTTAATCAGCTTCTTGATATGTCACGCCTGCTCCCGCTTCCATGCTGCATCACATCCGACCGTGATTGGGAGTCCCATAGAGCGGTGCACAATTGGCCCAGCGTCGTCCCGGTTTGACCAGGGTAGGCCGTCATTGTAAATAAGAATTAGTTCTTAACTGACTTGCCTAGTTAAATAAAAGGATAAATAAAATAAAAAAATTCCCCTCTCTGGCGCTCAAGGGCGCCAGGCTGCCCTTCATTACGCACACCTGTCACCATCATTATGTGCATCTGCGCTCATTGGACTCACTTGGACTCCTTCACGTTTTGATTGCCTTCCCTATATCTGTCTGTTTCCTCTGTTTCATCCCCGTGTTAGCAGTAATGTAGTTTTGTTTCCCCTATCCAGACTCTGTCCGTATTCTGTTTCTGTCTGTGTTTCATTAAATGTTCACTCCCTGTACTTGCTTCTCGTCTCCACCGTCTGTCCTCACAGAATGCTGATACCCATATTCAAAGCTTCAGGGAGGTTTTAGTTTTTTGTTTTGTTGGGGACGTCTGGTCCAGGTGCCGCTGCCGTAGGAACCAGGGGTGCCTCAGCTGGCTCGTCGGGCTGCCACGCCTTTGCTGACTCGAGAGGTTTCCTTGCCTCGGTTGGCTCGGCAGGCACCCATCCCACGTCATGCCTCAGGTGCCGCTGCCGTAGGAACCAGGGGGTGCCTCAGCTAGCTCCTCAGGCTCCCACGCCTCAGCCGGCTCATCGGGCTCCCGCGCCTCCGCCGGCTCATTCGGCTTCCGCGCCTTGGCCAGCCCATTAGGCTCGCCCAGGTGCTAGAGGGGGGGAGGGGGGTACTGTCACGCCTGCTCCCACTTCTCTTCTCTGGTGCTCGAGGGCTTCAAGCTGCCCTTCATTACGCACACCTGTCACCATCATTATGTGCATCTGCACTCATTGGACTCACTTGGACTCCTTCACGTTTTGATTGCCTTCCCTATATCTGTCTGTTTCCTCTGTTTCCTCCCCGTGTTAGCAGTAATGTCGTTTTGTTTCCCCTGTCCAGACGCTGTCCGTATTCTGTTCCTGTCCGTGTTTCATTAAATGTTCACTCCCTGTACTTGCTTCTCGTCACCAGCGTATGTCCTCACAACACCTGTCAGGTGGATGGATTATCTTGGCAAAGGAGAAATGCTCACTAACAGGGATGTAAACAAATGAATGTACAAAATTTGAGAGGAATAAGATTGTTGTGCGTATGGAACATTTCTGGGATCTTTTATTTCAGCTCATGAAACGAACACTTTAGATGTTGCGTTTATATATTTTTTTGTTCATTATAAATGGAAATCAAAACGTGTGACCTGTATGTGACCTGTATTTTTACATGTCATCTTAAAACTTCTTATAACACAAATTCTGCTTGTGATATCAAAATTCTAACAACTCTAACATGTTAAATAGACTTCCTTAGGAAAAGTAAAGGAGGGAGGGGGTGTATGACTAAAAATGGAAGAGATATTTCAATGTTAAATTCATGATGGGTCAAAATTACTCACTTCGCCTTTCTACACTCTTAGAAAAAAAGGTGCTATCTAAAACCTGAAAGGGTTATTCAGCTATCTCCGTAGGAGAACCCTTTTTGGTTCCGGGTAGAACCCTTTTTGGTTCCAGGTAGAACCCTTTTGAGATACATGTAGAACCCTTTACACAGAAGGTTCTACTTGGATCTCAACAGGGTTCTACCTGGAACCAAAAAGGGTTCTACCCGGAACCAAAAAGGGTTCTCCTTTGGGGACAGCCGAAGAACCCCTTTGGATGTGGTGTTAAATGGGTCAATTGTGATTGTACAGGGATTTATGGTGCTTTTAACACCACTGCCCCGACCATCCAAACCCACTATTTATTTAGGACTATGCTAGCCTTATAGAACACCAAAACAAAAGCAGGTAGCCTACTGTACGTTAACAGAAACTGTACTCAATGTATATGTGTAATGTATATGTTCCTAGGATTAGGACTTTTATCGCGTGTGGACGGATAAGTGTGTGTGCGTGTGAGTGTGCGTGTATGCATGAGAGAGATCTTGAGACTCAGTGTTTGTGTGAGCCCTTTGTCTCAGAGCATAACGATTTCACCCCCACCACAGCACTACTCAAAATATCTCCTTACAACACTCATTTCGCATTCATCCCCTTCTCATTAGCAGGAGGTGTATGACCCATTTGGCTGAAGCAAAAATCCTCTTTCAACTACGTCATAAAACCTAAACTGTCTAGAAATATTAACTGACACCCAATAAATACCACCAGCAGTGAAACTAGAGCTGGAAAGCCCCTTTCTTTTCTCACTTTTTTCCCTGGAAGGCAATTTGTCTGTGTTTTGGGAGAAAAGAGTCCAACTGCCAAGCCTCACACAGTTGGAGGCAGCTGCTCCACAGTAGCGGCTAGGCTAGGCTGTTGTTCTGAAGTGTTTGCAGGGGTCTCCTGCCTAGTGCTCAGAGTGAGAAGGGAAGAGAAATCAACAGCCCAGCGTGGCTAACCAACAACCCCATAACAACCTCACAGACCAGTCTACTGCTGTGGAAAACACATTGTGTCCCAAATGGCACCCTATATAGTGCACTACGCTTGACCAGGGCCCATAGGGGCATTTCACAGGGCTCTGGTCAAAAGTAGTGCACTATATAGGGAGCAGGGTGCTCTTTGGGACACAGACCCAGGTTTCATCTGACTGACAGGTTAATCTGGTCTCATCTGTAAGAGGGGTGGAGGGAGATTTCCTTGGGTGTGGGTAAGCGAGAGGCACATCTAAGCCATTTGGCTGCAGAGACAGGGGTGTGAATGAATCCACGTTGTTCACATTGGGTCACACAGCTGAAAGCTGGCAAAAACAATAGCCTGAAAACATAGTCACAGTGTCTCGATCATGAAAGTGGATGACTATGCCTTCTTATGGCTGGAGGCATTATTGAGAAGCTTGGATGAATAAGGTGTCCAGGTTAAACTGCCTGCTACTCAGGCCCAGTTGCTAATATATGCATATTATTAGTAGATTTGGATAGAAAACACTCTGAAGTTTCTAAAACGGTTTGAATAATGTCTGTGCGTATAACAGAACTCATATGGCAGGCAAAAACCTGAGAAAAAAATCCACCAGGAAGTGGGAAATCTGAGGTTTGTAGTTTTTCAAGTCATTGCCTATCAAATATACAGTGTCTATGGGGTCATATAGCACTTCCCAATGCTTCCACTAGATGTCAACAGTCTTTAGAACCTTGTTTGATGCTTCTACTGTGAAGGAGGGGGGAATGGGAGCTGAATGAGTCAGAGGTCTGCCAGAGTGGCATGAGCTGATCACGCGTGTTCACGTGAGAGTTAGCTTGCGTTCCATTGCATTTCTACAGACAAAGGAATTCTCCGGTTGGAACATTATTGAAGATGTATGATAAAAACATCCTAAAGATCGATTCTATACTTTGTTTGACATGTTTCTCGCCAGACTGTAATATGACTTTTCGTCTGAACTTTCGCCTGGACTTGCCCACGTGAAAAATATTTATTTGGACATATTATAATATTTGGACATAAATTACATACTTTATTGAACAAATCAAACATTTATTGTGGAACTGGGATTCCTGGGAGGGTATTCTGATGAAGATCATCAAAGGTAAGTGAATATTTATAATGCTATTTCTGACTTTGTTGACTCGACAAAATGGCGGATATCTGTATGGCTTGTTTTGTTGTCTGAGCACTGTACTCAGATTATTGCATGGTGTGCTTTTTCGGTAAAGCTTTTTTGAAATCGGACACACGTGTTGCATTAAGGAGAAGGTTATCTTCTTATGGCTTGAATCCCGCTAACGGGATCGATATGACAACAGCCAGTGAAAGTGCAGGGCGCTAAATTCAAAACAACAGAAATCTCATAATTAGAATTCCTCAAACATAGAAGTATTTTACACAATTTCAAAGATAAACTTGTTGTTAATCCCATTTCAAAAAGTCTTTACGACGAAAGCACACCAAACGATTATGTTAGGTCTGCACCTAGTCACAGAAAAACACAGCCAAAGCGAGGAGTCACAAAAAGCAGAAATAGAGATCAAATTAATCATTAACCTTTGATGAACTTCATCAGATGACACTCATAGGACTTCATGTTACACAATACATGTATGTTTTGTTCGGTAAAGTTCATATTTATATCCAAAAATCGCAGTTTACATTGGTGCGTTACGTTCAGTAATGTTTTGCTTCCAAAACATCCGGTGATTTTGCAGAGAACCACATCAATTTACAGAAATACTCATAATAAACATTGATGAAAGATACAACTGTTATGCATGGAACTTTAGATATTGTTAACATTGCAGGCATGACTTTGAAAGGTATGGGCCGTGTTCCAAGTGACACCTTATTTGTTCTATTTATAGCCCCATAGGGCTCTGGTCAAAAGTAGTGCACTATATAGGAGTGCTATTTGCAAAGCAGACATTGAAATTAAGGTTACATTGGTTTCTGCAGTATAACGAAGCAAAGTCACATCAGGACACAGCTACATGAATGGGACTGGGACTGCGGAGGTCATGGCTGGAGTTCGAACCATCTCCCTATGATCAACCAATCAGCATTCTCCTCATAAACGCTCTCGGCACATAAACCTGCTGTACTTACTTAGCCTTCAGACAGCGAAACACAGAGCCTGGGCAGGGAAGATGAACTGAATGACTGCGTGGACCCAGACCACCCCGCGCTTTTAGGGCCACGTTACTGACAGCACAAGTGTCACGGGGCCACAGCCATCCTCTCATCCTGGCTAACGTGCCTAGCGAAGCTCGTCGACACATAGTCTCCCAAATGGCAACGGATTCACTGTATAGCCCTGCTTTTGGCCAGGCAGAATAGTGACCGATACAGTGCACGGGTTGCCTTATGGAGACGCAACCCAAAAGGGAGAGATGACTTTGTCTCATCGCGCTCGGAGGATAAGGGGTGCCCTGTCGTCCTCGCGTAGCCTCTGCAGTGAGACAGTAGGATGTGTCCCGATTGTCCCTCATCTTATCACTCGGGCCAAGGCTAATCGCCTTAGCGTTTTCCTGCCGTGCTCCGTGTTTCCCAAGGTGAAAGGACACGCACACCGCTGGATCTGATAGAAATCCCACTGGAATGTGAACGTGTGTCCAAGCCCAAAGCAGAGTGGAGCGGATAAGATTCACCAGATATCCAATTCTACATCCACAGCTCACGTTACTTGACGCACTGTATGTGTGCTGTGTAGTATTTTCAAAAACTATTGAACAGCCGGTGAGAGTGGATGACAGTGGGAAAAGCTAGAGGCTGTGTAGACCGGTTGCCAACTTATGCTGTTCGACGTAGACGCGTGTTGGAGTCTGCGGCATTAGCGCTACACCAGCCAAGCCATAGCCACCATTACTTTAGACAGCCTCTCCCTATAGTCACATGGCTGGTTTGTGGTTGTAATCGGTCACGTGCAGTGTGCACCTAAAGACATGGTGTGGTTTGGGCTGCAGCAACCTTCGGCTCTGTGGTTTCAGTGTGATCACACTGGCTCATTCCCTCCATCCCTTTTGGCTTTCACCTTAGGCCCAAATCCCTTCCCAGCACGCTTCCCACACAGTGACTAGGTCCCGAACGGCACCATATTCCCTGCATAGTGCACTACATTTGACCAGAGCCTATGAGCCCTGGTCAAAAGTAGTGCACACCACAGAGCAAAGGGTGCGATTTGGGACGCATCCCGTGAAACAGGTCCGGTTTCTCCCAAAATAAAATGGGCACGCAGAGATTTCGTCTTGTCCGACATCTGGGAAGAGGCTGTGCCACGAGCCAGCGAGTGAGATAGGCAATGTTTGGGTAAGGACGATAAGAGACACAGATTTCCAATTCCTCTCTGGGAGGAAATTAAATATTTGTGTGGTTTACTCACGAAGTGATGGAGTTGAGACTAATTTTGGAATTCAAATGTCAGTCTAACACTCTTGCTCTCTCTCTCTCACACACACACAGAGTGGGTGTAGCTAATCAGCAGAAAATGTTATTTAAACAGTTCATTTTGTTAAATAGATACCCTGCTGTGTTGAGGTGTGTGCGTAGCAGAGTCGACCATATACCGGTAGTACCTACATCCTGTTGAAATGGAAATGTGTGTTAGATTGTTGACCACACCCACCTCTTCTGAAATACCCCTCATACTGGAATCCCCCTCAAATTCCTGATGACATTGAGTTAATTTGTCAAGGGTCCGCACTCCAAATTGTGTTTTTTCACAGTGCTATTTATTTAATTTGGAGGCAACGAGGGCAAATTAATGATGTTTTAATTTTGGTAAACGCACCAGTTCTGAGAGCAGTGGTTTCAAGAACTTGCTGACATTCACATTGAGCTTCAGTCTGCGTTTCACCAACCCTCTGAGATAGCGTTCCTAATGCAACTATGAACCCCCCCCCCCCCCCCCCCTAACACCCACAAAGGCTACATCCCAAATGGCACCCTGTTCCCTATGTAGTGGACTACTATGGGCCCTGGTCAAAAGTAGTGCATTATGAAGGGAATAGGCTGCCATTTGGGGGACACGCGCAGACACCATGATTGATCAGTCCAATCCCAAAACTTGGTACAGTTAGCCCTTTCAAATCAGCCTCTGGATGAGGTGCTTCAACACGGCTTCAATGAGCCGCTCCTTCCCTTGGCCTGTCCTCCCCAGAAAGCAGAGCAATCTGTCAGCGGTAAATACACAGACAGCAGCCTTGGATGTAAACAGAGCCGCAGACATAAACACAACATGCATCTACACAGAAAAACACAACCACTGAACAGTCAAAGGAACAGGGAAAGGGATATATACAATGGGGAAAACAGAGGCTTACCTCCATTGTCTTTAAGATGCAGAGCAATCTTGGTGTCATCTGGAGAGAGAGAGAGGGAGAGAGGAAGAGGGAGGGAGGGAGAGAGAGAGAGAGGGAGAGAGAGAGAGAGAGAGGGAGGGAGATGGAGGGGGAGAGAGAGAGAGAGAGAGAGGGAGGAGGGAGAGAGAGAGATATATAGGGAGAGAGAGAGAGAGAGAGAGAGAGAGGGAGAGAGAGACACCATTACACATTATGACCTCTGTTTTGTCTGTGGTTTGTGAATATCCCCACAGCCAGAGAATTACATACAGAATCCCTATGTCTATTATATGAATTATAGGATCTCTATGCCCACTGCTCAGAGCTGCCTGACAACAACAACCACTATTAACCTCAATACTGGTAAAGAATGTGAATCAGATATTCAGAAATAATCATTAGCGGTTATTACACAGGTTTATAGACAAATTTAACTTTTATTTTCCAGTTTATATTTCATTACTAGATCATCTTCATTTGAAAAGTGAATTTACTCAATGTCTGTTTGGAGGGGATATAATGCTCTCCCATGCATAATGCAAGAGCAAGAAGCAGTCCGGGTTTAAGCAACTATGAAACATTTAAATTCACTGTGAGAGGTGTGATATGAATTTACACACCCCATAGGATTCACATTATGCAAATGTGCCACATACTGTACATGAGCCGGTAAAATCTCAAAACGGGTCTCAACTAAGTAAATGTATTTCAATTTCCAAGATCAAAGATAGTTTAATGCATGCAACCATTTCCTAGAATAATTTCCTAGTCTAAGAAATGCCACGGTCTATGAGATAAGGTGTATGACAGCGAGGTAGGAAATCAAACTCGATAACCAATCCTGTGCCAGTGTCATGAATTTGAACAATTATCATAGGATGACATTAAACTGTGACAGTGAAGATTCCTCAAAGCCACATCACACAGTATCTGAACTCATACAGGATACAGTATTAAAGGATGAACAGTGGGAGGGAACAGGAGAGGGAAAAGAGAGCTGCCCACACACCACCATTGCCTGACTTGACCTTGGACCTCTACAGCTGAGGAGACTGGGGCGGATCAGAAAACTGATCCTCTGTGTTTGTCAAGAAGTGTGAGGCTCGTTCTGTGAGTCAGCTTCACAGCACATACCACAGACAGACAGACCTCCTGGCTTTTTCATGCTAACACACACACACACACACACACACACACACACACACACACACACACACACACACACACACACACACACACACACACACACACACACACACAAACAGTCTCTGTTCACAGCTCACACCCCTGCTCCTCAGCGTGTCTGACCTCCAGTATCGTTGGGGTTTGTTTTCGTCCCTCAGCTGGACCTCTCTCACACTCCTCTCCACCTCTCTCCAGCATTCAAGGCATCTATGCTCATATCACCACCTCATCCACCTCACTGAGGGAAAGTCTTTAAAAGGGGCAAACTGGGATTGGGTCATCCATTTGGGGATGTTTATATGAATGATAAATAGCGATTGATTTTTGAAGAATATCATTTATAGATGCCTCTGAGCTTTGTTGTTTTTCATATCCCAGATTCCCTCTAACATTGGCTGAGAGAAGTTATATCTACCAAGGAGGGCATAAAAGAGGGTAAAGGTCAAGGACTGAAACAATAAACATAAGACGAAACCCTGCCCTCACATCCATGAAATGAAAACCTGCCCTCGCAGTGGAAAGCCATACAGAATCCCAGGACAAAATCCTAAAATGATTAATTTAGAACAGTGAAAAGTATAGCTGGATGTCATTGGAGTTTGTGTAGTGTGGGGTACTGAGAGCCAAAACGTTGGGCATCTGCTTTAGAGATCATCACCGACTGGAGCCGGATCTAGAACCCAGAACTCACAGGCAGAAACCCTACTGTAACTCACCACTCCAACCACCTTTAAACACCACTCTGCAATAACAAAACATGTAGTCTGTCTACAGGTTTAGCCTTCATTGTTTCATCAATTCCACAAGTCTGGGAAACAAAAGAGCACCTTACCATATAAACTATTTTTCATGTCAGAGAGCACACCAAATTCTTCTGCTTTTACCACTCTGCATTAAACTACTACACTCTTAGAAAAAAGGGTTCCAAAAGGGTTATTTGGCTGTCCCCATAGGAGAACCCTTTTTGGCTCCAGGCAGAACCCTTTTTGAGTTCCATGTAGAATCCTCTGTAGAAAGGGTTCGACATGGAGCCCAAAAGGGTTCTACCTGCAACCAAAAACGGTTCTTCAAAGGGTTCTCCTATGGGGACAGTCAACGAATCCTTCAAGGTTCTAGATAGCACCTTTTTTTTTGTAAGAGTGTGTGTATGTATGTATGTATGTATAGGGTGCCATATGTACAGTATGTCATTTGGGACACAGCCTACATCCCTCAATCTAACCTTCCTCATTGTGGTTGCATATTCATACAATGGTGCATTCCTATGCTGCATCACCAGTCACCCGCACCCGTAGACAATGCAAAGCTGTCACATGTCATAATGAATGCGACATAATTAGCTGTCTGCACCTCTTTCTCTCTGGCGTTAGCAAGAGTGGATACTTGAGATGATAAGTTGTCCATTAGCACAGTGTAGGCGTTGTGTATCTCCCAGGCATCCCAACCCATAACACATTAGTCAATTATCAACTTCAGGATGTACCAGTTACCGGACAGAAAATACACCCTGCATAGGCTTTTAGTCATGATTAAAGTGCATAATGTGACTGTGCAGAGAGTGACAGGGGCATTAAGTTGAACATGTTACTTTTCAGGAGGAAGATGAATGGTACAGTTGAAGTGAATTACAGACATCTAACATTCAAGTCAATACCGTGTGTGGGTAATATGTGAAGCTGATGAAGATGAATTAGCTATTTGTTTCAATACATACGTGGCTTGACGTTTTAATTTCCCTTGACATCAGGGCAATGAAGTGTAAATGGCTGTAATCAATTCAGGGTGTGCCTCAAATAGCACCCTATTCCCGATGGGCCTTGGTCAATAGTAGTGCACAACATAGGGAACAGGGTGCCATTTGGGATGCATTTTCAGCTCTAAGAAGCTCAAGTTTCTCTGCAGGAGTTTTTTTTAACCTTTATTTAACTAGGAAAGTCAGTTAAGAACAAATTCTGATTTACAATGACGGCCTACACCGGCCAAACCTGGACGACGCTGGGACAATTGTGAGCCGCCCTATGGGACTCCCAATCACAGCCAGTTGAGATACAGCCTGGAATCGAACCAAGGTGTCTGTAGTGACGCTTCTAGTACTGAGATGCAGTGCCTTAGACCGCAGCGCAACTTAGAAGGAGAACTTCACCGTTTCTCCTGACATCAGCAGGAAAGAAAGGAATGATCATGATTATATTTCTGTGTGGATGCATGTCTTTAAGATTTTAGAGACGTCCTAATTCAATCTGCATTGTTTAGTTGGGTAAAACACAGCTTGCATGCCTTGCATCATTTGTTACCATCTAGTGTGCATTTGGTACTCAAGGAAAACAATCCGGATAGTTATATTACTGAAGAAACAGTGAAATAGGCGGAGAAGTTATACAGAGCATTCGGGAAGGATTCAGACCCCTTTACTTTTTCCACATATGAGTATCATACCCATTGATCCTCAACTGTAGTGTAAGTAATTCTGCTTTGAATATTGATGAACCTCCCTTTTGAGAAAATGGCCCTTGAATGTTTTGGTACACCAATTGGAGAGCTCTTCTTTGTCTACACCCATTCAGCATCGTTCACACCCTCTTGAGCTTTAGTCCCACCCAGCTCTTTAAGGATTCACATGTGAGGCCATGTACTAAACAACCAAAGATTTCAAGATTAAAGGCTGGTTTATACTACGGGTGTGTTCTTCAATTCAATCTGGAGTGCCATAGTGTGCGCAGAGTGCACTCTGGGCGTTTGTAAATTCGGAGCGTTGTCAGATTGTCCGTTCGTAAATTTTGAGCACACACTGGACGCTCTGGGCGAGGGTGTCGGGTTGATCTGACCTAACAACAGCAGTCAAGAACCCAAGCTAACTGGCTAATGTTGGCTAGCTTGCTAGCTACTTCCAGACTCAAATGAGGGAACAACTCACTCTGACCATTTTACTCACAGTCAAGCACCCAAGCTAACTGGCTAACGTTGGCTAGCTACTTCCAGACTCAAATCTGAGAATACCTCACTCTGACCATTTACTCTCCCTAGCAGAGCAGTTTAGGCTGTTTTTACGTTATCCAGAGCATTGGTGACTGCAACTGTGCTGTTGGCAACAATTGAATTACGCTTTTTTGCCAACGTTTTCTGACACCGGCCATATTCAACGGGTGCTGAGCGTTTGTAAATTTCATCAGTTATTCTGCGCTCTGGCACACTCAGACGAGTGCTCTGAAATCGGAGCACTCATCTGAAAAAGGTTCCTTTCTTTTTCTGTGGCTTAACCAACTAGGCTCGTAATGACAAAAACAGATTTTTAGAAATGTTTGAACATTTATCAAAATGGAAATATTACATTTACATAACAAATCAGATCCTTTACTCAGTACTTTGTTTTAGCACCTTTGGCAGCGATTACAGCCTTGAGTCATATTGGGTATGACGCTTCAAGCTTGGCTCAGACTGGGCTACTCATGAATATTCAGAGACTTGTCCTAAAGCCATTCCTGCATTGTCTTGGCTGTGTGCTTAGGGTCATTGTCCTGTTGGAAGGTGAACCTTCGCCCCAGTCTGAGGTCCTTAGCGCTCTGGAGCAGGTTTTCATCAAGGATCTCTCTGTACTTTGCTCCGTTCATCTTTCCCACGATTCTGACTAGTCTCCCAGTCCTTACCTCTGAAAAACATCCCCACAGTATGACGCTGCATCCACCATGCTCTACCGTACGGATGGTGCCAGGTTTCCTCCAGATGTGACGCTTGGCATTCAGGCCAAGAGTTTAATCTTGGTTTCATCAGACCAGAGAATCTTGTTTCTCATGGTCTGAGAGTCCTTTAGGTACCTTTTGACAAACTCCAAGCGGGCTGTCATGTGTCTTTTACTGAGGAGTGGCTGAGGAAATGTACTGGGTACTTTGTTTTACTTAACGTCCCAACAGCACATCCATCAAATCTTCTTAGCCTACCCTTCTGTTCGAAGGTAGTCTCAGGATTAAGACTCACTGTAGAAAAACATTTGCATCGGAAAACAAGCTTTCTTCATTGGACAATTTCAGATATTGTGACTCCATTTATGTTAGTTTTATACAACGGGTGGTTTGGAATTCCCATTGTCAGAGTCTATCCTGCCCAGAATTACACTAGACAACATACACATGGCCAGCACATTCATAAGAAGTACCATTGTTACCTAGCAACGCAGTACCACCACCACCATATCCCACTACTACTGTATCATTGGCCCAGCCATGCAACTCATCAACTTGATCTCCTTAGTAAAACAGATCTAGACATTATCGCCGACATTTGCAACATTGTCACAGTATTGAAATCCGATTGCCACTGTGTCCCACAGTAATGAACAGGACAGGATGAGACAGACAGGCAGCTTTTCTTAGCCAGTTGAATTCATGAATCAGCCTAATTTTTTATGGATATACACTATGTGGACACCCTTTCAAATGAGTGGATTCGGCTATTTCAGCCACACCCGTTGCTGACGAGTGTATAAAATCGAGCGCACAGCCATGTGATCACCATAGACAAATATTGGCAGTAGAATGGCCTTACTGAAGAGCTCAGTGACATTTAACATGGCACCATCATAGGATACCACCTTTCCAAAAAGTCAGTTTGTCAAATTTCTGCCCTGCTAGAGCTGCCCCAGTAAGTGTTGTTATTGTGAGGTGGAAACGTCTAGGAGCAACAACTGCTCAGCCACACAAGCTCACAGAACGGGACCGCCGAATGCTGAAGCGCTGGAGGGGAGTTAATAAGCTTGCCGCCATTGGACTCTGGAGCAGTGGAAACGCGTTCTCTGGAGTGATGAATAATGCTTCATCATCTGGCAGTCTGATGGACGAATCTGGATTTGGCTGGGGCCAGGGGAACGCTACCTGCACAAATGCATAGTGCCAAATGTAAAGTTTGGTGGAGGAGGAATAAGGGTCTGGGCCTGTTTTTCATGAGTAGGCCCCCTAGGTCCCTTTTTCATGGCTAGGCACCTTTTTTCCAGGCTAGGCCCCTTAGTTCCAGTGAAGAGAAATCTTAACGCTATAGCATACAATGGCATTGTAAATGATCCTGTGCTTCCAACTTTGTGGCAATAGTTTGGGGAAGGCCCTTTCCTGTTTCAGCATGAAAATTCCCCCTGTGCACAAAGCAACGTCCATACAGATATGGTTTGTTGAGATTGGTGTGGAAGAACTTGACTGGCCTGCACAGAGCCCTGACCTCAACCCCATCGACCACCTTTAGGATTAATTGGAACGCTGACTGCGCGCCAGGCTTAATGACCCAACATCAGTGCCTGACCTCACTAATGCTCTTGTGGTTGAATGGAAACAAGTCCCAGCAGCAATGTTCCAACATCTAGTGGAAAGCTTTCCCAGAAGATTGGAGGCTGTTATAGCAGCAAAGGGGGACTAACTCCATATTAATTCCCATGATTTTGTAATGAGATGTTCGACAAGCAAGTGTCAACATACTTCTGGTCATGTAGTGTATATACTGAACAAAAATATAAATATAAAAGTTTTGGTCCCATTTTTCATGAGCTGAAATAAAAGATCCCAGAAATGTTCCATACGCACAAAAAGCTTATTTCTCTCAAATGTTGTGCATAAACTTGTTTACATCCCTGTTAGTGAGCATTTCCCCTTTACCAAGATAATCCAGCCACCTAACAGGTGTGGCATATCAAGAAGATGATTAAACAGCATGATCATTACACAGGTGCATCTTGTGCTGGGGACAATAAAAGGCCACTATAGGTTTTGTCACACAACACAATGCCACAGATGTCTCAAGTTCTGAGGGAGTGTGCAATTGGCATGCTGACTGCAGAAATGTTCACCAGAGCTGTCCACCAAGGGTCTTGACCTCAAATCAAATCAAAGTTTATTTGTCATGTGCGCCAAATACAACAGGTGTAGGTAGACCTTACAGTGAAATGCTTACTTACAGGCTCTAACCAATAGTGCAAAAAATGAATTAGGCGAGCAATAGGTAGGTAAAGAAAAACAACAGTAAAAAGACAGGCTATGTACAGTAGCGAGGCTATAAAAGTTGTGAGGCTACATACAGACCCCGGTTAGTCTGGCTGATTGAGGTAGTATGAACATGTAGATATGGTTAAAGTGACTATGCATATATGATGAACAAAGAGTAGCAGTAGCGTAAAAGAGAGGGTTGGCGGGTGGTGGGTGGGAAACAATGCAGATAGCCCGGTTAGCCAATGTGCGGGAGCAACTGGTTGGTCGGCACAATTGAGGTAGTATGTACATGAGTGTATAGTTATAGTGTCTATGCATACTGTATATGATAAACAGAAAGTAGCAGCAGCGGGGGGGGCGGTGGGGGGGGGTTCACAATGCAAATAGTCCGGGTAGCCATTTCATTACCTGTTGAGGAGTCTTATGGCTTGGGGGTAAATACTGTTGAGAAGCCTTTTTGTCCTAGACTTGGCACTCCGGTACCGCTTGCCATGCCAAACTGAATGCATCGTAACCAACTTCAGTGGGCAAATTGCTCACCTTCGATGGCCACTTATAAGTTGGAGAAGTGTACTCTTCACGACTGAATCCCAGGTTCAACTGTACTGGGCAGATGGCAGACAGCGTTTGGCACTTTAACTCTACGTACATGTACATATTACCTCAATTACCTTGACTAACCCGTACCCCCTGTATATAGCTCTCGCTATTGTTATTTTACTGCTGCTCTTAACTGATTTGTTCCTGTTACTGTTATCACATTTTTTACTTAATACTTCTTTTTTCTTAAAGCTGCATTGTTAGTTAAGGGATTTTTAAGCATTTCACTGTTGTATTCAGCGGACGTGATTTGATGGTGCGTTTATATTTTTGTTCAGTGTACAAAGAAATGTCAATAGAAAAATAGGTAAAACAAAACGCATCTAGTTTTCTGTCTTTCCAGCTTCAGTCTGAAGTGATTGTGTTTGCTGTAAGAGGGCAAGAGCCTCCATAGCAACCATTTTTTTGCCATAGCAACCTGCAAAGGTCTGTAACTATCAACCAGTGCTGGGGTAGTTTTACTTTACATGGCAGTCAAGATGAATAAAACTAACGACGAGAGAATGCCTAAAATTGTACTTGACAACCAGTTCTGGTAACCTGTTGTATAAAAGCAATAATACACTTGAGTCCATGTGTTATGACATTTTTATAATGGCTGTGGTGTTCTAACCACGTCACAGCCATGATAAAAATGTCCTAACACATGGCCTCATGTAGGGCGATATGGACAAAATATCATATCACAATTCTTTTGACATTTTTGACGGTATTTTATGTTTTTGAATAATACAAGTTCTAAGTTTGCTTTATGAGTAGTTCATGACCCTAGGGTGGCAACATATAAATAATAAGTGATTTCAATCGGGATTTCTGATTGTTTTATACTGTTTCAATCCAATCATGGAAATAGAATGAATTATTCTAATTCTATAATTGCCGTGGGCAGCCCCTTGAATTCATTGTTGTTTGACATGACAACGAATGAATAAGCCAGGGAGGAATTATTGGCAGGGTCAGAACCAAAGTGTTGGTCAGTGTTTCCAGGTGACACTAATTAGACTGTACATTGCATGTTTTCTTACCTCATGCAGCTTCGCCTATTCCTCTCTGTTTTAGAAGATACTGTTGCACAAACAACATGCGTATCTAGGCCTAAACCAGCACAGGTACCAGGCTGTATTAACTAGCTAGCTATGTTTGCGCTGACTCTTAGTACATTTAGCAAGCTAGCTAGCCAGCTAACTAGCGATGGATTAGAATTAGCGACTAACACAATTTATTTTAGCATCAACTTGCTAAGACAAGACAAACTAGCAGACCGTAGTTTGTAGACAGTAAGATACACAAACTAATAGTGTAATTATAGAAACGCTTGTGGAAATCAGCATGTCACCAACATCTTGTTGCATCCATCTGAACATGCAGAGTGAACGGCAAGAAAGTGCCGTCGAGCATCTGCTCTTTCCTTGAGTGACATAGGGCAGGGCTTGGTGTAGTTAGTGGCACACAGCAGGAGGAGAGGGAGAAAGATGACTCAAGTAGCAAATGGAGTAAACTATAAAAACGGACATTGCACGCGCCAGAGTTGCGTATCACATTTAACAAACTAAACATTGAAATACCATTATCAAACATAGAATCACCGCTCAGCACTAGTCTCATGTATTGTTGCTTAATTATATATAAAACCCTCTTAGGCCTCACTCCCCCCCTATCTGAGATACCTACTGCAGCCCTCATCCTCCACATACAACACCTGTTCTGCAAAGTCACATATTGTTAAAGGTCCCCAAAGCACACACGTCCCTGGGTTGCTCCTCTTTTCAGTTCGCTGCAGCTAGTGCCTGGAACAGGCTGTAAAAAACACTCAAACTGGACAGTTTTATCTCAATCTCTTCATTCAAAGACTCAATCATGGACACTCTTACTGACAGTTGTGGTTGCTTTGCGTGATGTATTGTTGTCTCTATCTTCTTGCCCTTTGTGCTGTTGTCTGTGCCCAATAATATTTGTACCATATGTTGTGCTGCTGCCATGTTGTGTTGCTACCATGTTGTTGTCATGTTGGGTTGCTGCCATGTTGTTGTCATATTGTGTTGCTACCATGTTGCTGTCATGTTGTGTTGCTGCCATGCTGTGTTGCTACCATGTTGTTGTCATGTTGTGTTGCTGCCATGCTGTGTTGTCGTCTTCGGTCTATCTTTATTTAGTGTTGTGTCGTCTCTCTTGTTGTGATGTGTGTTTTGTCCTATATTTATATTTTATTTTTTATTTTAAATCCCAGCCCCCATCCCCGCAGGAGGCCTTTTGCCTTTTGGTAGGCCGTCATTGTAAATAAGAATTTGTTCTTAACTGACTTGCCTAGTGAAAGAAAGATTAAATAAAAAAAATAACAAAAACTTGTTTTGTGCCAACTGAGCAAGACACTGTTTTTCTTGACCATGTGACCTGACCAGTACTCAAGACACTGGTTGGAGTTGTCTGCTTTGGGGCATATGTTAGTTGTCTTACCTTCAGTGGGGACGCTGGTTGGGGGTCGGGATGTGGACGAAGAGGCTCCGGCTGTGGTGGTCTCTCCTCGGCTTCTGCTCTGGCCTGTTGTTTTGGCAACTAACGTGGTGATGAAGGGATCGAGTTGTGTGGTGCTGATGATATCACAGCTTTTGTCTTTGGTCTGCAAGACAGCATACAAGAGTCCTCTTTCTCACGTAAGGTAGAAATACTGGTACTTTTCAAATAAGAGAGAGTGAGAGATGGATAAATAGTTAGTTAGTTAGATCGTGAGAGGAGTAACTGAGGCATCCCTTTCCCCCTGCATGTAGCAGACCAGAGCATCCATCAACCTGGCAGCCACACAGAAAAAACATTACAGCAGATGCACACACTCGCACACACGCACGCACACACGCACGCACACATCCCACCATATACCCACTCACTCGCTATTCATAATATAAATCTAGTCATTTCCATCAGCCAGGATGATATTCACCTCATCAGGACAGCTGTTATCAACCCAGTCCTGCCGATGGCGGTCAAACCCACTGGAACACCTGAAACCAGATGAGAGGATATTCTGAAAGAGCTTAGGAACATGAACACTAGACATGCATCACTAAAAAGGATAAACCGCAATCAAAGATGGATTGGATAAATTATACTAACAGATACATCCAGCTCTGTAGACCTGCAGATGTTACATGAAACCAACATAATCCAATCAGACCCCCCACCTTTCTGGGAGTCCAAAATACATTAAGTCCAAAGGGGGAACAGCCCATGATTATTAGAATATGGGTGGGATTTGTGAAGAGGAAGTTCACCGGTTCAAACTGCTCAGAGTACAGGGGTTGGTGGAGGGGGTGAAAGGAAATGGGAAAGGGAAAAGGGGGATGAGGGAGAATAGGTAATGCCTGTGTCACGCCTCCCAACCCGAGGCGACGAATAAACTCTGTGGGCTAGCCTTTGATCAGGGGCAACTGCTCATTCTTCCTCTTGTTCACAGATCATAATGACTAATATCTCCCCCTTCCCTATCACTCTCTTTTCTTCTACTCTCTCTTTCTGTAAGCCCTCTCTGACATTATTTCGATTTTGACACAGAGGGAAAGTTTGTTCTCTCTCTCTCTCTCTCTCCCCCGTCTGATACTCTGAAGTCAGAGAAAGATGTCTGCTCACCCATATCACCAATGGCGGAGGTGGTAAGCCAATTTCATACACCTCACAAAAACCTGCAAGACTACAAACACAATAGCATAAACCCACCAAATCTAATCGACATGGAGCAGTGGCGGCTGGTTGGCGGAGATATCACACGATGGGCTCATAATGGCTGGAATGGAATGGATGGGAAGGTACTTAAGTTTCCATGTGTTTGATACCGTTTCATTTATTACAAATCTCCACCCACAAGCTACAATTGCCAGGCAGGCAGACAGGCCGAGTTATCATCCATCCTTATTCTCATCAGATCCTATAACTCCCATTAGCCCTGCTGGGTGGATATTATTCTGGCAAAGCTCTCCGTGTGGAGGAAGAAGAGGAGTCCATTTCCATCTCTCTCTGGTCTCTAATCAGCCCACGCTCCCCGGATTTCACAGTTTTTGCTGTTAAAATCATCTGTCCAATCAGTCGAGACAGATTCCTCCGGTAAATCCACCACGTTTTCCCTATGTTTTCCTGGGAGAAGCGAAAGGAGAAAGGGAGAGAGTAGGAGACAGGATATCACAACAACACAGGTCCAGCCAGTCCCTCCGGATCCTTTCCCATTTAGGTTTAACCTCAATGCCATCCAGCCTCTGAGACCAACTGCGTCCCAAATGGCAACCCATTCCCCTATGGGTCCTGATCAAAAGTAGGGCACTATATAGGGTTCCATTTGGAATGCATGCAGGCCTTCCTTCCAACATCCACTCAGACGCCACACTGCTAATTATAAATGGGTTGAGATGCCTCATTTGAATAGAAATGTATACATCTGGGAAAGATTTTAGTTTGGTCTTCGTTTTCTCTCCCCTCTTTCACGGTACAGAGGATGCATTTCTATACTGTGTTTAAGAGACTCATTGGTTTCTCTTGAACACTACAAAAATGAATCTTTGGATCAACCCAAAAAAATTGCCTCAACTGGTAACAAGGAAATTAGTTAGATTCTCTCAATTGAAAAATACTACATTTGTTGAAACCAAATACACTAAGGGTACAAACCATTAGGAACACTTCCCTGGTATTGAATTGCACCCCCTTTTGCCCTCAGAACAGCCTCAATTTGTCCGGGCATGGACTCTACAAGGCATCGAAGCGTTCCACGTGGATGCTGGCTCATGTTGACTCCAATGTTTGCCACATTTGTGTCAAATTGGCTGGATGTCCTTTGGGTGGTGGACACTTGCTGTTACACATGGGAAGCGTAAAAAACCCAGCACAATTGCAGTTCTTGACCCAAACTGGTGGGTCTACTACCATACCCTGTTCAAAGACACTTTTGTCTTGCCCTTGGTCTACTACCATACCCTGTTCAAAGACACTTTTGTCTTGCCCTTTCACCCTCTGAATGGAACACATACACAATCCATGTCTCAATTGTCTCAAGGCATAGAAATCCTTCTTTAACCTATCTCCTCCCCTTCATCTACACTGATTGAAGTGGATTTAACAACTGACATCAATAAGGGATCAGAGATTTCACCTAGATTCACCTGGTCAGTCATTCATTGAAAGAGCAGGTGTTCCTAATGTTTTGTACACTCAGTGTATACGATTCAATGCCAAATGTTTTTGATTATTATCAAACCTATATTTCAAATTGGATTCTCTGGGATATGTGGGACGGTAGCATCCCACCTCGCAAACAGCCAGTGAATTTGAAGGGCGCCAAATTCAAAACAACAGAAATCCCATAATAAAACATTCCTCAAACATACAAGTATTATACACCATTTTAAAGATAAACTTAATTTGAAATTGGTGTGTTATGTTCAGAAATGCATTGTCTCAAACAAACATCCGGTGAAAGTGCAGAGAGCCACATCAAATTATATTGATACAAGTGTTTAGCATGGAATTATAGATAAACTTCTCCTTAATGCAACCGCTGTGTCAGATTTCAAAAATGCTTTACGGCGAAAGCACACCTTGCTATTATGTTAGGTCAGCACATAGCCACAGAAAAATATACAGCCATTTTCCAAAAAAGGAGAGGTGTCAGAATAGTCGGATATAGCGTTATAAATATTCACTTACCTTTGATGATCTTGATCAGAATGCATTCTCAGGAATCCCAGTTCCACAATAAATGTTTGTTTTGTTCGATAAAGTCCATAATTTATGTCTAAATACCTCCTTTTGTTTGTGCGTTTAGCCCAGTAATCCAAATTCTCAATGCGTGATCGCTTAGTTCCGACGAAAAGTTAAAAAAGTTATATTACAGTTCGTCGAAACATGTCAAACGATGTGTAGAATCAATCTTTAGGATGTTTTTATCATACATCTTCAATAATGTTTCAACCGGACAATTCCTTTGTCTTTAGAAATTAAAAGGAACGCAGCTCCCTCTCACAGCCATGCACATGATTTAGCTCATGGCATTCTGCCAGACACCTGACTCAAACAGCTCTCATTCGCTCCCCCTTCACAGTAGATGCCTGAAACAAGGTTCTAAAGACTGTTGACATCTAGTGGAAGCTTTAGGAATTGCAATATGACACCATAGACACTGCATATTAGATAGGCAAAGACTTGAAAACCTAAAAAACTCAGATTTCCAACTTCCTGGTTGGATTTTTTCTCAGGTTTTCGCCTGCCATATGAGTTATGTTATACTCACAGACATCATTCAAACAGTTTTAGAAACTTCAGAGTGTTTTCTATCAAAATCTATTATTATCCAAGCTACTCAATACTGCCCCCCAGTCACAGACTGCATTTTTCCATTGAAAATTGAACCTTTTTCAAAATATCGCCCTTTCTTAAACAAAGGTTGTTGAAATTTCAATTTCATCCTCCAGAAAAAAACGAACAAATATTACAACAAATAATACGTTTAAATTCAAATATAGTAATTGATAATAAAAAAAAACATTCTTTATGGAACGTTTCTTCTTTTTTCTTTGTTTGCCCTATCCAAAATTACAACCAACTGATTACGGCATTACAGCAAAAAATGGAGGAGGCAAGTGAAGAAGGTAGAGAACTTGTTTGTCTGGCCTTTTTTAAAATACCCCCCCCCCCCAAAAAAATAATAATAATTATATATACATTTGTTTTACTTGAGAACCAAACTTTGACTGCGGTGCGATACAGGTTGCAAAATAGTTGGGAAAATATTTTCGATATACTGATTCCGTGGCACATGTTTTATGAACTGATACGCAAAACAATGCGTGATTCAAACTTTAAAATAATAAAATAAAATAAATACAAAATACATTTTACAAAATTCTTGCCACACACATAAATGTATGCATATGGGGAATACAACCATCTCAGCTCTGCAGATTTTGCCACGAAGAAACAAAATCACAAGTTCACTTATTTTGGTATTGCCCCTATGTAGCTTGTTTCTGGTCACATGATCAGGAAGGGCTGAAAAATCACAACATTTATCTAAAATGAACCCGACAAATAGAACCGTTGGGAGATTTTGAAAACCATAGACAATCAATCAACAATATATATAATAATTATTTTAGTAAAAATATTTATCTTTAACTTACAATCTGTAGATACTATGCAATTAGACAGGTTCAGAATGTATGTGAAACATCACAGCACATTTGAAGAACATATGGCACATGGAAATCATAAGAGAGCGGTTTACAGAGATACAGTTGTCACGGCTGTGTGGAGACGGACCAAGGAGCAGCGTGCTCTGAGTTTTATTTTCTTGTGAAACTTACAAAACAAAAAGGAAACAAACAACGAACCGTAACATAAGAGGTGCAACAGGCACTTACTCAAAACAAGATCCCACAAAACACAGTGGGGAAATGGCTGCCTAAATATGATCCCCAATCAGAAACAACGATAAACAGCTGCCTCTGATTGGGAACCATACCAGGCCAACATAGAAATAAAACACCTAGATAGGAACACTCCCCCTAGTCACACCCCGACCTAACCAAAATAGAGAATTAAAAGGCTCTCTATGGACAGGGCGTGACAACAGTGCATTCGGAAAGTATTCAGACCCCTTTACTTTTTCCACATTTTGTTACATTGTAGCCGTATTCTAACATATATTACATTGTTTTTTCCTCATTCCTTTAAAGATTAATTGTTTATTTTATTTCACCTATATTTAACCAGGTAGGCCAGTTGAGAACAAGTTCTCATTTACAACTGCGACCTGGCCAAGATAAAGCAATGCAGTGCAACACAAACAACAGAGTTACACATAGGATAAACAAACGTACAGTCAATAACACAATAGAAAAGTCTATATACAGTGTGTGCAAATGCAGTAAGATTAGGGAGGTAAGGCAATAAATAGGCCATAGTGGCGAATAATTACAATTTAGCAATTAAACACTGGAATGGTAGATGTGCAGAAGATGAATGTGCAAGTAGAGATACTGGGGTGCAAAGGAGCAAAAAAATAAATAACAAAATGGAGAGGAGGTAGTTGGTTGGGCAATTTACAGATGGGCTGTGTACAGGTGCAATGATCGGATAGCTGCTCTGACAGCTGATGCTAAAAGTTAGTGAGGGAGATATGACTCCAGCTTCAGTGATTTTGCAATTCATTCCAGCAATTGGCAGCAGGAAGGAAAGGCGGCCAAAGAAGGAGTTGGCTTTGGGGATGACCTGTGAAATATACAGTGGGGCAAAAAAGTATTTAGTCAGCCACCAATTGTGCAAGTTCTCCCACTTAAAAAGATGAGAGAGGCCTGTAATTTTCATCATAGGTACACTTCAAATATGACAGACAAAATGAGAGAAAAAAAATCCAGAAAATCACATTGTAGGATTTTTAATGAATTTATTTGCAAATTATGGTGGAAAATAAGTATTTGGTCAATAACAAAAGTTTATCTCAATACTTTGTTATATACCCTTTGTTGGCAATGACAGAGGTCAAACGTTTTCTGTAAGTCTTCACAAGGTTTTCACACACTGTTGCTGATATTTTGGCCCATTCCTCCATGCAGATCTCCTCTAGAGCAGTGATGTTTTGGGGCTGTTGCTGGGCAACACAGACTTTCAACTCCCTCCAAAGATTTTCTATGGGGTTGAGATCTGGAGACTGGCTAGGCCACTTCAGGACCTTGAAATGCTTCTTACGAAGCCACTCCTTCGTTGCCCGGGCGGTGTGTTTGGGATCATTGTCATGCTGAAAGACCCAGCCACGTTTCATCTTCAATGCCCTTGCTGATGGAAGGAGATTTTCACTCAAAATCTCACGATACATGGCCCCATTCATTCTTTCCTTTACACGGATTAGTCGTCCTGGTCCCTTTGCAGAAAAACCTATGATGAAAATTACAGGCCTCTCATCTTTTTTAGTGGGAGAACTTGCACAATTGGTGGCTGACTAAATACTTTTTTGCCCCACTGTACCTGCTGGAGCGCTTGCTACGGGTGGGTGCTGCTAGGGTGACCAGTGAGCTGAGGTAAGGCATAGTAAAGACTTATAGATGATAGATGATAGAGCTAGTGGGTTTGGCGACAAAAAATGAAGCGAGGGCCAGCCAACGAGAGCATACAGGTCGCAGTGGTGGGTAATATATGGGGCTTTGGTGACAAAAAGGATCGCACTGTGATAGAATACATCCAATTTGCTGAGTAGAGTGTTGGAGGCTATTTTGTAAATTACATTGCTGAAGTCAAGGATCGGTAGGATAGTCAGATTTATGAGGGTATGTTTGGCAGAATGAGGGAAGGATGCTTTACTTTCTAGAAGCCGATTCTAGATCAAATTTTGGATTGGTGATGCTTAATGTAAGTCTGGAAGGATAGTTTACAGTCTAAACAGCCACCTAGGTATTTGTAGTTGTCCACATATTCTAAGTCAGAAGCGTCCAGAGTAGTGCTAGACAGGGGAGCGGGCAGCGATCGGTTGAAGAGCATGCATTTAGTTTTACCTGCATTTAAGAGCAGTTGGAGGCCACCGAAAGAGTGTTGTATGGCATTGAAGCTCGTCTGGAGGTTTGTTAACACAGTGTCCAAAGAAGGGCCAGAAGTATACAGAATGTGGTCGTCTGCATAGAGGTGGATCTGGGTCTAGAGTGTCTCCCCCTTTGAAGAGGGGGATGACCACGGCAGCTTTCCAATCTTTAGGGATCTCAGACGACATGAAAGAGAGGTTGAACAGGCTAGTAATAGGGGTTGCAACAATTGTGGCAAATAATTTAAGAAAAAGAGGGTCCAGATTGTCTAGCCCAGCTGATTTGTAGGAGTCCAGATTTTGCAGCTCTTTCAGAACGTCAGCTACAGTATATCAATAAAATAAAATGCTGAAAAACAAAGTGTATTTTTATCCTCCGAAGAGGTGGAGTGGTGGATGGAGCCCCAAAAATATAAAAAGGAAATACAAAAATAAAATAGAAATTAAGATTTCACTCTGTTTTGGGCCAGTTGCAGCTTAACTAAGTCTTTCTTCGCAGCACTTGACCATATGACTGGACAATATTCAAGATAAGATCAAGCTGAAGGACTTGCATTGTGGAGTGTGTTGTCAAAAACGCAGGGCATCTCTTTATTACAGACAGACCTCTCCCCATCTTTACAACTATCGAATCAATGTGTTTTGACCATGACAATTTACAATCTCAGGTAACACCAAGTAATTTAATCTCCTCAATTTATTCATTTATTTCAATTGACTGATTTCCTCATATGAACTGTAACTCAGTAAAATCTTTGAAATTGTTGCATGTTGCGTTTATATTTTTGTTCAGCATAATTTGTTTACAGAGAAATAGCAGTGTATTTGGTCAAACACAATTTTTTCCAACAGTTTACTAACAGCAAGCTGATACGTCAGCTGTTAGAACCAGTGAAGGCCACTTTACCATTCTTTGGTTAACGGAATGACTTTGGCTTCCCTCCAGGACTGAGGACTAACACTTTCCTCTAGGTTCAGATTAAAGCTTTGACATATAAGAGTGGCTATAAAGTCAGCTACCATCCTCAGAAGCGATAGCAATATTTATTTCACCTCTCCCACACTAACTAAACAAAATTCTAACTCACAATGCTTTTCTGTCATTATTTGTTTTTTTTATGCTCACTGTTCGTTTATTGGCATTTCCTACATAAGTTTGCCCAGTTTGCCAATAAAGTAATCATTCAAATAATTGGCAACAGCAAATGGTTTTGTGACGAATAAGCCATCTGATTAAATGAAAGATGGAGTTGAATTTGTCTTTCTGCCCATAATTTAATTTAAAGTCCTCCAAAAATGTTTTCCATGATTCTTTATATCATTGATCTTTGCTTCGTAATACAGTTTCTTCTTCATTTTGTTGAGTTTAGTCACATAATTTCTCAATTCGCAGGAATGGTGAGACCATCATTACACTCTTGGCACGGCACACAATCTATCTCCCACAAACGATGCAATGTGATTCAATAAAATACAGTGTGGCTACAACTTATTAGAACGCAACAATCTTCGTCTTTGGAGCCTCTTCCACCTTTGATGTGGTGGCAGTCATTTTGATATTACTGTAAACAAATCCCGCACCGACCGCCTCTTCTCACCAAATTAGCGCTCAGCAATATGGGCAACCACAGCCAGACGCTGGTCCATAGCGATGCCTTGCATGCTGTATTAGCTCCAACACGCCTTTTATTGTCCAACCCAGTCCAGCACTCAGCTTGCATACATCAGAGGCAGCAACAAGCTGATTTAGCCTGAAACCCAATGGGGGAGAAAACACCCAGCATTCACCGTTCCAGAGAGTGGGGGAGCGAGAGGGGAGAGAATCAGAAAGGCAGATAAAAAAGAAAGAGTAAAGCCAGGGAGAGGGAGATATAGTTCATTACAGCCGTTCTCTAAAATCATAGGTGTCTCTCTTTCATTAACCCGCGGCCCAACAATGCTGCAACGCATTTAAATTGGCTTGTTTAAACTGTGCATTCGTTTGCCTTTCCGTATGAAGTTTTTTGTTGAGGGATACAAAGGATGGAGCGAGCCCCAATCGTGTGATGCAGCACGCGCCCATTTCTATCTCATTAAAAGGCAGCATAATTTGGCCATTATAATTCAGGTGTAGATTGTCTCCGCAGCTCTGCGGGATACAGAATACATGTAGATTGGCAATTGTGGTCCTGTATGGCTCAATTGGTAGAGCATTTCGCTCACAGTGCCAGGATTATGGGTTTGATTCCCAGGGCCACCAGTAAGTAAAATGTATACACACATGACTGTATTATTAGTAGTAGTATAGTTTGATGGAGAGAGGAGACAGAGGAAAAGGCTAAACCCTGACCTTTTGGCACCTCATAAATTCCCAGAGGCCCTTGTAGGGATAAATGATATGTTTAAAATAACTGTGGGGTCATTCAATAATGGGTGCATAAGCCACTTAAAGCCTTCTTCACAAATGGCACCCTTTTTTACAAAAGTAGCGCACTATGTGGGGAATAGGAAGTGGCCAAAGTGTAGAGACATACAGTATGAGAAGGGGAGTAATAGTAGTCCAACTGAGCACATCATTTCCGCTAACTCCGCAGACATTTTCCAAGAACTGAGGCCCAGAACTGTTCAGTGCACTTGATAACTAATGGCTTGTAACTTGGATCAAACACTGAAACAACGCCCCCACAACACTCCCACAATGCTGTCCAAACTTACATCGTTCACATCACACAAGGCAGGAAATACACCATTTCTGCAATAACATTTTACACGGTCTCCAATATTAAACTTTTTGTGCGAGGGTGTGAAAGAGAAAGACAAATGGTTGATGGGAAGGGGGAAGAGAAGGGAGAGAGGGGGGGGCGGGGGGGGGGGGGGGGGACAGAGTAGGTGTGAGAGAGCGGATGTCTAGGTCGCAAAAACAAGAATAATGGGTGGAATATCATGCTTTTCTCTCTCTCTGCTAATCCAACCTGCCTTTCCTTTGCACATCATCAGGAAGAGAAACCAACAGAGCATCACCAGGACTCACTGACTTTGTCCCAACTGGCACGCGATTCCCTTTCTGGTGTACTATATTTATGACCAGGGATTATTGTCGAAAGTAGCACGCTATATAGAGAATAGGTTGCCATTCCGGATGCCTTAATTGAGCTCAGAGGGAATAGTCCACTGGAAGGGAAGGGTCAGACTCCATTTGATAGCCAGATGCGATACATACACCTCACACTCAGTAGCTAGCTAACATGTCAGGGGTACTGAGTGACGAGAGGTAATAGCAACATTGGAAGGAGGGAGAGGGAGGACAGAGGGACTGAGCGCGCGACGGAGAATGAGGGGAAGATAAACAGAAAGATTTAGTGTTGGCCCGTGTCCCAAATGGCCCTGGTCAAAAGTAGCGCGTCACATAGGTAGTAGGGCGCCATTTGAGAGGGAGACAAAGACAAGAGGGGTATAGAGGGGTGTCTGACCTGCGAAGGAGGTGGCACCAGCTGCAGTTGAAGTTGATCTGGGAGGAGATGCAGCTGTCACAGCTGGTGAACTGGAGACACGCTAGGGAGGGAAAACGACACACACACACACACACACACACACGTTACAACACACACGTTGCAACACACCTGTTGTACACAACACACACATCACAACACACATATGTTACAACACACATATGTTACAACACACCCATGTCTGCTGACTCACAACACTGGTCCAGAGCTCTTAACAAGTAAAAATTCAACTTAGAATGTTGTATTTGATGATACAAAACCGGGGCCAAATTGCTGATCCAGGATCAGGTCTCCCTTGTCCATGTTATCTTGTGCATTGTGATCTAAAAGGCTAAACAACTGACGTGAAATTAGAAAACCAACTCTGAGACGCCTGATACATATGGGCCCAGAGCTGAACAAGTCAAAACCAACATAGAAATCCATATGTGGATAATTAGAAAGTTGTAGTTTGCTAATGCAAACAGATCATTCTCAAAAGAGAGGAGTTTGACACACAGGTGTCCCTGAAATGATGGGATACAGTCGGAGGAAAAATCTATTAGGCAGACATTGAACAGACCCCTCTATTTCACCTATGACAAGGTCTAGAATCTAGACTAGTTCATGGGGGCCTACTTGTGTTGTCATTATCATATATCATATCGTGAGCCATGTCTATTGAGAGGAATCCATCTTACTCGGTAGAGGCATCATCTCCACTGCTGTAGAGTTGGTGATTTTGGTCTTTGTCAGCTCCACACGATGGTACTCATAGATCGTTCTCCGACGAACATCTGGATGTGGTGAGGGAGAGAGGGAGGGAAGGAAGTAGAGAGAGAGAGAGAGAGAGAGAGATATATATATATAGAGAGAGAGAGAGAGAGAGAGAGAGAGAGAGAAAAAAGAGAGAGAGAGCGAGAAAACACCTGTCACAAATCTTCCTCAGAGAGCTGAAACTAGGACAAATTGTCCCCAAAGAAGGGAGTGAGAGAGCGAGTGAAAAATAAGAAGAGAACAGAGAGGCGGAATCAGGCCATAAGGGAAGAGAGCTACCACAGCATTTATTTATTATTTATTTTTCCCTCTCTCGGTTTGTGTCCAACAGAGAGCCTGCCACTTGGCAATTGGGTGGGAAGCAATGTCCCACTAGAGCTGATATCAATCAGAGTCCCTGTTGAAAGCCCCCAGTTCCTCTAGGCAACTTCCCAAATGGCACACTATTCCCTATATAGTGCACTACTTTTGACCATGGCCCACTGTGGTCAAAAGTAGTGCACTATGGAGAGAATAGGGTGCTATTTGGGGTGCAGGCCAGTGACTAGAGTCATCTGCAGAAGGAGACACCAGGCAAGGTAAGCGGAAGAACAGCAGTCCCTCCCTGGACCCTATAACTCAATGCTTTTTCAATCCCACTGTAAAATGGCCCACTTGGTTTTGCAGTACACTATGCATAGGGAGAAAGGCTCAAAGTATTATATATTAATGTAAAGGCGTACTGTAGCTCTACCATTGTAATCTCATAAATGTAACAGATTTGCTAGTTTATACCTTAATTCTAGTAATTTATCTGGTGTGGCTAAATCAATGTTAAGTGACTGAAATTCCTGGAATACAATGGGACGTTTATACAGTAAATCAGTGAGAATAATTATTTTATAAAGCCACATGACATTGTTCGATATATTACACATTCTATAATACACACATTTTCATGAGCAACGAGCTGGAAAATGTCAATTCAATACACAGCGCCGTGGCTGTGGAACATATACAACAATGAGTTTGACTCCTAGCGACCCCCATTCATCATATGCACTTACTGTATACACACTTACATCAATGACCAATATGAAATGGACACATTTTGCCTGCTTGGATTAGTTTTGATCTAAGAGGAAAGCCATGTATCCTTTTGTGTGCATTAAGATACTGCCAATGTAATGTTAAAACCACTAAATCCCCTATTCTATTCTGTCTGTCTTATGATGTTATCCATCTGCAGATGCAGAAACCTGTAGGAAACGTTGTGTTGAAATACTTGTTTCTTAAAGTTCTCTGAACAATTCGAGAACAATCCCAATGTCAAACAATTTGGATTCTTTTTTTCAACTTTTACGAAACGTTCTGGTAACTTCATATGACTGCAGGGGCAGTATTGAGTAGCTTGGATGAAAAGGTGACCATTGTAAACGGCCAGCTCCTCAGTCTCAGTTGCTAACATATGCATATTATTAGTAGTATTGGATAGAAAACACTCTAAAGTTTCCAAAACTGTCCAAATGTTGTCTGTGAGTATAGCAGAACTGATATTGCAGGCGAAACCCTGAGGAAAATCTAAACAGGAAGTGGTTTCTATTTTGAAAACTCCATGTTCCATAGCCTCCCCTTGCTGGATTTAAAGGGATATGAACCAGATTCCTTTTCCTATCGCTTCCTCAAGGTGTCAACAGTCTTCAGACATAGTTTCAGGCTTTTATTTTGAAAAATGAGCCAGAACGATAACATCGCGTCAAGTGGTCACATGAGTTTTGCTTGCGCAACAGAATTTGGACAGCCATTGTTTTCCCCTCTCCTACTGTGAAAGACATTTGCGGTTGATATATTATCGATTATATATTTTAAAAACAACCTGAGGATTGATTATTAAAAAACGTTTGACATGTTTCTGTGGACATAATGGAAACTATTTGGAATTTTTGTCTGCGTTGTCGTGACCGCTCTTTCTTGTGGATTTCTGAACATAACGCAACAAACAAACTGAGGTATTTTGGATATAAAAATCATCTTTATGGAACAAACGGAACATTTGTTGTGTAACTGGGAGTCTCGTGAGTGAAAACATCCGAAGATCATCAAAGGTAACGATTCATTTGATTGCTTTTCTGATTTTCGTGACCGAGCTACCTGAAGCTAAGTGTACTTAATGTTTTATTGTGCGATCGATAGACTTACACAAACGCTTGGATTGCTTTCCCTGTAAAGCATAATTTCAAAATCTGACACGACAGGTAGATTAACAAAAGGCTAAGCTGTGTTTTCCTATATTGCACTTGTGATTTCATGAATATAAATATTTATAGTAATATTTATTGTATGTTGCGCTATGCTATTCAGCGGGTGTTGATGACACTTATCCCGATAGGGGGATTGCAGCCATAACAGGTTAAAGTAATGAAATACTACAAAAAGTATGTTTTTTTTTGTTAAATTTCATCACACCAGCCTTCGCTTTGGCTCCCCCTCCTGTCTAGCTCAGGTGTTTGGAGTTGCCGGCCTTCTAGCTGCTGCCGAACCTACTGCTGGCGAACGTCCTTCACTCATCAACCCCGGACTTGCCTCGTCATCATTACACACACCTGGTTCCAATCCCCACTCTATCACTGTATTTTTACTCCCTCTACCATTTGTCTTTGTCGGTCATTGTAAATGTTACTTGTTTTCCTGAGAGGAATCTCTCCTACTATTTCCTGAGTACTTTATATTTTTCACTTTGGGTTCGCCCTGTGCCTTTTTGTTTATGAAGATATATTTTGAGCACGACAACATTTGGGTTTTGTCCCACTTTGATCTATAGTGCTTACTAGGAAGATTGCGCCGGAGGAGATTGCCCACTTGGGTTAACCAACCGTGCTATTTAAAAAAAAAAAAAAACGCATTGTTTGTACCTTATTTTGTACATAATGTTGCTGCTACCGGACATAAGAACAGCGATTACCCACCTTGAATTGCACAAATCATTTTTCTACAATGAGTCAGACAGGAAGGATATACTCCAAACACCCGAACAGGGCCTCATCTCCGTCATTTGCTGAAGAAAGAAACTGAGATTTCGCAAAAAGAGATCGGGGTGCCTTGTGTGGATCAGGTGACGAGTGACTAATCAGCCTTTCACATCCGTACTGCAAGCTAACGTTCAATCGCGGGAAAATAAACGGGACGAACTAAAAACACATTCTACCAACGAGACATTAAAAACTGTAATATTTATGTTTCACCGAGTCGTGGCTGAACGACGACATTAATAACATACAGCTGGCAGGTTATACACTATCGGCAGGATAGAACAGCAGCCTCTGGTAAGACACGGGGGCCTATGCATATTTATAAACAACAGCTGGTGCACAATATCTAAGGAAGTCTTGAGGTTTTGCTCACCTGAGGTAGAGTATCTCATGATAAGCTGTAGACCACACTATCTACCTAGAGAGTTTTCATCTGTATTATACGTAGCTGTCTACATACCACCACAGACCGATGCCAGCACTAAAACCACTATTCAGCACAAAATGCCAGCACTAAAACCACTATTCAATGAACTGTATACCGCCATAAGCAAACAGGAAAATGCTTATCCAGAGGCGGCGCTCCTAGTAGCCAGGGACTTTTAATGCAGGGAAACTTAAATCAGTTGAACCTAATTTCTATCAGCATGTGCAACCAGAGGGGGAAAAAAACTCTAGACCAAATCTGATCATAATTCTATCCTCCTGAAATTAAAGCAGGAAGCACCAGTGACTCGGTCAATAATCAGTGGTCAGATGAAGCAGATGCTAAACTACAGGACTGTTTTGCTAGCACAGACTGGAATATGTTCCGGGATTCTTTCGATGGCATTGAGGAGTACACCACATCAGTCACTGGATTCATCAATAAGTGCATTGATGATGTCATCCTCACAGTGACTGTACGTACATACCCCAACCAGAAGCCATGGATTACAGGCAACATTCGCACTGAGCTAAAGGGTAGAGCTGACACTTTCAAGGAGCGGGACTCCTGACCCGGAAGCTTATAAGAAATCCAACTATGCTCTCCGACGAACCATCAAACAGGACTAAGATCGAATCGTACTACACCGGCTCCGACGCTCATTGGATGTTGCAGGGCTTGCAGACTATTACAGACTACAAAGGGAAGCACAGCCAAGAGCTGCTCAGTGATACGAGCCACCCAGACGAGCTAAATAACTCCTATGCTCGCTTCGAGGCAAGTAACACTAAAACATGCATGAGAGCATCAGATGTTCCGGACGACTGTGTGATCACACTCTCTGCTACCGATGTGAGTAAGACCTTTAAACAGGTCAACATTCACAAGGCCGCTGGGCCAGATGGATTACCAGCATGTGTACTCCGAGCATGCGCTGACCAACTGGCAAGTGTCTCACTGACATTTTCAACCTCTCCCTGTCTGAGTCTGTAATTCCAACATGTTTCAAGCAGACCACCATAGTCCTTGTGCCCAAGAACACTAAGGTAACCTGCCTAAATGACTACCGACCTGTAGCACTCACGTCTGCAGCCATGAAATTCTTTGAAAGGCTGGTCATGGCTCACATCAACACCATTATCCCAGAAACCCTAGACCCACTCCAATTTACATACCACCCCAACAGATCCACAGATGACACAATCTCTATTGTACTCCACTTTGCCCTTTCACACCTGGACAGCGAGTAGTGCTTACGGCCCAGTACATCACCGGGGCCAAGCTTCCTGACATCCAGGACCTCTATACCAGTCGGTGTCAGAGGAAGGCCCTAAAAATTGTCAAAGACTCCAGCCACCTTAGTCATAGACTGTTCCCTCTGCTACCGCACGTTAAGCGGTACCGGAGCGCCAAGTCTAGGTCTAAAAGGCTTCTAAACAGCTTTTACCCCAAGCCATCAGACTCCTGAACATCTAATCAAACGGCTACGCAGACTATTTGCAATGCATTATATAGGGAATAAGGTGCCATTTGAGACATTCCAGGAATATTCATTGTTCTAATATAGGTGAGAATACAGAATTATAGAGACATTATGCCTTATTACAATGTGTGAAAAACAGTCAGTGTGTGTGTTTCTTGCTTTGTTTCGGCACCAAAAACATCTGACCAATGCAAGGTACCGTACAGTAAGTCTAGCTAGCTACTGTATCAGCTGTCTTTACCCTGAATACCACCCCTCTCCTTGCCTTCCCTATGGCTGGCTTCCTCTGGCCCCAGGCAGTGGGCTTATAAAGTGTGTAATGATAGCATGGATGGGCCAGAGGAGAGGGGAGGTCTCTCACTGTCTGCCTGCCTGGGAATGCTCCTCTGTGGGCAGGCTGTCTAGACTCTGTGGCCTGGCTCGGTTTTCCTCCAGGCGATGGGAAGAGGTTATATTGCCCCTAGACGCTGATCTTGGATTTCCCTCAAACAGTTAAGGATTAGGATTGGGGGAGGGAAAACTGATCTTAGATCTGCAAATTGGGAAAACCTCACCCCATAGCCTGGGAGGGAGGAAGCTTTAATTTACAGCAAATACAGGCCGTCTCAGCCTGAGCATCATCAAGCGGTAATGAAGATTTAGCTGCTCCGATACATCAAACAAAAGGAGCTTTGCAGAAGTGTAACATCAATTATGAACACAAAGATCAATTAGGCCATAATCTAATTAAAAGCACAGACAAAATAATGCACTGGCCCAGTCAATATCTCACCAGATGGAAAATACAATGGATAATAGGCTACTGGTCTGGTACACACCTACACTCTTAGAAAAAAAGGGTTCTTTAGCTGTCCCTATATGAGAACCCTTTTTGGTTCCATGTAGAACCCTCTGTGGAAAGGGTTCTACATTGAACTCAAAAGGGTGCTACCTAGAACCAAAAGGCTTCTACTTGATACCAAAAGGGTTCTCTTATGGGGACAGCCAAAGAACCCTTTTGGGTTCTAGATAGCACATTTTCTTCTAAGAAGACTCCTTTATGACAATGATCTATTATGAAAATCTGAGTACCAGACCAGGAAATGATTTCTTATTAATTCACCCTTGCAAGTTGGATGAGAATCAATGGAAATGTGACATGGAGACCTTGTGCAATGAGTTAAAAACCACTGAGGAGATGAGGTAATCTAAATTCAGAATAGTGCTTTATTGCCAGAGCCTGTGTGCCTATAGGAACAATGGAGTCCAAAACTGCCGGGGGGAAGAAAATAATCGATGCGCAGGTAGATTTTCATTACACATACTGTTCCAACAGCACAGTGATAATAATAATTACTGTCTGGAACAGAATAGCACATAGGACCCTGACAGTGAGGTTAGTTCCCTATTCTTTTCCTACTCACTCAGCCAATAGAAAAGCTACAGTTCCGTGCCAGTGTATTTCCTGCCATCAACATAACAATCATGCAGCTTTCATTTCACCGTCTCATTAATTCAGAATCCTCGCTACCACACGGCAAGATCTCTAGCTTTGAGCAGATTACCTCCCATATCTGTTTCCTGAAATCTACGTAATCACCCCAAAATACAATACAAATACAGACATTGGACATGGAAATTCAGCAATATCATAAAATGAATGGATATGATGAAAACGCAAGGACCTCTATCTGAGCTCTGACTGTATAATAATGAGGTGAGCAAATTGTGGGCCAGCTATTGTACCACAGCTTCCGCAGTGAATTAGCAAAGGAAAACACAGTCTGATAAGACTTAAGAGTGCACGTCAGTAGGCAGACAGGTATTAAAATGACTGAGGCACTTCTGGTTTTGATAACCTCATCAGAATAATGCGTGAGGGTGACTGGGAATTCTGGCTGTCCGTGCATCTGGCTGCCCAGCCCGGGGGTGGCTAAATAAAAGCCTAGCACCTGACCTGCTAAATATCTTGTCTGTACAAGCATATCTTCCCCCTGCTACCGCCAGTGCAGCACAGGCCAGGCCCAAACGCCATGGCCTGGAGATAGCTAGCTAGCAGCATAGAATATTACATTTCACAACTTGAGCGTGGCTTAAGGAGAGGGTTAGAGGGATCCTCTCCGGCTGCACTAGCTGTGTGTGCTCAGACCAATATTGTCATGCCCTGATCTTGGTATTCTTTGTTTTCTTTATTATTTTGGTTAGGTCAGGGTGTGACATGGGTGATTATATGTGTTTTCCCTGTCTAGGGCTTTTGTATGTTGATGGGGTTGGTACCAGTCTAGGGGTTTTGTATGTCTATGGTTGCCTAGATTGGTTCTCAATTAGAGGCAGCTGTTTATTGTTGTCTCTGATTGGGAACCATATCTAGGCAGCCATATTCCTTGAGTATTTTGTGGGTGATTATCTATGTCTATGGATGTTGCACTCTGTGTTGATAGCGGTCATGTTAATTTTGTTTGTTTCGTGTACTTTGTGTTATTTCGTTTTACATTAAAAGAATGTATTCACATCATGCTGCGCTTTGGTCCTCCGATCCTTACTACTTCTCCTCGTCAGAGGAGGAGGAAGAAGAGTGTGACAAATATGCGTTAATTGTCAGCAGAAACACTTATTGACTCGCATGAGTTCCCCCTCAACACTGATTACTCAGCCCTCCAGCTGCCTGGGCTCTTCTTAAAATAGAGCACTCTATATGGGAATAGGGTGCCATTTGGGATTACCTATGTTACGCTCTGAGACCTGGAGGCTAAAGCCACCAAGCAATCACTCTAGTCTAAATACATAACTTTTCTTAGTACTACAAGAAACCGCAGTGAAGATTTTAGACATGATCAATACTAACTGTGAAAAAAAGAACAACCAGTCCTTAAAGATAATCTACATTTAATCTACATTTAAAAATACTTTTTTTTGCCAGAGAATAACAAATGAGTTCCATGCAGTGGTGGGAATTGGGATATCACAGCAGGAATTCAGCTCAGCGTAGCCATCTGAACCAGATCCCCCTGTGCTGTTGCAGATTTAGTCTGCATCCCAAATGGCCTTGCAAGTGCCTTGCACAAGTACTCATCCACCTTGCCGTTTTTCCTATTTTGTTGCATTACAACCTGTAATTTAAATGGATGTGTATTTGGATTTCATGTAATGGAAATACACAAAATAGTCAAAATTGGTGAAGTGAAATGAAAAAAAAAAGTCCTGTGTGCATATGTATTCACCCCCTTTGCTATGAAGCCCCTAAACAAAATCTGGTGCAACCAATTACCTTCAGAAGTCACATAATTAGTTAAATAAAGTCCACCTGTTTGCAATCGAAGTGTCACATGATCTGTCACATGATCTCAGGATAGATGCACCTGTTCTGAAAGGAGTCTACTGGCTACTTTGAGCTGAATTCCTGCTGTGATATCCCAATCCCCACCACTGCATGGAACTCATTTGTTATTCCCCTCCCAAAAAAAGTATGTATATTTAAATGTCCTAGCGTAGTCAAAATGGCATTGAATGAGGGCAGTGGCTAGCACTCTCATGGAGTCCTTATCAAGCAGCTTGGATTTTCTAGCCAAAAACTTAGACCTGGCATTAGCCTTCCCTAGCACTTCAGTGGCCATGCTCACAACTCCCAAGCTTCCATCAAGGATGCAACCCAGGTAGCTAACAGAGGTTTTCGTAGTCAGCACTTCACCCCCTAGCTCCACTCTGATTTCAGAGGAACCTACACAATTTAGGTTAGGAGCCAAAAAAATGTTGCCTCAGTTTTACCTAAGTGCAGGCTTATTATTATCGGGGTGGCAGCGAAGCCTAGTGGTTAGAGTGTTGGACTAGTAACCGCAAAAGTTGCAGTGTTCAAATCTCCAAGCTGACAAGGTACAAATCTGTCATTCTGCCCCTGAACAAGGCAGTTAACACGCTGTTCTTAGGCCGTCATTGAAAATAAGAATTTGTTCTTAACTGCCTTGATTAGTTAAATAAAAATATATCCAAGCCATTTGCTAATGTTAGTCAGCTCTGTGCTAAGTATGCTCTCCAACATAGTTTTACTTTTATTAGTCACCAGAAGTGTAGAGTCCTCTGCATAAAGGAAAAGATGGCAAGAAAACAGAGGCCCAAGCACGCTCCTCTGCGGAATGCCACAACTCATTGGTTTTGCCTGAGACAGTGAACCACTAACCTCTACTACTTACTCCCTAATAGGACTTTACCCAGCTTAGAGGGGTACTGCTTAACCCCAGTGCCTCCAGTTTGGAGATTAGGAGACAGTGGTTAACTGTATCAAAGGCCTTCTGTAGGTCAAGCAGTACCATTCCACACAGATTTCCCTCATCAATCTCTTTCCTGATGAAGTCAGTCAAGTGAAGTAGACATGAATCAGTGGAGTATGTTTTTCTAAAACCCGACTGAAAATCATACAGTAGACTTTGTTTGTTGACATTCTTAATTTTGATCTTTGATGTCATACTGGAGATAGACACAGGCCTGTAATTCCCAGGGTCAGACTTTATCCCCTTCTTATACAGAGGTATAACTTTAGCTTGTTTCATGTCCCTGGGAAAGGTGCCTTGTTCAAGAGAGCGATATGTTTATGTATCCAGGCCTGTGGCTTTGTAGCATTTGAACTCTGTTAGCATACTGACTATTTTTGTTGTTTCTACCTTTGCAAAATAAAAAATAAGTTTGGCTGAACCCATAACTCACAATATTTCTTGGCTTGGTCATTTCCATACAAACCAGAACTGAAACCAGAACAGTAGTACAAAAATAGTTGAATTCATTGGCAACCTCTGCTTTTTCATATACAGTATCATCTCCCCCCTGATGTTCAGTCCAATACTGTTTAGCTTGTTTTTGGTAGTACTACTACAATCTAGTTCCTTAAATGATTTCCAAAGCTTTTTAGGGTCATTTTGGTTCTCAATTATTTATCAGCAAAGTAACCCCTCTTCACTTCATCCATTCTGATATGTGCTTCATTTCTGTGATGTTTATATAGGAGAAAATCAGGCTGCTCTTGGAATTCTTAAATTTCTTTAAGGCCTTAGTCCTCGCTTGAATAGATTCTAGAATCTCATGATTAAACCAAGGGTTAGATCTCGGCTTTACTCTGACCTGTCTAATGGGACTATCTATCACAGTCAATTTTACCCACTTGCTCCCTAAACATTGAGTCCTCTGATTCTAACAGTTTTTCCCCTTTAAAGTGATGCTAGAAAGGTTTTGTACAATTTCAGCCAGTAGTTTTGAAAGTAGCACTCAGGAGTCAAAACGGGAATCCAAAAACTGTGCACAATTGTGTACGTCATCCATTTCGTATGATATGGTACGCCCATGTTATGTCTCCTGCAATTCAAATGATATGTTACGAATTTGGGTGCTTAAGATCCCGTCCATCTCTTTAAGAATCTATCAGTTACAACAATCAAATTCAGTACAGCTGTGATTCTTCTCACAACACTGCACTGTAAAATGTGTAAACAAACCTGTAGCTTCAGATGCGGTCAAATATATTGGCACCCTTGCACTTTACAATGGAGCAGAATGTTCCGTTTTTTGTTTTCAAAACAGGTTGAAGGGATATTTTTACCCTGTAGGCATCTGCAGCTTACCACAGGTCAGAAAAATTCCACAGTAAATGCAAAGCATTGCCTCCAACCAAATGAATTCGTGTTTTGAAATCACCTTGTCCAGCCATACTTTAAAGTATTAAATCTCAATTTCAGTTGAGATTTTTTGTGCAGTTGTAAATCAAACAAATACATGTGTAAACACGCCACAGCCTTTTTGACCGACAGAAGCCCCAAGATGCTAATCCTGACCTTTCTCGACAGACAGACAGAGATAACAAATGCTCACCCACCGACCGTCAACCTGCTCTCTCCTCTCCTCTCCATACCTATCACATTCGCCACCATTCACTAGGTATATGATACAAATGTGTCAAACCATGTTTTTTTCCCAGGCATGGATACTGTCAAACAAGGACAGTCTTCACAACCAATAATTTGTTTCTAAGCCATTTCCTGGTCCTTCATCTTCTCACTAACTAGTATGTTATTATTATTATATTACAGTATATTATTATCACTTCCAAAGGAGAGGCCTCTCATACAGAAAATGTGATCTTAAACTAATAGTTTACTTCCGAGGGGGCACTGTACAACTCTTTGGGCTGTATAGTATGTCCCTTAAACCAAAATAAGTAAAGAAGTGATCCCAGTAAAGGTTTGTGAGAAAGCTGACTCAGCATGTTACATTGTTTCAAGCAGGCAGTCTTTCAGTTTACAACAGTGGGGCTTCCGGAGGGAGTTCGGAACACACACCGCCCTGGGTGTCATCTTTCATGTTTAACACTCATCCCTGCATTCCTCTCCTCCATTCCCTGCCCCAGATAGGCCTTTTGTCTTCCTCCCTACCTGCAGTAGGAGAGCTGAGGGGCTGCATCCTATTCCCTACATAGTGCACTGGGCTCTGGTCAACAGTAGCGCACTATATAAGTTATAGGGTGTCAATTTGGGATGCAACCCGAGGTGTCTGTTTTCACCAGCTGAGCGTAACAGAGGCTGCATCAAAGAGGGTAGATAAGTCCTTTGGTGGCCTAAGAACTCTCAATACTGTCTACAGGAGTGTTATGGGAGCGCTGCTGTAGCTACTGTAACAAGAGCACCCTATTCCCACAGTCTTCAGAGAAGTAGAGAGAATCAACAACCACGGAAGATCAACACTCACAGCGCAGCTGAGCAGCAGGTTTGAATTCCCCCTTATAACAACACCGAAACCCTTTCTTCCCGAACACAGAGGCTATGTTCCAAACGGCACCCTATTCCCTATGTAGTGCCCATATGGCTCTGGTAGAAAGTAGTAGGCTATATAGGGAATAGGGTGACCCTTGTGAAAAACCACATGATTTCCCAAGAGAAATGTCCACGTTTTGCACATGTAATATTTTATTTCACATGTGAAATTATGTGAAACCGTCTGGTTTTGAAACACTTCACATGATGATATTTCCCATTAAGTTGTGTGGATGTTTTTCACGAGTTTTCACAGGTGTTGCCCAGCAAACAAAAAAGTTGTCACACAGTCGCAGTGTTTTAAATCTAAATATTTTACATAAAGGATTACATTGTGTATGTTTATTCATACAGTAATTCTTACTCAACATGTCCTCACCTTGAATGTGAACTCACAACCTCGTGGTTCATAGCATTCCGATCTCTTGCTGAGCCACCATGTCTGTGTCAATAACTGATTCCACCTGTATTACTACACTTTGGACTTCAAAGTAAAAGTCAGCACTAAGTGATCATGTCAATTATAATCACTTTTATTAATTAAAGATGTTCACACTATTTTAGCTGAACAGCATACCGCCAACAGTACTATAAAACCTGTCGTACCATTTCGTTTCTTCCCTTTAAAAAAAAAAGTTACATGTTTCACATGTGAGAATCAAACTCTCACATGTGGAATTGCCTTTTCGTTTACATTTGAACATTTAATTAGAAGTTTTACATGAGGAAAAAGTTGTCAAATGTTGTCACGTGTAGTTTCATGGTGACACGTGTTGACATTTTATATCCCCATGTTTTCAAATTTATTTCACATGAGATCATATTTTCATGTGCTATCATATTCATTTCACATCAGATCACATGTGAAATTCATGTGGTTTTTCCGAAAGGGAATCTTAAAGATTTTTGAGTAGAGGTAATTACTATCCACAACTCAATCATTTCAGACAAAGTCGATTTAAAAAAAAAAAATGTAATTGGATAAATAACTACCTATAAAACGTTAAGTGGAACAAATAGATTCTTCAAATGCCAAGTCCTATGAACGTATCATCAATACACGCAATTAAACTAATGAATACATCGTTTTTGACTACTCATTATTTTGGCAGACTTGAAATTAAAGCTCCTGAGGGTGTCTAGCTGTGGTTGAAAATACTCAGAGTTTCTCGTCTTTGCTCTAAGTTGTATTAACTTTAATTGGCCTGAATTGGAAGGAACCTCATGCAAAGAGTCAAATCTGGACCTGTGCCCATACTCATACCGTTTCTGTGAGGTGAAAATGTTGTTGGAGAGGCCGCTGCGAAAGCTTGAACTAAACCCCAAAAGGGAGAAGCATTGAGAAGAGAAAAACACCAAAAGTTTAACTTGCTTGTGATGGTGTATGAGAGGATGGAGAGGGGAGGACGGCTCAAAGTAATCGCTGGAATGGAATTAATGTGTTTGGTACTGTTCCATTCCTTCCATTCCAGTCAATACAATGACCCTGCCCTCCAATCCAAAGTGACACCAACCACTACTGGTGTGTTGTGACGCAGTGAGTCTTGGTGTGTGTGTGTTTATGTGTGTGTGTGTGTGTGTGTTCACGTGTGTGCGTGCGTCCGTCCGTCCGTCTCTGTGTGCAGTGACGCAGTGCACTCTCTGCAGCATGGTGACTCACTGGGTATCTGCTGGATCCTGTGGACCACCACAAAGGCATCGGAGAGGCCCACTTTCACCGGGTGATTGACGGAGCTGATCTGGGCCACCTCCATTGGAATCTGGAAGAGAGAGAGGAGGGAGACGGACATCCATCACCAGCCACCAGACCTGTCTATCTGACTGAGGCTGCTGGGAGTAGGACCTAAACAGACCTTAACCAGACAGAGGCCTGACAGTTCCTGATGCTGATGGAGGGTTGTGGGAAATGTGTCCCAGATGGCACTATTCCCTACACCCTACAGGCTCTGGTCAAAAGTAGTGCACTATATAGGGAGTAGGTTGCCATTTGTGAAGCATCCTACAAACAATGGGACTTAATGTACTGGAAGGAACAAAGAGCTTGTTAAAATGGACTAATCTCCCAGGAAATCCATCAAAATGGAGGCGCAAATGAATAAGTCTGCAAAATAAGTCTGGCGGGCTCAAATTTGAGAATGTTGAGATCCTAGGAGAGAGACATTTATAGTGTGGTGAAAGTAGGTGAAATAAATAAGGGAAGTAAAAGCCACAGTGAGGGTTGTCTTTACATGGAGAAGTGGAGTGTAAGAGTGGAGTTAAATAGAAGTACTCCCTGATAGATTTTTTTTTAAATACCTCTTTTGAAAGATACATTTTATGGGGCTTGCGATTATGATAGATGTATAACATATGTAATAATTGGATTTAATGGATTCCGTAATTGCGGCCTAACACATTTAGACATTTATCTGACAGAGAAGTCACTCTTGATTCCAACTCCCTTTCACTCAGTTCCTTTTTCTCCCTCTTCCCAGTTTGACATTTTAATCGGCACCGCCACAGTATCTAGTAAACATAATCTCTCTCGCATGCAGCGATGTTACAGTGATCCAAAACTTGCGACACGAGTTAGACTGTTATTAACCATATTAAACATATGGAAGCAGAATGGGGAGAGGAAGTAATATTTTCAGAGGGAGCGTCAATAACGACGACCATTAAATTGTCAGTCACGGTAGCGACACATCGTGCCCTGAGTGAAAACAGAGGTTGATGAGCACGGTGCTTAATTCATCAATTCAATCAAGGAGAGAATTAAATAAGTGCTCTGTCACCAAGAGAAAGTGAGGGTGAGGAAGGAGAGACAGAGATAGAGAGACCAAGAAAGAGACGGAGAGAGAGAGAAGAGAGAGAGAGCAGGGTGAGTGTGAAGAATTCCCTGCTTCTCACGAGATAGGTGTGACGCCATGTCACTCCTACACACCTATGGGAGATACACGGAGAGATGAGCACTGAGAGTCAGAAAGAGATGGATAGAGGGAGAGGAGCAGCAAATAGAGAAAGTGAGTGGTAAATAAAGCCTAGAGAGGAACAGAGAGAGAGAGACTGACCTCTTTGTAGGCGAAGACAATCCTGCCGTCGCTGTGCAGTGTGGCCTGGAAGGTGAAGCTACCCAAGTTGTAGTTGTCTTGCAGGTGGACATGATCCCACTGGACCACCAGAGCAGTGCCTGAGAGAGAGGGACACGGTCACAACCATACAGAACTACACAGGGCTACACAGAACCACACTGAACCACACGGGGCCTCACAGAACCACATAAAACTACACAGGGCCACATAAAACCACATAGATAGAACCAAACAGCGCCACACAGAACCCCTTAGAACCACACAGGACCATATAGAACCAGACTGAGAACCATTCCAGACCGCGTAGAACAACATAGAGATCTGTTAGATAAAAATCAGGGAGACCAATGGCAGGGAAGGCTCCTTAAGTTTCAAACATTGATTGAGGCACCCAGGGTAGCCAAAATGAGTTGCGACGTGTGTCTTTCCTGTTACCATAGACTCTACAGGGAGATCAGTTTCACCTTTTTTGATTATAAAAAGACATGTAGTCTTAGTGTGTTCCAGTTTAGCAAAACTCCCTACGACATAACAGGCTGCTTCAAAGTATTTTTGAAGAATCAGGTGGAAGCTCACATGGAACTCATGGCACTGTACTGTACTAGCTACCCCCGGAGTGCAGGCCTCACGTTCATCTCTATGCTGTTTTGATTTAGTGTGGACTTCGGGGAGCCTTTGGACGTGAAAATGATGTCTTCATTCTCCTGTGCAACCAGCCAGTCATTTGGCCGGGAGCCAGAGCAATAAAGGTTTGTTAACACAAGTAATCAATTTTTCCTTCACACACCCAGAGCCCCTCTCTCCATCCAAAGTAAAGTGGAGATTTAGTTTCTCTGCTGACAGCTAGGAGTACCGGAGTCTAGTGCTACAGGAAACCCCATAATAACCCACATCTGGCCTCCAGAAGGCTTCTGCATGGGGCTGATGCTGCAGGATACTCATTGGCCTGGCGAGGGCATGGGGCTGTATGCTGGATGTAGAGAGGACAGGGACATGTCTGTGATTGTTACAGTAACTCCATCCCAAATGGAACCTTATTTCCTATATAGTGCACTATTTTTGACCAAGGTCTTTTCTGAATTCTCTATGTAACTGAGAATGGCTCCTGCGGGGGGCGCTAGAGAGCGTGCTATGGAGTAGACTTGCTTTGCTAGAGCTCCGTTCTATTTTGAAACAAATTAATATTTGTCTTAACCTCGCACGACCTATAACTTCAAACATTGTCTGGCAATATGACAAAGGGAAAAGGCACCAAAAAAAGGGGGCGCTAAAACAAGATAATTTGAATGAGATAGACAACGAGCCAATTTTAACTTCGCTGACCCACGAGGAGTTAGCTGAAGATGCTAGCTCCCAAGAGTTCCCCACAGAACCTACTGGCTGCCATAAACTCACTAAGCAAGAAGGTGGACACAAGGTTGGCTGATATCTCAAAGAGTACTAGGAATTTGACTGAAACTGTGAAGGCAACTAAGGGCAGGGTGCATGAGGTTGAGCAGACAACAGTTGATCACGAGGCCAGGCTACAGGACAAAGAAACAGAGAAACAGTGCGCAACGTTCAAAAATGACCACAAGACCCTGAAAGCCCGATTGGAAATGCTTGAGTCGCATTCAAGACGCCAGAACATCCGAATATTTGGGATCCAGGAGGACACTGAGAAAGGGAAACCCACTGAATTTGTCTCGGAGCTGATAGATCGCTGGGGAGTGAACACCATCCTGATCGACCGCGCGAGTGAACACCATCCTGATCGACCGCGCGAGTGAACACCATCCTGATCGACCGCGCACACAGATCACAGGCAACGAAGCCAGCCAAGGGCGCACCACCAAGGCCATTCATGTTACTGCTGCACTATCCCCAGACCAGGGATCTCATCCTCAAGCTGGCTGGGCAAAAGTTCCCCCTTAACTACAACAGAGCCAGGGTGTCTTTCTACCCAGATTTTACCTTGGATGTGAGGAACCAACGGAAAGAGTATGATGAGTTACGCAACAAATGCAGAGCGGCCAACATCCGATATGGATTCCTCTTCCCAGCCCAGTTTAAGGTGACAGTCGAGGGATCAACACATATGTTTGACAACCCAAAAGAGGCCGATCTGTTCTTGTCAAGCAAGCTCCCTGGCTGAGGATACAGAACGACTGTGTCAAACAGGAATGTGTTTGAATTTCTATGTCTTTTCGATCAGAAGATCAGAAATTGGATCTTATAATGATGGGTGAGATGTTGTGGCTTATATAGCCTATCATGTTTTAGCGTCACTCACCCCCTAACGTGAGAGTTAAGTGTTATTTCATTTAGTTTATATGCTGAGAATCTATAGATGATGAGTTAGTTGAAGCTGTTTGTCTAGACACCCTAAGGTTTGTGTGTTAGTCAAGGAGTGCTTCGTTTGGGGAAGTCACTCAGTAATGGGACGGGAGGGGGGATGGGGTCTGTGTTTTATGTTCACATTTATTAATACAGGTGGCATGACGAGCTCCTGCACGGCGGGACGTTTTTCATTTTGATGTTTGTATGACAGCAACAATTTGCTCTTACATAAGAAATGCCACATCGTGACCGAGCACAGAGTAGACCTGGTGGAATAAAGACAGTCAGCTGGAACTGTAATGGCTTAGGGCATGTCGTGAAACGAGCTAAGTTTTTTTTCTCATCTTAAATCACTGGACGCTGACATAGTGCTTCTTCAAGAAACTCATATTAAAAGCTCCGATCAGGCCAAGCTACGAGTCGGCTGGATCGGTCAGACATACTACCTTTGATGCAGAAGCGAGAGAAAAAAAAACACTCCTCCTTACTCATCCTCGATTTCAGATCCCAATGGTCGGTGTATTATTGTTGTTACTGGATTCGAAACCAATAACCTTGGTCAATTTATATGGACCCAACTACGATGATCCATAATTTTTTCAAAGGGTATTTAAGGCCATACCAAATATCTTGGATACAAGTGTTATTGTTGGAGATGACTTTAACTGTACGTTAGATCCTCTTTTAGATAAACAGCTATCAAGGTCACTTCAACAATCAAAGGCCAGTGTCAGTCTAAATACATTGATGACAAACAACATTGTTGATATTTGGAGACTGACTCACCCAGCAGATAGGGATTATTCTTTCTTTTCGTCAGTTCATAAATCATATTCCAGAATTGACTATTTTTTGTTGGACTCCAAACTAATTTCAGCAGCTGCGTCGGTTACCTATCACCCTATTCTAAATATGGACCACTATCCTCTGTCCATGGTTCTGAAACTCGACAATAAGTCTACAGGTCGGCGACCCGTGACGTTAAGACACATACCTGTTGAAAGATGAGACTTTTTGTCAGTATTTGAAGGAACAGATTGCCTTTTTCCTCGGAGCTAACGACGCGGGGGATGTTGACGACTCCACCCTTTGGGAATCTCTAAAGGCTGTGATTAGAGGTTACATTATTTATTATACATCAGAGAGGAATAAACGCACCAATACTAGGCTGGGAGAAATTGCAAGAGAGTTAGGGGAACAGGAGAATGTTTTTAGGACGAATTCCTCGAATACAGTCCTTGAGAAGATCACAAAGTTGAAATATGAATACAATATCATCCTTTTGAAACGGGTGGGCTCTTTACTTGCTAGAACGCAACAAAGTTATGTTGAACTGGGTGACAAAACACAAATAATTAACAAGACAGCTAAGGCATGTACAGGCATCTAGAGCTATTCACAAAATAAAAGACAAGAAGGGTAAAATATTAACAGATCCGCGGGATATTAATAAATGCTTTGCTCAGTTTTACTCAGAGCCATATCAATCAAAATGCAATGCTACTGATCCACAAACTATGGAACGCTTTCTCACTGAATGAGAACTTAAACTAGACAGGGGGGCAGCTGCTGCACTCGATGCTGGGATAACTTTAGAGGAAATTAACACAGCGATAGCACAATTTCCAAACTGCAGTATTTTTATTTTTGGATAAAAAACGTTCCCGTTTTAAACGGGATATTTTGTCACGACAAGATGCTCGACTATGCATATAATTGACAGCTTTGGATAGAAAACACTCTGTTTCCAAAACTGCAAAGATATTGTCTGTGAGTGCAACAGAACTGATGTTACAGGCGAAACCCAGATAAAAATCCAATCAGGAAGTGGCACATTTTTTAAAACCGCCTCATGCCAATGACTCCTTATATGGCTGTGAATGATCTACAAATGAGCTTACTTTTTCTACGTATTCCCCAAGGTGTCTACAGCATTGTGACGTCTTTTTACGCATTTATGTTGAAGAATAGCTGTAAGGGACCACATTTAGCAAGTGGTCACATGATGGCTCCAGCAGAAAATCTTGCGTAAAGTACACAAGTAGCCATTTTTCCAATCGCTTCTTATGAGAAACCAATTGTCCCGACGGATATATTATCGAATATATATGTGAAAAACACCTTGAGGATTGATTCTAAACAACGTTTGCCATGTTTCTGTCGATATTATGGAGCTAATTTGGAAAAACGTTTGGCGTTGTAGTGACTGCATTTTCCGGGTCGATTTCTCAGCCAAACGTGAAGAACAAACGGAGCTATTTCGCCTACAAAAATAGTCTTTTTGGAAAAAAAGGAACATTTGCTATCTAACTGGGAGTCTCCTGAGTGAAAACATCCAAAGTTCTTCAAAGGTAAATTATTTAATTTGATTGCTTTTCTTATTTTCGTGAAATTGTTGCCTGATGCTAGCTGAGCCTAGCCATAGCATTATGCCACGATAAACTTACACAAAAGCTTGTCTAGCGTTGGCTGTAAAGCATATTCTAAAAATCTGAGATGACAGTGTGATTAACAAAAGGCTATGGCTGTGTCTCAATATATTCCATTTGTGATTTTCATGAATAGGAACATTTTCTAGGAAGATTTATGTCCACTGCGTTATGCTAATTAGTTTGAGGCTATGATTATGCTCCCGCATGCGGGATGGGTATTATCAAGAAGCTAGCTCCACTTATGTTGTGAATGTTTAACCTCTTTGATCTCTAGGGGCGCTATTTCATTTTTGGATAAAAAACGTTCCCGTTTTAAGCGCAATATTTTGTCACGAAAAGATGCTCGACTATGCATATTCTTGACAGTTTTTGAAAGAAAACACTCTGAAGTTTCAGAATCTGCAAAGATATTGTCTGTAAGTGCCCCAGAACTCATTCTACAGGCGAAACCAAGATGATGCATCAACCAGGAAATGAGCAGAATTTCTGAAGCTCTGTTTTCCATTGTCTCCTTATATGGCTGTGATTGCGCAAGGAATGAGCCTACACTTTCTGTCGTTCCCCCAAAGTGTTAGCAGCATTGTGACGTATTTGTAGGCATATCATTGGAAGATTGACCATAAGAGACTACATTTTCCAAGTGTCCGCCTGGTGTCCCTGCGTCGAAATTGGAGCGTAAAGCCAGGTGCAATTATTTTTCCATTTGAGAGCAAGGAGAAACCAGGCTTCCACGAAGGATATATCATTGAAGAGATATGTGGAAAAACACCTTGAGGATTGATTCTAAACCACGTTTGCCATGTTTCAGTCGATATTATGGAGTTAATTTGGAAAAAAGTTTGCGTTTTGAGGGCTGAATTTTCGTTTTTTTTTTTTTTTTTTTTTTGGTAGCCAAATGTGATGTACAAAACGGAGCTATTTCTAATACACAAAGAATCTTTTTGGAAAAACGGAGCATCTGCTATCTAACTGAGAGTCTCCTCATTGAAAACATCAGAAGTTCTTCAAAGGTAAGTTATTTTATTTGAAGGCTTTACTTGTTTTTGTGATAGTTGCCTGCTAAATGCTAACGCTAATGCTAACGCTAATGCTAACGCTAAATGCTACGCTAGCTAGCTACTGTTACACAAATGATTGTTTTCCTATGGTTGAAAAGCATATTTTGAAAATCTGAGATGACAGTGTTGTTAACAAAAGGCTAAGCTTGAGAGCTAGCATATTTATTTCATTTCATTTGCGATTTTCATGAATAGTTAACGTTGCGTTATGGTAATGAGCTTAGGTCTATAAATAGAATCCCGGATCCGGGTTTGGTCGTCGCAACAGGTTAAACAATCCAAAGAAAATGACAAAATCCCGCAAACACTGTATGAGGCTATAATAGCACTGATCTTGAAAAAAGATAGAGATTCCATGGAGATGTCGTCTTATCGCCCCGTGTGGTTACTCCCCATAGAAAATAAGGTGTTGACAAAGATATTGGCAAACCGATTGAAAAAATATATTTCTGACATCACACACCCTGACCAGACAGGTTTTTATCCCGGGCCAACATATATACTACAATTTGAGACGCCTTTTCAACGTAATGTATCATGATCATAAAGTTGAGGCAGTGGTAATAGCTCTTGATGCAGAGAAGGCGTTTGATCAGATTGAGTGGAAGTATATGATGTCGGTTCTGGAGCATTTCGGGTTTGGAAAGGAATTTATTAATTGGATGATAATTATTTCTGCACACCCACTGGCGTCCATGGTCACCAATCAGGAAATGTCGCAGTCATTCCGCCTGTTCAAGGGCTGCCGACAGGGGTGCCCTATTTCGCATGCGCTCTTCGCTATAGCCATGGAACCCCTTGCTACTCACATTTGTGCATGTGCCGATATAGCTTCTTTTAAAAAAGACACGCAGCACAAAATTTCCCTATTTGCAGACAATGTTATTTTGTTTTTATCCAAGCCTAAAATGTCTATTCCCCCCTTTCTTAACTTGATAAATACATTCGGCTCCTTCTCTGGCTACAAGTAAACTGGCAAAAAAGCGAATTGATGCCGATATCACGGCCTGTGGATATGTCATTTCTGCAATCTACCCCATTTAGAATGGTGATGGACAAGATCACCAGCCTTGGCATTGTAATGACAAGAGACCTTGATAAGCTATTGAAAGCAAATTGTGACTTAAAAATGTAACAGCTTTAACAAAATTTAGATTTTTGGAAAACTCTGCCTATCTTTTTGATTGGTCGTATAAACGCTATTAAAATGTTTGTCCCTACCCAGGTTTCTTTACCTCTTCCAATGTCTACCCAATTTCATACCACAAAGCTATTTTAAGAAACTGGATTCAATAGTAATTCCATTATTATGGGATAACAAGGCAGCCAGAATTTCAAAGAAACATTTATGCAAGTACAAGATAGAGGGGGGCTTTGGCCTTCCTCACTTCAAACTGTATTATTGGGCTGCTAATCTGAACATTGTGTCTTTCTGGAAGGAAAGTTTACCCGGGATGCGACAGAAGGATATGCCTTCATGGCTTTTGATTGAGCAGGCCTCCTGTCAACGTTCCTCACTCCCTGCACTTGTTAATAGTCCATCATAAGTGAAAAAAGCCACTTATGACTCTAATCCAGTCATTTGTCATACTCTTAGGATCAGGAAACAGATTAGTTATTTTCTTAACATACCCACTGTATACATTGACAGCCCGATTTGCATGAATCATGCTTTCCACCCTGCATTGGATGATAATGGTGTTTTCACAGTGGAGGGAGAATGGGTTCACAACAATTGGTAATTTATACATTGATAGCCAGTTAGCTTCATTTCAACAATTACAGGATAAGTTTAACATGCCAACAACACATTTTTTCAGATACCTCCAAATCAGGAATTTCTTAAGGACACATATCCCACAGTGTGGCGTTAAGCCAAATAGCCTGATCCTTGTCAAACCCCATTCAAAGGGCTCAGTCTCTAGATGTGTATGATGTGCTACAGGCCCACATAGAGGTATCCACAGACACTATTAAAATGGCTTGTGAACAAGAACTTGGTTCAGAAATCTCAGATGAGGACTGGGTAGAAGCTCTAATGAATATAAACCACAGTTCAGTGAATGCCAGACACAACCTTGTACAGTTTAAGGTGATACACAGTTTACACCGTACATTACTCAAAAGTAAAACTGCATAAAATATTCCCAGACACCTCACCACTGTGTGAGAGGTGCAAGCAGGATCAATGGATGTTGACCCACTTATTTTGGACATGTCCTAAGTTACATGCTTACTGGGCTCTCATTTTTGATTACTTATCTAATGCCTTTGATAAAGTTATAGCCCCAGACCCATTGATCGCTCTGTTTGGTACAGCTGTACTCCACTCAATGTTTATTTTAGGCTTAACTACACTGCTTGTAATGACTATATGCTGTCTTCTTATACATGTACCACCTAATAGGATTTTGTTTTATTTATGTGTATGTGTGAGTTAAGATTAGTTTTGTCCTCTAAATTGGCCATCCCATTCAACAGTACAATGAATGTCAATGTTTGTATTGCTGTCTTTTTTTATTTATTTTATATTGGAAAATAATAAACATATTATTATTTAAAAAAAGAGAATGGCTCCTGGCTGTGTACAGGGGTCTGGGAATGCAATGCTACTCTCCTTTGACAATGTTTTGGATGGGGAGGCCGGGAGGGAGAGAGGGAGCAATTGAGGGGCAAATAAAGCAGTATAGAGATAGAGGTATAGGAAGATGGGAGGAGGGGAAAGTAGAGGAGAGTGGGGTGGCTATTCTTTAGTTGTCAACTGGCCATGCAAACTCCACCAGTTAGCACTATAAGGGAAGCCTAATAGAAGTTCTGAGCTTACTTAAAGTCCTTTGGAAAAATAGACTGTGAGAACTGGTGCACAGCACACGCTAGCCTTGTTTCTCCCTCCACTAAATTGCTTAAATGCTGCAGACAGCTAGGTAAAATAAATATTTATCGGAACACTGGGGAAAAGAGTGTACTAGTCGACAGAGGGACGATGACTGCATGGGATTTGAAATGTTTGAAAACATCAAGGAACCGCTGAAGTTCCTCAAGGAACCATTGCTAGTTGCTGGTTCATATTTGCACCTTTGGTTAATTGAGGGGGTCCCTGGAATGAAGGTGTGGCTTAGTAGGGGCGTGGCTTTAAGAAATATAATTTTGGGGGCCACCTGTTAGAGTAAATCTCGTTCCTGTTCATCTATTCTGTTGTATTGTCTTAAAATGTTAAGGTTGAACACTGAGGCTTACAGAGTTCTTCAAAAGCATGTCAAATCCAAAAGCTGGAATAGTTGCTACTTTATTACTATATGTAAACATAATTGTTAATATGCTTTAAAAAATCCAGTGTACAAACGTAACACAATGAGCAGGTATGACATTTACGCTAACAGGTGGCCCAAAACATTTAGCGTCCTCAGAGCATGCGCAGACCAGCTGGCTGATGTGTTTACGGACATATTCAATCAATCCCTATCCCAGTCTGCTGTTCCCAAGAAAGCCAAGGTAACTGAACTAAATGACTATGCCCCGTAATACCCCCTTCTATCATCATGAAGTGCTTTGAGAGACAAGTCAAGGATCATATCATCTCCACTCTACCTGACACACTATACCCACTCCAATTTGCTTACCGCCCCAATAGGTCCACAGACCACCCAATCACAATCACACTGCACACTGCCCTAACCCATCTGGACAAGAGGAATACCTATATGTAAGAATGCTGTTCATCGACTACAGCTCAGAATTTAACACTACAGTACTCTCCAAACTCATCATCAAACTCGAGACCCTGGGTCTCGACCCCGCCCTGTGAAACTGGGTCCTGGACATTCTGACGGGCTGCCCCCAGGTGGTGAGGGTAGGAAACAACATCTCCACCCCGCTGATCCTCAATACTGGGGCCCCACAAGGGTGCATTCTCAGCCCTCTCCTGTACTCCCTGTTCACCCATGACTGTGCGACCATACACGCCTCCAACTCAATCATCAAGTTTGCAGATGACACTACAGTGGTAGGCTTGATTACCAACAAAGATGAGGCGGCCTACAGGGAAGAGGTGAGGGCCTTCGGAGTGTGGTGTGAGGAAAATAACCTCACACTCAACGTCAACAAAACAAAGGAGATGATCGTGGACTTCAGGAAACAGCAGAGGGAGCACCCCCCTATCCACATCGACGGGACAGTAGTGGAGAAGGTGGAAAGTTTTAAGTTCCATCACGGACAAACTGACAGCACAGACAGCATGGTGAAGAAGGCACAACAGCGCCTCTTCAACCTCAGGAGGCTGAAGAAATTTGGCTTGTCACCTAAAGCACTCACAAACTTTTACAGATGCACAATCGAGAGCATCCTGTCAGGCTGTATCACCGCCTGGTACGGCAACTGCTCCACCCACAACCGTAAGGCTCTCCAGAGGGTAGTGAGGTCTGCACAACACATCACCGGGGGCAAACTACCTGCCCTCCAGGACTCCTACACCACCTGATGTGACAGGAAGGCCAAAAAGATCATCAAGGACAACAACCGCCCGAGCCACTGCCTTCATCCCACTATCATCCAGAAGGTGAGGTCAGTACAGGTGCATCAAGGCTGGGACCGAGAGAGTGAAAAACAGCTTCTATCTCAAGGCCATTATACTGTTAAACAGCCATCAATAACAATAAGTGGCTGCTGCCAAAATACTGACTCAACTCTAGCCACTTTAATAATGGAACAATGTATGTAATAAATTTATCGCTAGCCACTTTAAACAATAAAAATGTGGATGTAATAAATGTATCACTCGTCACTTTAAACAATGCCACTTTATATAATGTTTTCATACCCTACATTACTCATCTCATATGTACAGTATATACTGTACTCTATACCATCTACTGTGTCTTGCCTATGCCATTGCCTTGCCTATGCTCACCCATATATTTTTATGTACACATTCTTATCCATTCCTTTACACTTGTAGTAAGGTAGTTGTTGTGAAATTGTTAGATTAATTGTTAGATATTACTACATGGTCGGAAATAGAAGCACAAGCATTTCGCTACACTCGCATTAACATTTGCTAACCATGTGTAGGTGACCAATAAAATTTGATTTGAAAAATAACTATCTGAAAGCCAAGCCTCCAATCTGATAGGCTGCCACCTTTACAATATATTATTAAAAAGGTCAAAAATGTAACCCCTCCCATCGCAAATAGTTTCAGGTTTGAACCTTTACACAGGGGTTCTTCGAAGACCCTTTTCAGAACTTGAAAGGTTCCGCCGGTGTGGCAACCCAAAAGGTTCTTGCCGGCACCTTGATAAATAGTTATTAAAGTGAGAGAGGCAGACTTTCCCTCCTCCAAGTTGTTGTGCGTCCCAAATGGCACCCTATTCCCTGTGTAGTGAACATGGGAAAAAAAAGCAGGTCAAAAGCAACACACTATATAGGGAATAGGGTGTCATTTCAGGTGCAACTAGGCAGCCGCTATGGAGGGCTAAATTTAACATAGTTGAATTAAGTTTTAATTGGCTGTACATGTGAGGCAGTGAGGCTGAGGTCAGGGATGCCAACTGGTTAAGGCCCAGAAAGGTGACAAACATTTTTGGCACGGAAACACGGGAAAAAAACGTTGTGAAGTGAAGGAAAATGTGCTTCTCTTCAGAGAATAACAAGTACATACACACATTTAAAAATGGTGTTCTGAGGTCGGTGGGAGTTTGGGCTCTTTGGTCTGGGTTTAAGGTTTATTGTGATATATACAGTTATGTAGAACAATTTTATGGTTCTTTATATATCCTTTATGGAGAAGGTTCTATAAAGGAACCTTTCTCAATCTGAAAGGTTCTTTGTAGATCTTTCTGAAGAACCAAACAGGGTTTTTGATTCTGGTCAGCCATATTATATTGCTCAAATTCCATAGGTGTTATTATTGTGTTAACTGACACATTTAATCAAGTGAGCTATCTCTGGAACATCTGGGGGTCCCTGAGGAGAGAATTGAGAACTACTGACTGCTTCAGTCAACCGTTCTCAGTTGACAAGGCCATACGTAAGTCTTTCACAAGACACTTTCACTGGCCATAGTCAGATACTGTAAGATACTGTAAGATATATAGTGGCATAACACAACACATTAGATACATTGGAATGACACAAAGATTAGTGCGTAAACCACGCCCTAAAAATATTCTACATTTTGTGAACTGTAAAGAACCATTGAAGAGCTCCAGTGATGGCTCCACGTACAGTAGAACCTTCACCCTTCTCAAAGAACCCGTGAGTAACATTCATTTATTTTTTTGGAACAATTTAGGAGCAGACACATATATTTTGGGAGCACAATGAAATGTTGTATCATATAATAGCATTCACAGCTTTCAATAATTTTTACATTCATGGTCTGTTAACATTAACAAAAAATGTCAGTCTCTCGATGTGCAAAACTGATAGAGACATACCCCAAGCGACTTACAGCTGTAATCGCAGCAAAAGGTGGCGCTACAAAGTATTAACTTAAGGGGGCTGAATAATTTTGCACGCCCAATTTTTCAGTTTTTGATTTGTTAAAAAAGTTTGAAATATCCAATAAATGTCGTTCCACTTCATGATTGTGTCCCACTTGTTGTTGATTCTTCACAAAAAAATACAGTTTTATATCTTTATGTTTGAAGCCTGAAATGTGGCAAAAGGTCGCAAAGTTCAAGGGGGCCGAATACAGAAAATTGGTTGAAAACCTGTAAAAACTGTATTTATGACCATTTAAATTGACTAATTCTTTAACACAAGTTCAAATATATCACATGCCTAACTTTTATTTTCCTGCATAAGTAAAATCATGATTATGCCTCTACTGCCATTCATCCCAATTAAATGGCACCCTATTCCCTATCAGTGTCTGTGTCCCTCTATAAAAAAATGTTGGGTTAAAAACAACCCAGTGCTGGGTATATAGTGGACAGAACACATGTTGGGTTATTTTAACCCAGCCAATTGGGTTGTTTTCATTGAAGACTGGAGGCGTGGCTTAGTAGGGGCTAGTTATTTTTGGTCACACGTGAGAGTAAATGTCATTATATTTCATCTGTTCTGTCTGGCTGTCTCTACACTTCTGCTTTCAGAATACAAAGATCGCATAGAAAAGACAGGTGGAGACACACAAAAGTTGCATAGTGGTGTCACGACAGCTGCCGAGGTTGGTCCCTCTCCTTGTTCGGGCGGCGTTCGGTGGTTGACGTCACCGGTCTTCTAGCCATCGCTGATCCACCTTTCATTTTCCATTTGTTTTGTCTTGTTTTCCCGCACACTTGGTTTGCATTCCCTCATTACTCATCTTGCATATAACCCTCTGTTTCCCCCCATGTCTGTGTGTGGAATTGTTATGTGTAAATGTATGTGTACTCCAGGCTGGTTTGCGCCGGGTTATTGTAACCAGTGTGTGTTTAGTTTTCTAACCCGTGTGTTTTGTTCGCCTCAATAAAGGGCTCCGTTTGCTATGCATTTCTGTTCTCCTGCGCCTGACTTCACTGCAGCCAGTTACGCACTCCTTTACAGAATTCCACACCCGAATTATGGAGTCAGCAGGAGCAGGTACCCCTGGTAGCGGAGTCGAGGAGCTGCTTTACATCCCGGCATTGCAATGGACCGCATCGACCGGGTCGTCCAGATGATAGACCGCAGGGAGAGACAGGGAGTCCCTCCAGCGCCCCCACCAGCACAACAGGGGTCTCCACTACTCACCCCCTCCGCACCTGGTTCCAGTGGGATTCGTCTCGCACTTCCCAGGGAGTACGATGGGACGGCCGCACTCTGCCAGGGTTTCCTGCTGCAGCTGGATTTATACCTGGCGACCGTTTACCCGGCTCCCTCAGGCCGTGAGAGGGTATCCGCCCTCGTCTCATACCTCTTGGGGAAAGCTCTGGAATGGGCCAACGCTGTGTGGGGAGATGGGGATATGGCGCTGGACCACTTTGAGGATTTCACCCGCCGCTTCCGGGCCGTCTTCAACCACACGCCCGAGGGTAGAGAGTCTCTTCCACCTGAGGCAAGGGACGAGGAGCGCCCAGGAGTTCGCGATTGACTTTCGGACCCTGGCCGCCAGCGCTGGATGGAACGACAGGGCCCTGATCGACCACTATCGCTGCAGTTTGCGCGAGGACGTCCATCGGAAGTTGGCATGCAGGGACACCACCCTCACATTTGACCAGCTGGTGGATCTGTCCATTCGGCTGGATAACCTGCTGGCTACCCGCGGACGTCCAGATCGGGATCTGTCGGTTCCATTCCCCAGCACCACCGCTCCGATAACATGGAGATGGGGGGGTACGGACCTCACAGGGTAACACCACGATCCTGGTCCGGGTCGGGTCAGAGAGGCGTGGGGGGCTGCCTTAATCAACAGCCATGTCATCAGTGCCCAGGGAACAGTGGTTTAACTGCCTTACTCAGGGAGAGAACGATTTTTGTCAGCTCGAGGATTTGATCCAGCAATCTTTTGGTTACTGGCCCAAAGCTCTTACCCGGCTACCTGCCGCCATGTACAGTTGAAGACGGAAGTTTGCATACACCTTAGCCAAATACATTTAAACTCAGTTTTTCACAATTCCTGACATTTAATCCCAGTAAATATTCCCTGTTTTAGGTTAGTTAGGATCACCACTTTATTTTAAGAATAATAGTAAAGAGAGAATGATTTATTTAAGCTTTTATTTCTTACATCACATTCCCAGTGGGTCAGAAGTTTACATACACTCAATTAGTATTTGGTAGCATTGCCTTTAAATTATTTAATTTGGGTCAAACATTTCGGGTAGCCTTCCACAACATTTCCACAATAAGTTGAGTGAATTTTGGCCCATTCCTGCTCACAGAACTGGTGTAAATGAGTCAGGTTTGTAGGCCTCCTTGCTCGCGCAAACTTTTTCAGTTCAGCCCACACATTTTCTATAGGATTGAGGTCAGGGCTTTGTGATGGCCACTCCAATACCTTGACTTTGTTGTCCTTAAGCCGTTTTGCCACAACTTTGGAAGTATGCTTGGGGTCATTGTCCATTTGGAAGACCCATTTGCGACCAAGCTTTAACTTCCTGATTGATGTCTTGAGATGTTGATTCAATATATCCACATAATTGTCCCACCGTATGATGCCATCTATTTTGTGAAGTGCACCAGTCCCTCCTGCAGCAAAGCACCCCCACAACATGATGCTGCCACCCCCGTGCTTCACAGTTGGGATGGTGTTCTTTGGCTTGCAATCCTTCCACCTTATCCTCCAAACATAACGATGGTCATTATGGCCAAATAGTTATATTTTTGTTTCATCAGACCAGTGGAAATTTCTCAAAAAAGTACGATCTTTGTCCCCATGTGCAGTTGCAAACCATAGTCTGGCTTTTTTTGGAGCAGTTTCTTCTTCCTTGCTGATTCCTTCCTTTCAGGTTATGTCGATATTGGACTCATTTTACTGTGGATATAGATACTTTTGAACCTGTTTCCTCCAGCATCTTCACAAGGTCCTTTGCTGTTGTTCTGGGATTGATTTGCACTTTTCTCACCAAAGTACATTCATCTCATGAAGACAGAACGAGTCTCCTTCCTGAGCGGTATGACGGCTGCGTGGTCCAATGGTGTTTGTACTTGCGTACTATTGTTTGTACAGCTGAACATGGTACCTTCAGGCGTTTGGAAATTGCTCCCAAGGATGAACCAGACTTGTGGAGGTCTACAATTTTTGGCAGATTTCCTTTGATTTCCCCATGATGTCAAGCAAAGAGGCACTGCGTTTGAAGGTAGGCCTTGAAATACATCCACAGGTACACCTCCAATTGACTCAAAATATATCAATTAGCCTATCAGAAGCTTCTAAAGCCATCATTTTCTGGAATTTTCCAAGCTGTTTAAAGGCAGAGTCAATTTAGTGTATTTTTAACTTCTGACCCACTGGAATTGTGATAAGTGAAATATTCTGTCTGTAAACAATTGTTGGAAAAATTACTTGTGTCAAGCACAAAGTTGATGTCCTAACCGACTTGCCAAAACAATAGTTTGTTAACAAGAAATGTGTGGAGTGGTTGAAAACGAGTTTTAATGACTCCAACCTAAGTGTATGTAAACTTCCAACTTCAACTGTAGATGCATGATGTGTTCGGAATTCCATGATACAAAATCTGCATGAACTGTCAAGTCTAGACACGGCCTTGTATTGTTTTCACATATTAAGGTTGGGCACTGAAGTATATGAAAGCCACACCCCTAATTGGCCATGCCTCGTGAAAATAACCTATGCATTACATTAAAAAAGACCCAGCTGCTGAGTCAACCCAGCATGAAAACCCAACTGATGGTTAAATTAAGCCATGTTTGAAAAATCGGTTTATTTTCAGGACGCATTGGCCTATTGAGGGCATGGCTTTAAGATGGTTATTTTTGGCCACCTGTGAGAGTAAATGTCATTGTTGTTCATCATGTTAAGTTTGCACACTGCAAATTCCAATGTCCTTCTATATTTTTGCACATGACATATTTCAATGTACATTTTATAACATTATTTAAGCATTATAACGAAGTGGTGATTCTTGCAACATTAGGATATGGCTTTTATGATGCTTACACACTTGTGTGTCTGTGCTCAACCTTAACATGCAATAATAATACAGCAGAACATGAACCGGAATGACATTTGCGCTTACAGGTGGCCAAAAATAACTAGCCATGCCCCTACTAAGCCACGCTTCCAGTCTTCTATTCTTACCCGGTGGGTCATTGCTCAATAAGCCAGAATTAATAACCCAACAACCCAATTTAGTGACCTAACTGGCTGGATTAAAATAACCCAACGTGTTCTGTCCAATATTTATCCATATTGGGTTGTTTTTAATGCGGCATTTGTTTGAGTGTAACGGCACCCTATTCCCTAAATAGTGGACTTCTTTTGACCAAGTCTCAAAGGGCTCTTGATTTGAATATGTTTTTGTGGTTGCTACAATATGAAGAAAGACAGAAAAGACATTGAATGCAATGTGGGGCGGCAGGGTAGCCGGCAGGGTAGCCTAGTGGTTAGAGCGTTGGACTAGCAGCCGAAAGGTTGCAAGTTCAAGTCCCTGAGCTGACAAGGTAGAAATCCCACTGTTCCTAGGCCGTCATTGTAAATAAGAATTTGTTCTTAACTGACTTGCCTAATAACGGTCAAATAAATAAAATAAAAATGTACCATTGTCGAAGTAGATGACGGTTGAGTTCCTGGAGACACTAGGGTCAAAGTTGGCCATGAGGGGGGCGATGTACTGGGTGGCCGTCAGCATTCTGTGGACCACGTCCCCTGTGTAGATGAACCCTGAGTGAGGGGGAAACATACAGCAGATATTACTCATTAAATACAATAGTCGCCACAACACAACAATCCGCATGTCCATGTCATGTTCCCAGGCTAAGCTTCCTTCTCTGCCTGACACTCAAACCATACGCAGATACAGTACAAACACTAGCAATTACTCTCACGGTTAGAGCGTTGGCCCAGTAACCAAAAGGTCACCAGTTTCGAATTGAGCAAGGCATATAACCCTAATTGCTCCAGGGTTGCTGTTGATAATGGCAGAGCTTGGACGTGGTCCCACTCTCCACGGGTGTCTCAGGGAGAGTGGGGATATGCCAAAAAGACATTTCCAATTCACACGTGAAAAAGGACAAATATAAGCACAATGTTTGAAGTCCCTTGCAAAATCTTTTCAACCTCCTGAGGTAGAAGAGGCACTGTTGCGCATTCTTCACGACTGTGTGCGTGCGTGTGGCCCATTTTAAGTTGTATTCTTCAGTGATCCAATACGGAATATAGTACACTTATCTTAATTTGGTTGCAATCTAGAGGTTAGAAAAATATCTAGATCCTCTATGAGGCTGTGGAAGGATCCAAGTTGTGGATTTAAAAGAAAACATGAATCATCAGCGTACAGTATCATCATATCACTTATTGGCTGCTTTTTCTTCACTCTGTGGTCCAACTCCCAAACTGTCTCAATATGTTTTATTTTTCTATTGTGTTATTGACTGTACGTTTGTTTATTCCATGTGTAACTCTGTGTTGTTGTTTGTGTCGCACTTCTTTGCTTTATCCTGGCCAGATCGCAGTTGTAAATGAGAACTTGTTCTCAACTGGCCTACTGGTTAAATAAAGGTGAAATATTATTATTTTTTAAAATCGGGTTGAGGTCGGGTGATTGTGGAGGCTAGGTCATCTGATGCAGCACTTCGTCACTCTTCCTTCTTTGTCAAACAGCCCTTAAACAGCCTAGAGGTGTGTTGGGTCATTGTTCTGTTGAAAAACAAATGATAGTCCTACTAAGCGCAAACCAGATAGGATGGATCGCTGCAGATTGCTGTGGTAGCCATGCTGGTAAATTGTGCATTGAATTCTAAATAAATCACAGACAGTTTCACCAGCAAAACACCCCCACACCATCACACCTCCTCCATGCTTCACGGTTGGAACCACACATGCGGAGATCATCCGTTCACCTACTCTGCGTCTACCAAAGACACAGTGGTTGGAACCAAAAATCTAAAATTTGGACTCATCAGACAAAAGGACAGACTTCCACCAGTCTAATGCCCATTGGGCATGTTTCTTGGCACAAGTAAGTATCTTCTTCTTATTGATGTCCTTTAGTACAGTAGATGTGACTTTGCAGTAATTCGACCATGAAGGCCTGATTCACGCAGTCTCCTCTGAACAGTTGATGTTAAGATATGTCTGTTACTTAAACTCTAAAGAATTTATTTGCCTGCAATTTCTGAGGCTGGTAATTCTAAGGAACGTATCCTCTGCAGCAGAGGTGATTGTGGGTCTTCCTTTCCTGTGGCGGTCCTCATGAGAGCCAGTTTCATCATAGTGCTTGATGGTTTTTGCAACTGCACTTGAAGAAACTTTAAAAGTTCTTGACATTTTCCGTATTGACTGACCTTCATGTCTTAAAGTAAAGACGGACTTTCTCTTTGCTTTTTGAGCTGGTCTTGTTATAATATGAACTTCGTCTTTTACCAAATAGGGCTATCTTCTGTATACCATCCTTACCTTGTCACAACACAACTGATTGGCTCATACGCATTAAGTATAGAAATTCCACAAATTAATTTAACAAGGCACACCTGTTAATTGAAATGTATTCCAGGTGATTACCTCATGAAGCTTGTTGAGAGAATGCCAAGAGTGTGCAAAGCTGTCATCAAGGTAAAAAGTGGCTACTTTGAAGGATCTCAAATATTTTAACCAGGGTTCCCGAGTGGCGCAGTGGTCTAAGGCACTGCATCTCAGTACTAGAGGTGTCACCATGTCCCTGGTTCGAATCCATTACATCTGACTGTGATTGGGAGTCCCATAGGGTGGTGCACAATTGTCCTGGTTTGGCTGTGGTAGACTATCATTGTAAATAAGAATTTGTTCTTCACTGACTTGCTTAGGTAATTAACGGTTACAAAATTGTTTAAAACTTATTTAGCTACTACATGATTCCATATCTGTTATTTCATAGTGTTGATGTCTTCACTGTTATTCTACAAGGTAGCATTTCTATGTTGAAGATGAAAAAAAAAAAATCCCCATACACCATCCAGTTTGCTTAATTTGTATAATATATTAGACTTGATCTTTCTTGAATACGTTCCTCCTCCTCCTTTCTTTTTGTTTTTCCTCTAAATTATTATGAGCCTCTATGGTACAGTTTTAATTGCTTTTGTTTTAGAGATGAGAAATGAATTGCATGGCCTCTAAAGCCACATTTAAAAGTTTCCCATATAATAAGGGGATTTGCTGTACCTATGTTAAGTCAGTTATAAATTCCTCTGTCCTAGTTAAAAGCAAGTTATCATCCAATAGGCCTTGATTACATTTCCAATATCCTCACCCACGTGGAAATTCAGTAAGAGTAATGTATATGCCAATTATGCAATTTATGTGTCCTTACAAACAGCATTAAGGATAAATATATACAGTATGTCTGCTGAGCACACCATACTCAATCAACACAAAGTAGACCTGCATAATTTACTGCTTATCAGCCAGTTGCCATTGTTATTAATGTACCCCTGTGAAACAAAAAGTCCTGGTTATTCATCTTAAGGAAATATTATTTACATAGAGGGGTACATTAACATTGATGATGCCAGAAACAAAATATTTGTTTATTCTGTGACAGAGAGGTATAGCAAAGTCAGCTGCTGTGAAGATGCATTAAATAAATCAAAATGGCTGCATATCCTCATCTTCCCTTTCCTTCTTGCTTTTGGGGGGTGGGGGGGGGGGTGGGGGGTGCCTAGCAGCGATTTGAGACTGAAACTTTGACAGTAAAAACCACAGAGAAAAATAGCTAAAAATAGCAAAAAAAGCATTCTTAAAAGGTCACACGTAGCTGCAGTCAATTCACCGCCACTTTGTGTCATCATGTGTCTTCAACAACGGCTGTAAAAAAAAAAAATACATCACAAGAAAGGCCAAGAGCACAGTCCCTCCCAGTGAGGAATCAATTCTGTTCTTAAGGACCTCACAGTCAAGTGTAGCCCCCACTCAGCACAGTGGGTGTGTGTATATCTGTGTGCCCCCACCAGTGCAGTCAGCAGAACTCAGAACTGTGGAGATATGGGAGAACAGGAGGATAGAAGAAGGAGAGGAGCAGGGGGGGGTTAGGGGGGAGTTGAGTCTACCTGGCCATGGAGGAGGGGATGATAGGAGGTGGATGAGGTGAGGAGGAGGAGGAGTTGAGTCTATCTGGTCATGGAGGAGGGGAGGATGAGATGTATTGAAGGAGGAGAAGAAGGGGAGGAGGAGTAGGAGGAGGGGAAGTTGAGTCTACCTGGCCTGTGTTTGTCTCCAGTTGGCATACCTGTGGGCCTACTAGGTAAACATGGATGAGGGTGGGTGAGAGAGAGAGAGCCAGACATTCAAGGAAAGGAGAGAGAGGAGATTGAGAGGGGAGGGGGGATATAGTAGTCTACCTAGCCTTATCCTTTCATCTAACTGCTCTTGAATGATTGCTTTCTCTCTCTTTCTCTTTCTCTCCCTCTCTCTCTCTCTCTCTCTCACACAACACACTGGGGGAGTTTGACACCAAATTATTTAACTCCGACTCAATCGTTGCATTCCATCAGCTCTAGTGTTTACACAACAGCAGCCCAAATATGTACCTTATCTAACTTTCCTTTTCTATGCCACACCTTGTTTCCCCCATCTTTCTCTCTTTTCTTTCTTTCTATCTAGAAACAGCACATAGGGGCCCAGACTAAGAAGTACAGTGCAGGCCTGCATCATAACCACACAATGACCATCAGGGACACACACTTTCACGCACAAACACACACACACGCCTCTATGTTAAATGCTGTAAAGCTGTTAGGAGACTTTTGGCTCTGTGCCTGCTTCTCTGGGTAAATGAGAGAGACTTCTCTAACAATCTATTGCGAACAGAAAAACAGCCATCCGACAGCCTGGAAGAAATCAGTCAGTCTCTCAATACGCTTAAGAACAGACACCCAGAAAGAGAGCCATTCAATAGGGAAGCGGGATACCTAGTCAGTTGTGCAACTGAGTGCATTCAACTGAAATATGTCTTCCTGCATTTAACCCAACCACCTCTGAATCAGAGAGGTGCAGGGGGGCAGCTTTGATGGACATCATTGGTACCCAGGGGGAAGTTGTTATGGGGGTTAACTGCCTTGCTCAAGGGCAGAACCACAGATATTTCCACCGTGCTAACTCTGGAATTTGAACACTCAACCTTCTGGCTACTGTCCCAACGCTCTAACCTCTAGGTTCTCTGGCAGGCGAACTTGTTATGGCCATCACTTTAAGGAGGGGGACTGGACAGTAGAGGATGAACGATTCAGCTAGGACAATTGGTAGCCGAATGAAAAAGTGAAAAAGAGGGAGTGTGAGAGACGGAGAGAAGGCAGAGAGAGAGAGGCAGAGAGAGCGGGATAGAGGGTGAGAAAGAGAAAGAACAAGAAAGAAAGAGAGAGTAAGTGATAGATGGAGAGACACAGACACAGAGACAATGCCAAATAGAGAGGGGGTAGAGGTGAAACAAGGAGATTGTTCCATTTTCAGCCCTGTTTATATATTCTGGTATCAGGGAGTACTGTTTTGTATATACTGGAGGAATCATTACCACAACCTCTTGACCAGCCGTTCTACTTTATTGGACATTCTGTCCAAACAAGCTAGTTGTTTCTCCATACTGAGCCTATGTTAGTTCTGGAGAGATTTCAGAGTTTAAAACAGCTGTCTGGAACAGCGAGCAGCCAGGATAGAAGGAACACGTGCACACAGATACGCACACACATATACAGTGCCTTGCGAAAGTATTCGGCCCCCTTGAACTTTGCGACCTTTTGCCACATTTCAGGCTTCAAACATAAAGATATAAAACTGTATTTTTTTGTGAAGAATCAACAACAAGTGGGACACAATCATGAAGTGGAACAACATTTATTGGATATTTCAAACTTTTTTAACAAATCAAAAACGGAAAAATTGGGCGTGCAAAATTATTCAGCCCCTTTAATTTCAGTGCAGCAAACTCTCTCCAGAAGTTCAGTGAGGATCTCTGAATGATCCAATGTTGACCTAAATGACTAATGATGATAAATACAATCCACCTGTGTGTAATCAAGTCTCCGTATAAATGCACCTGCACTGTGATAGTCTCAGAGGTCCGTTAAAAGCGCAGAGAGCATCATGAAGAACAAGGAACACATCAGGCAGGTCCGAGATGCTGTTGTGAAGAAGTTTAAAGCCGGATTTGGATACAAAAAGATTTCCCAAGGAGCACTGTGCAAGCGATAATATTGAAATGGAAGGAGTATCAGACCACTGCAAATCTACCAAGACCTGGCCGTCCCTCTAAACTTTCAGCTCATACTAGGAGAAGACTGATCAAAGATGCAGCCAAGAGGCCCATGATCACTCTGGATGAACTGCAGAGATCTACAGCTGAGGTGGGAGACTCTGTCCATAGGACAACAATCAGTCGTATATTGCACAAATCTGGCCTTTATGGAAGAGTGGCAAGAAGAAAGCCATTTCTTAAAGATATCCATAAAAAGTGTCGTTTAAAGTTTGCCACAAGCCACCTGGGAGACACACCAAACATGTGGAAGAAGGTGCTCTGGTCAGATGAAACCAAAATTGAACTTTTTGGCAACAATGCCAAACGTTATGTTTGGCGTAAAAGCAACACAGCTGAACACACCATCCCCACTGTCAAACATGGTGGTGGCAGCATCATGGTTTGGGCCTGCTTTTCTTCAGCAGGGACAGGGAAGATGGTTAAAATTGATGGGAAGATGGATGGAGCCAAATACAGGACCATTCTGGAAGAAAACCTGATGGAGTCTGCAAAAGACCTGAGACTGGGATGGAGATTTGTCTTCCAACAAGGCAAGGATCCAAAACATAAAGCAAAATCTACAATGGAATGGTTCAAAAATAAACATATCCAGGTGTTAGAATGGCCAAGTCAAAGTCCAGACCTGAATCCAATCGAGAATCTGTGGAAAGAACTGAAAACTGCTGTTCACAAATGCTCTCCATCCAACCTCACTGAGCTCGAGCTGTTTTGCAAGGAGGAATGGGAAAAAATTTCAGTCTCTCGATGTGCAAAACTGATAGAGACATACCCCAAGCGACTTACAGCTGTAATCGCAGCAAAAGGTGGCACTACAAAGTATTAACTTAAGGGGGCTGAATAATTTTGCACGCCCAATTTTTCCGTTTTTGATTTGTTAAAAAAGTTTGAAATATCCAATAAATGTCGTTCCACTTCATGATTGTGTCCCACTTGTTGTTGATTCTTCACAAAAAAATACAGTTTTATATATTTATGTTTGAAGCCTGAAATGTGGCAAAAGGCCGCAAAGTTCAAGGGGGCGAATACTTTCGCAAGGCACTGTATGTCCGACACAAACATCTGCAGTGTATCTGGCCATTATCTTGGCTTATCTCCAAACAGCGGCAGAGAAAACCACCTCTTCAATTAAGATAGAGGCTGTCCTCATTCTTCCTGTGTAGTCAAAATGACAGGGGCTTATGACACGCATAGAGAAGGCCAGACAGGAAGAGAGGAGAAACAACTGGTCTCACTACTGTCTCCCCACTGGGCACATACTGGTTGAATCCACATTGTTTCCACATCATTTCAATGAAATGACGTTGAACCAATGTGGAATAGACGTTGAATTGATGTCTGAGCCCAGTGGGTGCATACTGAGTGACCACCTTGTGTCTTTCTCCTTCCTCTGTTTGCCTGTCAGTGTGCAAGTGTGTGTGAGTGGAAGAGGATTTCATTAAGTGTGTGTGTGTGTGTGTGTGTGTGTGTGTGTGTGTGTGTGTGTGTGTGTGTGTGTGTGTGTGTGTGTGTGTGTGTGACTGGAAGAGGATTTCATTAAGTGTGTGTGTGTTTGCGTGTGTGTGTGTGCGTGCGTGCGTGCGTGTGCGCATGTGTTTACTAGCTGCCTTGTTGTTCCACTGCATCCCACACACTCCTCTGGGGCTTCTGTGACGAGCATCTACATCAGCCCTGTGGCATCCCCATGAAACAAAGTATTTAACCAAAATGTGCCTGGAGAAAAACAGAGACGACAAGCCCAATACAGAGGAATCTGGCGCTGAGGGTGAAATGTGTGTGTGTCCGTATGGGCTGTTTATGTCAGGGGTGCTGTCCTAGTAAAGACACCACACAGCTCCATTTCTACCGTGGCTCTCTCTGGCAGCTGGGGTTACAGAGGGATCAGATCGCATGTCACCACTCTGCTTGTGTCTCAAATGACACCCTATTCCCTATATGGTGTGCTACCTTTGACCAGGGCCCATAGAGCTCTGGTCAAAAGTAGTGCACTATATAGGAAATAGGGTGACATTTGGAACACATATTCTGACAGACAGTGCCTGTCGTTACCGCTACAACCTCCAACCACCAGACGCTGCTCAATGCTTGACCCTGACAGCACCAGCAACACTTTATACAACAACACCACCTCTTTTGTTACGTCTGTTATGAGGTGATTCATATCAAAGAGTACGCAACACATCATGTCACAACACCCCGTCTTGTCACTTTGTTTTGTGTTGTCATGTGATTTATTTCAATGTGTCAAATCAAATCAAATGTTATTTGTCAAATGCGCCGAATACAACCTTACAGTGAAGTGCTTATTTACAAGCCCTTAACCAACAATACAGTTTAAGAAGAATACCTGTTTAGAAGCCTCTTGGACCTAGTATTCTTGGAGTACATGTCCTAGTAATCCGTCTGGCCCTACGGCCTTGTGATAGTTGACCTGTTTAAAGTCCTTACTCACATCGGCTGCAGAAAACATGATCGCACTGTTGTCCGGAACAGCTGAGGCTCTCATGCATGTTTCAGTCTTACTAGCCTCAAAGCGAGCATAGAAGTAATTTATCTCCTCAGGTTGGCTCGTGTCACTGGGCAGCTCTCGGCTGTGCTTCCCTTTGTAGTCTGTAATAGTTTGCAAGCCCTGCCACATCCGACGAGTGTCAGAGCCAGTGTAGTATGATTCGGTCTTAGTCCTGTGTTGACGCTTTACTTGTTTGATGGTTCGTCGAAGGGCACAGCGGGATTTCTTATAAGCTTTTGGGTTAGAGTACCGCTCCTTGAAAGTGGCAGCTCTACCGTTTAGCTCAGTGCGGATGTTGTCTGTAATCCATGGCTTCTGGTTGGGGTATGTACGTACGGTCACTGTGGAGACGACGTCCTCGATGCACTTATTGATAAATCCAGTGACTGATGTGGTGTACTCCTCAATGCCATCGGAAGAATCCCGGAATGTATTCCAATCTGTGCTAGAAAAAAAGTCCTGTAGCTTAGCATCTACTTCATCTGACCACTTTTTTATTGACCGAGTCACTGGTACTTCCTGCTTTAATTTGATTTTGTATGCAGGAATCAGGAGGATAGAATTATGGTCAGATTTGCCAAATGGATCGCGAGGAAGAGCTTTGTACGCGTCTCTGTGTGTGGAGTAAAGGTAGTCTTCTTTCCCCTCTGGTTGCACATTTAACGAGCTGGTAGAAATGAAGTAAAAACAGATTTAAGTTTCCCTGCATTAAAGTCTCCGGCCACTAGGAGCATGGACAAACTACAAGGAGACAGAATGTGTCTCCTTCCTGTGCGTTATGACGGCTGCGTGGTCCCATGGTGTTTATACTTGCGTACTATTGTTTGTACAGATAAACGTGGTACCTTCAAGCGTTTGGAAATTGCTCCCAAGGATGAACCAGACTTATGGAGGTCTACAATTTTTTTCTGAGGTCTTGGCTGATTTCTTTTGATTTTCCCATGATGTCAAGTAAAGAGGCACTGAGTTTGAAGGTAGGCCTTGAAATACATCCACAGGTACACCTCCAATTGACTCAAATTATGTCAATTAGCCTATCAGAAGCTTCTAAAGCCATGACATAATTTTATGGAATTCTCCAAGCTGTTTAAAGGCACAGTCAACTTAATGTATGTAAACGTCTGACCCACTGGAATTGTGATACAGTGAATTATAAGTGAAATAAGCTGTCTGAAAAATGACTGTCATGTACAAAGTAGACTTGCCAAAACTATAGTTTGTTTACAAGAAATTTGTGGAGTGGTTGAAAAACGAGTTTTAATGACTCCAACCTAAGTGTATGTAAACGTCCGACTTCAACTGTATGTCTCCTCTCATAGACCTACACCATGCCACACTGATGGAAAGGTCAACACTCACAGGAAGATAACACAATTACAATGGAGGGAAGTGTACAGTTGGAGAAGGGCAGGGCCAGGAGGGGAAAAGGCTAGCTAAATGGATTGATAGGCTGAGAGGTGGAGCAGTAGTGGATGGAGAGGGGAATGAAGGGAGGGGTAGACGCTGAAACGGAGGGTTTGAGCTCGGATTTACAGAGGCAGAGTTCTGGGGCCTACCGTTCCTCCTCTCCTCCATCACACTGTCTCTGTCTGAAGGACTCTTTATCTCCTCTGGGCTAGCTGCTAGCTGCTAACAAGCCTCTATACTGTATGTGTCCCATATGGCACCCTTTCCCCTTTAAAGTCCCAAAAGTTGCGCACCACATAGGGAATAAGGTTCCATTTGGGATGCACCCCTATTCATCTCTCATCACCACAACACTGTTCTGGCTGTTCCATGCTTTACAAGCTAGCTCTGAGGTAGTGGGATATACTGTAGCTAGGGAGGAACATTCACTTTGCCCAATAATAGTAATTTGTCCTGTAAAGGTCAATAATAAATCAAGAAAATGATATATTCGGATGATGATGATGATAATAATCATAATGATGATGATGCTGATTTATATTTCTACCAGTATTGTAACAGTCTAATGTGAGCAGACGTTGTTGGAATAGTTGGGTATGGTTTACTCATGACTCTCTGATGTGATAATTGCCACTGCAGACGTTGTGGTTTCACCCTCATTCTCAGTGGAAAATACTCCTCATCCTCCCTCCTCCCTAGTGCTGTTGGAACATTTACTAACACACTCGCCTCTTTTCTAACGTGTCTGACTCGCTCTGGTCTGTTGCACACATGCTTGCACACACACTTGTTCATACTGTCATATCACTCCTAATACACATGTACGTATATCAATAGGTTATTATTACAGCACTTGGCAGTGTAGGTCATTTTCCAAGTCCAAACCCTGGTCTGGTTTTTCCCTGCAACGCGCCCCTGTGGGTCCTGGTCAAAAGTAGTGCACTATGTAGGGAATATGGTGCCATTTGGGATGCATCCCAGGACTGGTTGGTATTGCTGAGTGTTGGGGACTGGGAGTGGTGGTGGTGGTTCCCCCCCAAGTCTAGCAGGCTGGCCATTGATGCTGAGTGTTGTAGGTGGTTGTGTACCAACTGCCTGGAGGACTTGTGCTGAGGGCTGTTGGTGGTTTTGTACTGCGGTCTGTGTCAGACGAGGGTTTTCAATCCTCCCTCAGCTCGTTTGGCTGGGCTGGCAGTAACTTCCCAGTCTACAGACTGAGGAGGCAAGATAAACATGGCGCCGGAGGGGATGACTGACATTTTATGGGCTCTTAACCAACTGTGGTATTTTATTTTATTTATTTGTAACTTATTTTGTACATAATGTCGCTGCTACCAACTCTTATGATCGAAAAGAGCTTCTGGACATCAGCACAGTGATTACCCACCTTGAATTGGAGAAATCATTTTTCTTCAATGAGTCAGACTAGAGGGATTTACTCCAGACACCCGAACAGGCCCTCATCTTCGTCATTAGCAGTAGGAAGAGACTAAGGTTTTGCAAAAGGAGATCGGGGTGCCTTGTGAGGATCAGGCGACGAGTTGCTAATCTGCCTGTGCCATCGGTAATATTGGCCAATCACAGGATAATAACATGAACAAACTAACAGCATGTATATTCTACCAACGGGACATTAAAGACTGTAATATCTTATGTTTTACCGAGTCATGGCTGAACGACGACATGAACAACATACAGCTGGCGGGTTATACACTGTATCAGCAGGATAGAACAGCAGCCTCTGGTAATAAAGGGGTGAAAGTCTATATAGATTTGTAAACAACACCTGGTGCACAATATCTAAGGAAGTCTTGAGGTTTTGCTCGCCTGAGTATTTCATGATAAGCTGTAGACCACACTATCTACCTAGAGAGTTTTCATCAATGTTCTTCGTAGCTGTCTATTTACCATCACAAACCGATGCCGACACTAAGACCGCTATCAATGAGCTGTATAAGGCCATAAGCAAACAGGAAAACGCTCATCCAGAGGCGGCGCTTTCAAGGAGCGGGACTCTAACCCGGAAGCTTATAAGAAATCCCGCTATGCCCTCCGACAAACCATCAAACAGGTAAAGCATCAATACAAGACTAAGATGAAATCGTGAAAAAACGGCTCGGACACTCGTTGGATATGGCAGGGCTTGCAAACTATCACAGACTACAAAGGGAAGCACAGCTGAGAGCTGCCCAGTGACACCAGCCAACCAGACGAGCTAAATTACTTCTATGCTTGCTTCGAGGCAAGTAACACTGAAACATGCACGAGAGCATCAGCTGTTCCGGATGACTGTGTGATCATCTCTCCGCAGCCGATGTGAGTAAAGCCTTTAAACAGGTCAACAATCACAAGGTCACCAGGACGTGTACTCCGAGCATGCGCTCTGCAAGTGTTTTCACTGACATTTTCAAACTCTCCTTGTCGGAGTCTGTAATACCAACATGTTTCAAGTAGACCACCATAGTCCCTGTGCCCAAAAACACTAAGGTAACCTGCCTAAATGACTAACAACCCATAGCACTCACATCTGTATCCGTGAAGTGCTTGAACGGCTGGTCATGGCTCACATCAACACCATTATCCCAGAAACCCTAGATCCACTCCAATTTGCATACCTCCCCAACAGATCCACAGATGATGCAATCCCTATTGCACTCCACATTGCCCTTTCCCACCTGGACAAAAGGAACTCCTATGTGAGAATGCTATTCATTGACTACAGCTCAGCGTTCAACAACACAATGACCTAAAAGCTCACCACTAAACTAAGGACCCTGGGACAAAACACCTCCCTCTGCAACTGGATCCTGGACTTCCTGACGGACTGCCCGCCTGTGGTAAGGATAGGTAACAACACATCCACTATGCTGATTCTCAACACAGGGGCCTCTCAGGGGTGCGTGCTCGGTCTCCTCCTGTACTCCCTGTTCACTCATGACTGCATGGCCAGGCACGACTCCAACACCCTCATCAAGTTTGCTGACAACACAACAGTGGTAGGCCTGATCACCGACAACGATGAGACAGCCTTATAGGGAGGAAGTCAGAGACCTGACTGTGTGGTGCAAGGACAACAACCTCTCCCTCAACGTGATCAAGACCAAGGAGATTGTGGACTACAGGAAAAGGAGGGCCGAGCACGCCCCCATTCTCATCGACGGAGCTGTGATGTGGTGCAGGTTGAGAGCTTCAAGTTCCTTGGCCTACACATCAACAACAAACTAACATGGTGCAATCACATCAAGACAGTCGTGAAGAGGGCACGACAAAACCTTTTCCCCCTCAGGAGACTGAAAAGATTTGGCATGGGTCCTCAGATCCTCAAAAGGTTCTACAGCTGCACCATCGAGAGCATCCTGACGGGTTGCATCACTGCCTGGTATGGCAACTGATTGGCCCCCGACCGCAAGGCACTACAGAGGGTAGTGCGTCAGGCCCAGTACATCACTGAGGCCAAGCTTCCAGCCATCCAGGAAGGCCCTAAAACTCTCTGCTACCGCACAGCAAGCGGTACCGGAGCGCCATGTCTAGATCCAATTGGCTTCTAAACAGCTTCTACCCCCAAGCCATAAGACTCCTGAACATCTAATCAAATAACTACCCAGACTATTTGCATTGCCCCCCCTTTTACGCTGCTGCTACTCTCTGTTATTATCTATGCACAGTCACTTTAATAACTCTACCTACATGTACATAATCACCTCAATTACCTCGACTAACCAGTGCCCCGCACATTGACTCTGTACCGGTGCCTCTTGTATATTGCCTTGTATTGTTGTTTTACTGATGCTTTTTAATTATTTGTTACTTTTATTTATTCCTTATTTTTTTGTATTTTTCTTAAAACTGCATTGTTTGTTAAGGGCTTGTAAGTAAGCATTTCACTGTAAGGTGTTGTATTCAGCACATGTGACAAATGACATTTGATCTGATTTGAAAATAACCTGTTTGACCCTTTGCAGCATCCCTTTACACCATCTCAGACACACACACAAACACAAACAGCAGTGACACAAACAGCTAACACAAATACAAAATCAACGACACACGCAAACACACCGTTATCTACAGTTTCGCCAGAATAAATGCTTCTGTCCACCAGATAATGATTTCTCTAAACTCATTACATACTCTTCTCAGCCGTGGAACAATAAGTGAACGGCTGTTCACAGGATTGGTTAACTCTGGAGAGTACTTTGGTGTCTAGAGAGTTAGGAGGTAAATCAACCTTTAACTTCCTTGCACCCTATGTTCGGAATTATGTCCAAAAGACATTTCGATTGGATGCTTAGACGTCCCTAGGGCAATTCAGACAGCTGTCTGAGTATTTTTATAACAAATAATATATATTTTTTTATTTAACTGTGGTTTGTATCTTAATGTGTAATTAATGTGTGTATATATCTATACCTGCCTATTGATATGTTTGTTTTTGTATTGTGCGGGGCTCATTTGCAAAAGTATGACTTAATAAAAGGTTAATAAGGATAATATGCTATGTATAATTCCAATGCTAAGCAAAAAAAATTAAAGCCAAGCACACACACACACACACACACACACACACACACACACACACACACACACACAAAACACACACACACACACACACACACACACACACACACACACACACACACACACACACACACACATACACACACACACACACACATACACACACACACACACACACCATTCCCCCTCTGCTCGCATCAATTCCATCTCCCTCAATCACATCAACACTGTAGCTCAGGAAGAGGTTGTTCACTTACCACCAGTTGCCACGGTGAGATCACGCAGGAAATGTCCATAGAAGGGAAAATCGAAGGAAAGATTTACTCTCTGCATGAAAAAAACATACAAACACAGATGACGCAGGTCAGAAAGAGAGCTCCGAAAAGACAGAAAAATATTCACTAGGATTAAACTTCAGTCAGAGAAAGAAGGTGTAGACAAAGAGGCACTCGGGAGAGAGACAATTCCCAAGCTCTACCTTTTTCAGTCCTTGTGGTAGTTGACTTTAAATTTGACCACAAGCCAAGTTGTGAATTGTTTTCAAGAAAATGTAAAACTCCCAGGATAAAATACACACCATTGTGGTTATGAAAAGATAGCATTTATGAGTTTCATAGACCTTCAGGAAGTTTGATGAAACATGTTTCCCCAATGGAAAACCTTTTTTTCCCCCAAGGGCAGACTCAGCCAAGAGCTCGAACATTAAAGTAGATGTATTTGTCAGTCTTTTTTCAATAACATTTTCTGTTCAAAACAAGATTAGTACTAAAATGTGTTGATAACAACCAGCAAAAAAAAGCCTGAATGAGCTGAATACAGTATATTCCTAGTAAGGTATAACATTTATAGATTTCTGAATTCATATGCTATTTGGATTTTACAGTCTACCACACTGTTTGGTACTATTACTGTGTTAGATAGAGTAACTGAATCGATTACAGTGACAAGGTGAATGTTTATAGCACTGCTTCGAGGCAGCAGGACACTACACTCACTTGAGTCACTATACAGGACTCTACCATGGTATGTGTCCCAAATGGCACCCTATTCCCTAGTACACTTCTTTTGATCACGGCCCCCTCCGGCCAAACGTAAGGGCACTGTGTAGGGAATAGGATGTCATTTGGGACGTATACATGTTGCTTCTATGGCATATGCTGGGTATGATAGAGAATAGAGAGCATAACTCCATGGCAAACGCAGCTGCATGATCCAGGATTCAACCAGGGGAAGTAATGCTGCGGCCCACCACAGTCAATTACTATGACTAAACACAGTCTTTCAACAGCCGAGCTTCTCTGCTTCATTTTGATGAACTCGACCTCTGTGTTTTTCTTGGTTTTTTTTACGATCCTATTGACTGACTATGCTATGTGGGTATTCCAACACGCTGGGACTGGCACAACATAGTGCCAGAAATCAACACTACACATACTGAGACATATTTCTGCCACCCCTAGCCCCCTCATGGTGTCCTCTGTGGGTGTCTCCCAAATGGCACCGTATTTCCTATATAGTGCACTATGTTTGACCTATGGGCTCTGGACAAAAGTAGTGCCCTGCACAGTGAAGGTCCTTGTTTGGTCTGAATGGGGTTTGCTACCGCCGGCTGGGCTGGCTGGCACTGATATCCCCAGGCCAAATGGCCCGTGCCTGATGTGATGTAGCGCTCAGTTTAGCCTGTTTCCCTCCGTCTCCTCTTCTCTCCTGCCTCAATGACCATTCACTTTCAAATGACAGATGGGAGGAAAGAGGGGAGCATTTATGTCCAGCATCAACATATTGATTCTCTGGACACAGCCAAAGTCTGAGCGTACTGTATGTCCCAAATAACCCTATTCCCAATGTAGTGCACTATGTAGGGAAGAGGATGCCATTTGGGACACAGCCTGAGAAAACTTCCCAATCCCACTTCCTCTCTTCTTTCACTGTGGAAGAAGAAGAAAAGCTGCCCTATTCAGTTAAAAGGGAAACTGTGGCCCAGTTTGTATAGTTCAATCCATCATCTAGTGATTGAAGGTGGTTGGGGAGAATACACAATGTGAAACTCCATTTTGTGTCTTTATTTGTTGTGGTCGGGCCACTGTTCCATTGTTTCCCCGGTTACACTTTTATAAGTGACTTCATCCACTCTCCTCCCTCTTGTCATTGCCACCCTTTTCTCTGTCTCCTGACCATACAAGGACCTGTGATGCAAAGCCCAAAGCATCTGGGAGACCTCAGCAGCATGCGCCTCACACGGTGCACCTGTTCGTGCAGAGGTAGTGTGCTCCGGAGTGAAGCTTTTCTAGGTACAGATCTAGGATCTCCCCCCAATCCTAACCTTAACCATTAGTAGGGGAATGCAAAACTGACCCAAGATCAGCGTCTAGGGGCAATTTCACCCTACAGCTGCAGGCATTCATCTTCCCCTGCAGAGTCTGACCAATGCCCCAAAACATGTCCAATTGATGCCAATCTATATGATATCATACAACTTCAAGGTGTCTACACTTTTAATCAGAATCTGAGAGGAAGGTTGTCTTACCGCAGCTTGCCTGTGAGTGTTGGAAAGGATGCCATGGATCTTCACCTTGTCCTTGTCCATCTGGTCAACGTTTACCCACAAGTCTTTGCTCATGGGGTCCGTGGGGCCGTAAGTCTTTGATGTGTAGTAGTTGTGATCTGTGTCCTCCTGTTGGACACAAAACAAAAGCACTGATTGGTTACACTTTATTTGGAGTATCCCTTTACAGACGGTCTATAGAAGTTCTATTAGAACCCGAAACGAAAAGCATCCATTCAATAAGTTACCATTTGGTCGACAGCAAGATCGTAAGAGACGAGAGTTGTTGCTCGTAGTGTGGGATTTAAGAAAGGCAGAGCGCTCAAACGTGGTTGGGCAGGGAGAGATAGTAGTGAATGAGAGTGGATGTAACCCTGTGCCTAGGGTGACTGATTCAAATAGAGCCTCTGCTCCTCCATGTGCATTAACTCAGCTATATGACGCGACGTGCTGTAGCAAGAGAGGGACATCTCTCTCTCTCTCCTCTTTTCTATCCCGTGCTCTCTCTCTCTCTCTCTCTCTTCCTTTGCTGCTCAGACCCTAACAGACGAAATCAAATCTCTCCTCTGCACACATTCTGTCCGAGGCAATTTCCAAACCCAGACAAATTATTTTCAAACTTGAATTGAATTTAGACATCCACTCAACAATCTCTGGATGTATTGTTATTGTGCAGTACATATAACATTCATATAGACTATCACTAACAACCATGGGGTAGTATTATCATACAGCATTCATTTATAGAAAGTTATTCCTACATCTCATTAGGAGATATCAGCTTTATTTCATTTTTTTTATTTTTTACTTTTACCCCTTTCCCTACCCAATTGGTAGTTCCAGTCTCGTCCCATTGAAGCAACTCAGATTCGGGAGAAGTGAAGGTCAAGGAGTCCGCTGCGCCACTCGGAAGGCCCAAAATTCAGCTTTTCAATTAACATTACTTTTGCTGACAGGTACTGTCTATGGAACAATAAGGTTGTGTAGGCTTGCATGGCATTTGAATATTATCTGCATAAGACATGGAAGACTAGTCTGAAATGATAAAGGTTATAGTTAAATGTGTGACTACGATTGCAATTGAGTAAAAACTGTAGAACTGAATTGGTATCCTTGATACCTTGGAACAATGATATTGTATAGGCTGGAGAGAGGAATGCTGTGTGTGTGTGTGTGTGTGTGTGTGTGTGTGTGTGTGTGTGTGTGTGTGTGTGTGTGTGTGTGTGTGTGTGTGTGTGTGTGTGTGTGTGTGTGTGTGTGTGAGTGAGTGAGTGAGTGAGTGAGTGAGTGAGTGAGTGAGTGAGTGAGTGAGTGAGTGAGTGAGTGAGTGAGTGAGTGAGTGTCTGTGTTCTGTAGGCTTCTTCACTCAGAAGTGGTCGTAATGGCAGCTAATCAAATTAGGACAGCCAGAAAGCATGACTTCCTGCACTCCTAAAAGCCTGGCCCATAGGTTAATGGAGTGAAAAAGGCCCGTTCACGTTTTTTAACGGACACATTCATGAGAGCTTTTACGAGCGATGTGGACGCTGCACGACTCCTTTTACTGTTTCCTGTATGGAGTAACCCGAACGCCCTGCACTGGACCCATATCTCTGTATGCGTCCCAAATGGCACGCTATTATGTATATAGTGGACTACTTTTGACCAGGGCCCATATAGGGGATAGGGTGTCATTTGGGACAGACCCTGTAACAGCTGGTAGAACGTTTTTTTTAATGGGACATCTTCTCTGGGCCTCTCGTAAACCCCAAATACAAAATATTGCCTATCATCCCCTGGCCAATAGTAGTGTAATATAAATGGAATAAGGTGCCAAAAGGGTGGAATAGGGTGGAATAGGGACGTAACAAGATGTTTTCGACTATAGACAAGTGAAATGTTGCTTACAAAGACATCTCTCCAAATGACAAGTCAGCAGACATCATGCCAAACAAAGACAACATCTTAGAAAATATGCTGAATCTCTACTTTGAACTTTGATAATATTCAGCAGCTTTGGAAGTTGCCCAATTGTGTTGCTTGGAGAGAGAGAGAGGAGGTTTTTCAACTGACCTCTATGAGACTGATAAGTAGGACATGCTGAGCTTTGTGCTCCCTCTGATAATATAAACACTGTGGTGTGTGTGTGTGTGTGTGTGTGTGTGTGTGTGTGTGTGTGTGTGTGTGTGTGTGTGTGTGTGTGCGTGCGTGTGTTTCACTGAGGTGGGCTAATCAAAGAGCTGTGAGAAACACTACATGAATTAAACCAACACAAATAACTCTTTCATTGAAAATAAACACTTCATACTATTTTCCTTGGAGAACAGTAATCTGAAAGATGTGTGGGCCTCAATACAACCCACGCTGTAATACTAGAGTGTAGAATAGAATAGAGAGAGACTGTTCTGGCTTTATGTAGCCCTGGTGGGATTAATACATATTAAAACCTCTTAATTCAAGCTAGGCATCACAGATGGGATATTGCTTTTGATTAATTGGTTGACCTTAAACACACGTCACCAAAGATGTTGAATCGCATTTGCGAGCGACCCGTGCAGACAAAGCTTGTTAGGAAAACAAACACCCTGTAGTAGCCAGTCAGGCTTACTCAGCAGATTTGTTTTGGGGGTTCGGAAACAAGGGCGCTTGTAAAACAAAAGAAAACGAGTACTGCTAGACACAAACAGAGCCTTGTTACGTTTCCTACTAATCAGCACAAGATGTGTTGGCTATTTCAGGCCATCTTTGGAGAGGCGGAGAGGATGGAAGGAGGGAGGAACTCCTTGGAGGTAAGAGGGGGCCAGCTGGCTGTTCTCGCCCCAGTTTCCCCTCCCCTTCAGAGGATCAGAGGGTTGGGAAGGCTGCCATCCTCCAGCTGGGCGTCAGGGGAGGCAAAGAGGGACGCTGGATGCCAAGGTCAGAGAGCAGAGACACGAGGGGGTACATAGACGGGGTGGATGGGAATAGGTTCAAAAGGTCATAGGAAAGATGGCGGAGCATTTGACCCATTAATTTGAACCAGAATTCCTATGTACTGTTTGTTATATTGTGTATGCCCGCAGGCTGAGAAGTATATATATCCTGGCAGATAGAAGGGGAGAGGAAGGAAGGGTGGGTGGGTTGGAAGAAATGGTTGAGTTGAGGTGACTGGAAGGTGGATGGATGATGGGAGAGAGAGAGGAAAGAGAGATTGCAACCCAACCAGTCAAACCTGAATACATTCCCTACTCTGTCCATCACAGCCATCGAATCCAGTTTTGCGGTTGTATAAATTCAGAATTTATGAGGCACACAAATAAACCCACATACAGTGTGCTGTACGAGTTGCATTCAGTGAACCAAACAATCTCTAATTCACTTTCCAATTTAATGTTTGAGGCATTTACTCAAGTTCAATAACAATGCATTAAGGCGGAGTCTGAATATCCTTATACCAATGTTTTACGTTTCAGAATGCCTCTGTCATCTCTAAGAGATTCTGACAAAGATATGTATTGCCATGCTGGGGGATTGCTCCAAGCATTTCAGCAATGTAAAAGAAGCTGAGACGTTGGAGAAATATTTCTCAGCCAGACATTTACCTGTGGGTATAATCACTTAGCTCAGACCAGGGACAATGATTTCATGGTGCAAGATAGTTCAAATCTGTGCAAAATACACATGAAAAAACTCTTTAGAAGCTAAATAATTTTTTGAAGTGCCAACTGTATTTTTTTATTTAAAAATAAAGAATGTACATCTGGGTTTTGTGCCCAGCACAGAGCAGAGACAGCATTAGTTAAAGTGATACATGATCTTAGAGCCAGCTCTATGTCCTTGTTGTGACGACCCTGCCACTCTGTCTGCCGTATTCTGTCTTTGTTCTTGTTTCCTTATTAGGATGCCGGTGGGCGGAGTTGAGAGGGTCGTCAGCTTAATGGAAAACACCTGGGCCCGGTGTCTCCCAGGATAAATAGACCTCTTCCACATTCATGGAAGAGACGCTCTCCATGCAGACACCTTTGTAGATTGTGTTGTGGTTCTTGGTGGCCGTTTGTTTGCTTGCTTTGGCACCTTTCAACACCCTGCATTATCACATTCATGCATGCAAAACACTCACTTCCACTACTGATTACTGATTACACACACCATTGTATATTTTCCTTAGTTGCTTTAGTTAATAAATATATATTTTGTTACTCCTTATCTCCACGTTGTCTCCCTTTGTTACGGGCTTTGACCCGGTTCGTGACATTGTACTCTTGGATTTAAGTGCTGCATTCGACACTGTGTGTTATTTTAGATTCTGAACTCAATTTCGAATCACACATTAGGAATGTGACCAAAATAGCTTCTTACCACCTGAGGAACATTGACAAGGTGGGGTTGTTTCTCTCTGAGGCTGATACAGAGACTCATCCATGCTTTTTATTACAATCAGGCTTGAGACGACTGTAATGCTCTCCTGTCTTGTCTACCGAAGAAAGCCATTGTTTTAGAATACATTTGAAGGTTATTCTATTGGTTTTTCAAATCAATCCACGATTGTGCACCCCAATACAAGTCAGACATGCTTTAAGTTAAAAGTTACAGTCCCTTCGGAAAGTATTCAGACCCCTTGACTTTTTCCACATTTTGTTAAGATACAACCTTATTTTAAAATGTATTCAATTGTTTTTCCCCCCCTCATCAACACAATACCCCATAATGGCAAAGCAAAAACAGTTTAGACATTTTTCCTAATTTATTAAAAATAAAAAAACGTAAATAAAAAATGTACATAAGTATTCAGACCCTTTACTCAGTACTTTGTTGAAGCAGCTTTGGCAGTGATTACAGAATCGAGTTTTCTTGGGTATGACGCTTGGCACACCTGTATTTGGGGCGTTTCTCCCATTGTTCTCTGCAGATCCTCTCAAGCTGACCATTCCCCATATTCTTATGTTAGAATTATTGTTCCAGTATCCATTTTTGACGATGTTATAGTTTCGGCGGGAAAAGCCTGTTAACACAGACATTCCTCTGGTGGATTTAACTGGAGGGGGAGAAAGAGCCCCCCTTTCTCCTGTAATTTACAACAGGGTGTGAACTGTCAAACCGGTCCAGTTCCCTCCTCGCCTCTTCTGTGGGTGAGAGAAGGTCTGGTTATTGTCAACCATTGCCAAGCTGATCTGACCCATTGTGATCCTCACAGGACAGTCATGACAATAGACAGGTGTGTGCCTTCCAAATCATGTCCAATCAATTGAATTTACCACAGGTGGACTCCAATCAAATTGTAGAAACATCTCAAGGATGATCAATGGAAACAGGATGCATCTGAGCTCAATTGAGTCTCATAGCAAAGGGCCTAAATGCTTATGTAAATAAGGTATTTCAGTTTTTAACTTGCAAACTTTTCTAAAAACCGGTTTTTGCTTTGTCATTATAGGGTATTGTGCTTAGATTGCTGAGTACTTAAAAAAAAATAATACATTTTACAATACGGCTGTAACGTAACAAAATGTGGAAAAAGTCAAGGGGTCTGAATACTTTCCGAAGGCACTGTGTGTACCCAGTAGGTCCCTCAGGTCCTCTCGCACTGGCATTTTAACTACTCAAAAGCCTAGGACCAAAAGGCATGGAGGGGCAGCCTGGAATAGCCTGCCAGAGAACCTGAGGAGGGCCGAAACTGTGGACATATTTAAAAGAGATCTTAAAACACACCCTTTTAGCTTTGCTTTTCCTTATTTTTTTTTCTCCGTTTTTATACTTATTCTTTTGTTTTTTATCCTCTTTTGTTTGTTGTGTAGTAAAAACTTCAGTTTTCATTTTCATATATATATATTTTTTCATGTGAAGCACATTCCGTTGCATTCCATGTCTTAATGTGCTGTATAAATAAAGCTTGATTTGATTATAATCGGGCAGTGTGATTACATTTGTAATTTTTCTTTCTCCATTTACTAAACTCGAGGTAAATAACCACATTATTGTTTAAAAAAGTGTCCAAGTAAATCCCACTGTCAGATTATAATGAGTTTTACAGTATTTTTGTACAGATTTGAACTAATTTGCACCCTGATATCGCCCTACAGCTCTGAGAAAGAATAACCCTTCTGCTTTAATTGGGAAAAGAACAAGGCAATAAAGTTGAATTAAATCGTTGTAATGTCTATATCATGTCACAATGAAGCACATTGGTGTCGCATTACTGAATAAGAAAAGTACAGGGAAAACAACTGTCGTCTCATGTCTTTGAAAAAAATGGAATTTGAAAATTCATAAGATCTTTCCCTACTCTACAGTATGCATGAGTCCCTATATCTCTTATATCACACGCACACACACACACACACGCACGCACACACATCAGGGGCCCTGGTAACCATCTGCACTTTAAAAGGAAGGCATTACTCATGTGTGCCATTTGCTCTCACATTGGCTGATAACGTCTATGGTCCATTATTCATCACTCATCCTCTCCCCATTGGAGCAGCATTAGTGGAGTGTGTGGTGAAATCCGACGAGCATTGGAGCTGAGGTGTGCTGCACCTGCTTACTAACAAAACCGATAGGGCTTGTCGATTTGAACACATCCAGGTATGAAAGAAAACGGGAGTCAACAAAATATAAACGGTAAACATTAAATCGTGAAACACATGGATAGAATGTCCCGCCTTGTGTTTTGAGACTCTTGTTTTCTTGTTTTAAAAAATGAACTTGAGCTTTTACGCCTACGGCCTTTTAAGTCTTACTGTAGGCCGAAGCCTCTACCTCTACGTCTACGGCCTACACCCACCCTCATACAGAGTGTTGTTATTGAAGAGCTCTAGTGTTCCAAGGTTTAGGGTTTCTCTGTGCTGCAGATAAACATGTGGTTTGGAGCCCCCTGGTTTAGCAGCTTCTAGGCCAGGCACGCGGCCCAAACGACCCCCTATATAGTGCACTTCTTCTGAACAGAGACCCGGTCAAAAGTAGTGCACTGAAAAGGGAGTAGGGTGCCATTTGGAATGCCGACAAGAGTTTATTTAAGGACACAGAGATGAGGAGACTTGTCCCTACCTGAACTGTGAAATGGACCCAAGGGAACTAAGGGAGTGAATTATTTATAATAAGGGGTACATGGAGAAAATCTGACCTGTCTGAAATGGAAATGGCTGGCCCTTCCTTCAGCAAAATATATTTGACCTAAACCCTAACTGAACACTTGAAAAAAAAACATGACCATTCCCCAATACCAAAAATCATAATTAAAACAAAGTGGATAGCAGGGAATGTTTGGCCTCACTTCTTGGCCAGACCAGAGCCTTAGATATGCAGTTTTAGGAACTGTTCTTCATCTTGTAAGCATTACATGGCAACGCAAGAATTTTGATAGCACACAGGGTTGCGGGCCAGAAGGTTGTAGGTTCACAGACTACCGTGGACAAGAGTAGGGGTGGATTTATCTCCTTTATAGTAAATGCATTGCATTAATCTATCATTGTATTTTATAAAAATGTAATGTAATTCTACGTTTTTATATTTTAGCAAAATCCTTATTAATACCACACAAATGAAGGAAAATACAGGCTAAGAGTGGACAGAGACATGTGTTCATCTTATCATATTTCTCCAATGCCAAATCAGCGTGCCTTTTTTGCAATGAAACCGTCCCTGTTTGCAAATAATTTAATCTGAGAAGTCATTAGGAATCTGAGCATGGTACTTTCAAAAGTTAGGTCTACCTTTCCAACCCAGACAGAGTAGGCCTACTCTAATCTAAGCTTTAACTGCTGGCTACTCTTCTTCCATGGCTTAACCCAACAAGAGAAGGTCACAAGGGTTTCCCTAAAAAGCTGTCTGGGTTGAAACATCTTCTATTGTACAGAAAGTGAATAGCTTAAATCAATTGATAGTGACATAATTAGATTACTTCCCAAGCAAAGTCAACCAAAAACATTTATCCTCGGATAAAAAAAGTTTGTAGCTCAGCCTCTGAATGTCAAAGGGATTTTACATACTGTTTGTAGCATAAAGCATTGCGGACCAAAGTGCTGTTATAGCTCACTGTTGCATTTAATTTTCTTAAACTAATAAGGGGTAGGCCTGTGCTTTGGACATTTTCTTTAATATAACAGGTAGGCCTAAGGCCAATGTTCCCTCTAGACTGCTAGTGTGCGCGCACTTCCTCCAGGACTGCTGCGCAGAAGACAGAGACACAGGAGATTGAACCCTATTAGTTTGCACTATATAGATCAACGTTTTTGTTGTTGCTGATCGAATCAACATTATATCAGGCCCTTTTTTAATGCAACAAAACAAATCTAACCTTGCAAGACTGGAGTCAGGAATATATCCAGCAAATCAAATCCAATTTTATTTGTCACATACACATGGTCAGCAGATGTTAATGCGAGCGTAGCGAAATGCTTGTGCTTCTAGTTCCGACAATGCAGTATTAACCAACGAATAATCTAACCTAACAATTCCACAACTACTACCTTATACACACAAGTGTAAGGGGATAAAGAATATGTACATAAAGATATATGAATGAGTGATGGTACAGAATGGCATATGCAAGATGCAGTAGATGGTATAGAGTACAGTATATAAATATGTGATGAGTAATGTAGGGTATATAAACATAAAGTGGCATAGTTTAAAGTGGCTAGTGATACTTGTATTACATAAAGATGGCAAGATGCAGTAGATATAGAGTACAGTATATACATATACATATGAGATGAGTAATGTAGGGTATGTAAACATTATATTAAGTGTCATATGCGAGGTTAAGAACTCTCAGAAACACATCATGAGCAAGTAACATATTGTTTTTAATCAAATCAATTGTAGTAGTAGCAAGCTCTAGGCTAGTCCGCGCGCAAGATCTTTTGGAATAGGCCTAATAAATAAAACCTTTGGAAGAAGCCTTTGACTCTCCTCCTGAACTGCCACTGTAGGCCAACAACAGCACAGTCAATTGTTAGGCAGCACACCAAACCCTATTTCATCAGCAAGAGCAGAGCAGGCCGGAGCTCAGTGTTACAATATTCATTGCCGTGTGTAATGCAGCCTAGCTGTATTTACATCATCCCAGCAGCTACCTTAGAAATAGAAATTTGATCTGTGCTTCTCCGAGCGTGCACTTCGTAGCCTATAGGGTATGATTGAGACCACACTAAATAGCCTATAGGCGCACGTGATATTGCGCGCTCAGCCTAATAAGCAACTCATTCTAAAACACTGAGAAATATTGGAATTTCATCAATTACATGACCCTCCCCTGGACAAGATTAAAATAATAATAATACTAAACCCTCCCCTTGACTGAAATTGAAAAAGCATGACCCACCCTCATTTTCCTCCAGGTAACAATTCTGTAAATGTCGATCCATCCCTAACTAACAAGATGTTGGCAACTTCCTTCATCTCAAGATATTGACTTCCAGTGCTTTAGCCACAAGATGTGTTGGAGGCTGATAGAAAAACAGCCTGTTGGGGGCCTCCCGGGCCCGGGTGGCGCAGTGGTTAAGGGCACTGTACTGCAGCTGTGCCACCAGAGACTCTGGGTCCGCGCTCAGGCTCCCACAATTGGCCTAGCGTCTTCCGGGTTAGGGAGGGCTTGGCCGGTAGGGATATCCTTGTCTCATCGCGCACCAGCGACTCCTGTGGGCGGGCGGGGCGCAGTGTGCGCTAACCAAGGTTGCCAGGTGCACGGTGTTTCCTCCGACATATCGGTGTGGCTGGCTTCCAGGTTGGATGCAAGCTGTGTTAAGAAGCAGTGCGGCTTGGTTGGGTTGTGTATTGGAGGACGCATGACTTTCAACCTTCGTCTCTCCCGAGCCCGTACGGGAGTTGTAGCGATGAGACAAGATAGTAGCTACTAAAAAACAATTGGATACCACAAAATTGGGGAGAAAAAGGGGTAAAAACAAACAAACAAAAAAAAACAGCGTGTTAGCACTGCTACGCTAGCCACCACAGTAGAGGAAGGTCTGACAGAGAGAGACACGCTCCACAGGTGGGACAGTGAGAGAGGGTAGGCAGGCTAAGGTCAAGGCAGACCTGCAGGTTCAGCTTGGAGAGCAATAACTGTGCTGAATTAAGCACATGATTTAAGCTATTTCCTGATACTGTCATATACTGAAGTATATTAAACACTCATTTAGAAATGCATCGCTCTCAGATAATCTTTTAATAAAATACACTGTAAAAGCATCACACTAAAGCATTGTTCTGCAACTGAATATGAGAAGGAAATCAAATGAAGCAATGAAAAATGTAAGAGCCAAGTCAATTCCCGGAGGGTTTCCTTTCCCTCGTTCTCTATCTCCAACTAAACAGACATGGATAATGTAATATGCAAACCTCCCCTGGGATTATTTTGAGCAATCAGACAGACAGCACAGACCAGGGTTGTATCCAGCACGAGGGCCAAAATAGGGAGGGGGGGGCTACATGAAATCCTCCAAAAAGCAACACTTGTTTTCTATTACAAAATGTTTTGCAAATATGTGCATTCATGAATATGACCCTGGCTGGACAGACATCAAAAAGCAGCACTTCATCAAACAACTCCCCATGCAGCGAAAGAGGCTAAGCTACGCTAACAACACAGCGAGTGCACAATCTCTTGTAATCACAGAAACAGAACGTACAGTATAGTGCATGCTCCTTGTAACTCTGACATTTATAGGGCAATATGTGATAATAAACCACCAAGGCATACTTAAAACTTGAACACTTCCTTGATTTATTTGGCCATACACACAGTCAGTTCAGAGGAGGAAACATGACAGGAAAGGAGGCTGAGTAGTTGTAATAGCTTGACCTGGGTTTAATGGTCTTGGCCTTCACTGTACTGTGTGCCAGGAAGATATAACGGAACAGTATAGAACTAGAAAGTGTCATTTTCATGAAGGGAAATTGTGTACTTGCTTCGAATCAAAGCAAATCTAAACTTGATTTAAATTGCATTTACGTCACAACACATACATTAAAACAATAATCTCTCCCCAAAAAAATGTATGGTAGTGGAAGAGGTTTATAAGTTTAAATAAACTAACTAAGGAGTGTGGCAATAAGAGATAATCTAACATCCATCCATATTTATACTGAGACTTGTCCGTGTGTCTGTTTGTTGACATGCTGCTGCTATCAAGGCACGAGGCGAGACCCAGATGCAGACACAGGAGGTGGTTGATTGGAGTCTTACAATGTTTAATAATCCAAAGGGGTAGGCAAGAGAATGGTCGTGGATAGGCAAAAAGGTCAAAACCAGATCAGAGTTCAGGAGATACAAAGTGGCAGACAAGGCAGGCAGAATGGTAAGGCAGGCGGTATGGAGTCCAGAAACAGGCAAGGGTCAAAACCGGGAGGACTGGAAAAGGAGAATAGCAAAACGAGTACGGGAAAAACACGCTGGTTGTCTTGACTAAACATACAAGACGAACTAGCACAGAGAGACAGGAAACACAGGGATAAATACACTGGGGAAAATAAGCGACACCTGGAGGGGGTGGAGACAATCACAGGAACAGGTGAAACAGATCAGGGCATGACAGCTGCTTCGTTCTGACAAGCTGCTCCAGTCTTTGATAAGGTAATGTGGAATTTAACATGGCGTGATTGTGATAATCATCACCACCACATTCACCTAATTAATGTAGTTAATATAGTTACAGCAATATCACCAGTTAAAACAACAACAACAACACCACAACAAACCAATGGTTTGTACTTCCAACAACAAGCACTTACTGGTTCAGTGCTTTGCTACTCGTAACAACAAACGAGAAATTCGTCACACAATCAATGTGTCAATATCAATAAAAGGTCACAATAAGGTGCAGAGCATTCTATTTGTCTGTTGGGAGGGCAAGGAGACCCCCAGCTCTGCTTAGTAACTGACAATTAATCAGTCAGTCTATGTTGTTTTTTGTTAGAATTGTTTATGTGTTCACTATGCGGGGGAAATGATTAGACAAGCGGAACTACGTGGCTAACAACTATTGTAACGGGGATTATTATCGTAGCAACACACTTTTGGAGTGAAGGCAATCCCACGCTGTTTTAGCTAGGTTTAAAAAAATAATAATTTTACCCCCTTTTTTCTCCCCAATTTCGTGGTGTCCAATTGTTAGTAGTTACTATCTTGTCTCATCGCTACAACTCCTGTACGGGCTCGGGAGAGACGAAGGTCGAGAGCCATGCGTCCTCCGAAACACAACCCAACCAAGCCACACTGTTTCTTAACACAGCGCGCATCCGACCCGGAAGCCAGCCGCACCAATGTGTCAGAGGAAACACCGTGCACCTAGCGACCTGGTCAGCGTGCACTGCGCCCAGCCCACCACAGAAGTCGCTAGTGAGTGATGAGACAAGGATATCCCTGCTGGCCAAACCCTCCCTAACCCGGACGACGCTAGGCCAATTGTGCGTCGCCCCATGGATCTCCCAGTCGCGGCAGGCTGCGACAGAGCCTGGGCTCAAACCCAAAGTCTCTGGTGGCACATTGCTATGCAGTGCCTTAGACCACTGCGCCACCCGGGGAGCCTGTTAGCTAGGTTTTTTTGTGTCTTTGGTTGAAGCGTGTATGTTAGGATGGTAACGTTATAATAATTATGGATGAAGCGTGAATTCATGTCAGGAATAAGAAGTGTGAAGGTTTTGGATTTCCTCCCTTCTATAATAAGCAGCCAATGAGGTATTTGTCCTTTGTGTGTTTAATCTGATACCATTATATCTCCGGCTAAACTGTTTTTATGTATGTAAGCACTTCAGATTTATACCAAGCTAATAAGTCACTTGTAAGACAAGAAAGTTATAAGAGTGTGCTTAACTGTATTTTAATTTACTTTATAGTTCGCACGGAAGGTGATAGTTCTGACTAGAACTACAGAATAAAACCGACAGTTAAAATCAAGGAACAGTTGTGCTCGTGGTTACTGGAGGGAGCTACACCACTAAAACCATTGACATCTGCCGCCGTTTTCAAGGGATTGTGAAATAAATGTTAACTATTTGTTTTTAATATCATCACCTCTTGAAGACCATAGTCAGAACCACAAACGTATGATTATTCCATGCAAAACAATCGTACCCATTGAGCTCTATCACCGGAGTTATACAGCAAGTATCTGCATGCATGTGGATTGATGGCAGCATTCGTGTGAAACTGAAAGCGTGAACCACTGCTTTTAATCAAGGCAAGGTGACCGGAAACATGACCGAATACAAAACAGTGTAGCTATTCCCTCCGCAAGGCAATCAAACAAGCTAAGCGTCAGTATAGAGACAAAGTAGAATCGCAATTCAACGGCTCAGACACAAGAGGTATGGGGCAGGGTCTACAGTCAATCACGGATTACAAAAAGAAAACCAGCCCAGTCACGGACCAGGATGTCTTGCTCCCAGGCAGACTAAATAACTTTTTTGCCCGCTTTGAGGACAATACAGTGCCACTGACACAGCGCAACCAAAACATGCGGACTCTCCTTCACTGCAGCTGAGGTGAGTAAAACATTTCAACGTGTTAACCCTCGCAAGGCTGCAGGCCCAGACGGCATCCCCAGCCGCGCCCTCAGAGCATGCGCAGACCAGCTGGCTGGTGTGTTTACGGACATATTCAATCAATTCTTATCCCAGTCTGCTGTTCCCACATGCTTCAAGAGGGCCACCATTGTTCCTGTTCCCAATAAATCTAAGGTAACTGAGCTAAACGACTACCGCCCCGTGGCACTCACTTCCGTCATCATGAAGTGCTTTGAGAGACTAGTCAAGGACCATATCACCTCCACCCTACCTGATACCCTAGACCCACTCCAGTTTGCTTACCGCCCAAATAGGTCCACAGACGATGCAATCTCAACACACTGCACATTGCCCTAACCCATCTGGACAAGAGGAATACCTATGTGAGAATGCTGTTCATCGACTACAGCTCAGCATTTAACACCATAGTACCCTCCAAACTCGTCATCAAGCTCGAGACCCTAGGTCTCGACCCTGCCCTGTGCAACTGGGTACTGGACTTCCTGACGGGCCGCCCCCAGGTGATGAGGGTAGGTAACAACATCTCCACATCTCCACCCCGCTGAGCCCTCTCCTGTACTCCCTGTTCACCCATGACTGCTTGGCCATGCACACCTCCAACTCAATCATCAAGTTTGCTGGCGACACAACAGTGGTAGGCTTGATTACCAACAACGACGAGACGGCCTACAGGGAGGAGGTGAGGGCCCTCGGAGTGTGGTGTCAGGAAAATAACCTCACACTCAACGTCAACAAAACTAAGGAGATGATTGTGGACTTCAGGAAACAGCAGAGGGAACACCCCCCTATCCACATCGATGGGACAGTAGTGGAGAGGGTAGTAAGTTTTAAGTTCCTTGACGTACACATGACAGACAAACTGAATTGGTCCACCCACACAGACAGCATCGTGAAGAAGGCGCAGCAGCGCCTCTTCAACCTCAGGAGGCTTGTCACCAAAAGCACTCACAAACTTCTACAGATGCACAATCGAGAGCATCCTGTCGGGCTGTATCACCGCCTGGTACGGCAACTGCTCCGCCCACAACCATAAGGCTCTCCAGAGGGTAGTGAGGTCTGCACAACGCATCACCGGGGGCAAACTACCTGCCCTCCAGGACACCTACACCACCCGATGTCACAGGAAGGCATAAAGATCATCAAGGACAACAACCACCCGAGCCACTGCCCGTTCACCCCGCTATCATCCAGAAGGCGAGGTCAGTACAGGTGCATCAAAGCTGGGACCGAGAGACTGAAAAACAGATTCTATCTCAAGGCCATCAGACTGTTAAACAGCCACCACTAACATTGAGTGGCTGCTGCCAACACACTGACTCAACTCCAGCCACTTTAATAATGGGAATTGATGTAAAATATATCACTAGCCACTTTAAACAATGCTACTTAATATAATGTTTACATACCCTACATTATTAATCTCATATGTATACGTATATACTGTACTCTATATCATCTACTGCATCTTTATGTAATACTTGTATCACTAGCCACTTTAAACTATGCCACTTTGTTTACATACTCATCTCATATGTATATACTGTACTCGATACCATCTACTGCATCTTGCCTATGCCGCTCTGTACCATCACTCATTCATATATCTTTATGTACATACTCTTTATCCCTTTAAACTTGTGTGTATAAGGTAGTAGTTGTGGAATTGTTAGTTAGATTACTCGTTGGTTATTACTGCATTGTCGGAACTAGAAGCACAAGCATTTCGCTACATTCGCATTAACATCTGCTGACCATGTGTATGTGACAAATAAAATTGGATTTGATTTGATTTGCTTTTCATGATCAGCAAACATCAATTGATCATGTAATTTTCAGATGCGTAGGGCAGCCTCACGATATCGCTCAATATTGGCCACCATTAATTGGATTTGAGGGATATAAAATAAAAAGTTAAATATACCTGACAACTATGGGGGGGGGGGGGGTTAGGTTCATTTCCCATCCATTGTGCACGCTGTCTTTCAAGCAGCAGAAAGGTGCATTTGCCGATGTACTGTTAGCTGATCAGTTTTACTTCGCAAGCTACCGGTAGAAACCTTGTACAGTTGACTAAAGATAGTGGTAAAGGAGACCTAATGTACTTTTTTTCTCCAGCCAACGTAGGCCTACCTAGCGAAGTTAGCCGACATTATCCCCTTTTCAACATTGTTTTTAAAGTGTTTAATCACAATTGCTGCAGTGCTGACAGACATGATAGGCTATTGATTGGTGGGCCACGTCAAATTGGCCGGCTAGCTAATAACAGATCACGTCGATATAGCTAGTTAACAATCTAAATAAACTAGATGGCTATATCCAGATGTTGTTTGATTTGCTTTCCATCGATAGTGGTGATGACAGTAGTCTGACTGGCAACTTTACCAGGACGAGGACTTGACCGACGTCAAGCTCTTTCTAAAAGCCTAATCTCTGATGAAGAAAGCTAAATGACACGTTGTTTGCTTAGCTAGCTAGCTAGCCACACGCCAAATAGACATGTCTACCCTCACGTATCTGAAAACACCTGATCAATTGATATTTGCTGATGATGAAAAGTATGCAGTTACTTGCTGTATAAATCTGATGATAGAACTACATGTGGAATAATGGGAACTGTAGTTCTGACTATCCTCTTCAAGAGGTGATGACATTAAAACCAAATAGTTATAACATTTATTAAGCAATCCCTTGAAAATGGCACATAGTTGTCAATGGTTTTGGCGGAGCTGGGGGGGGGGGTCTCCTTGCTCCCCAGGCAGACAAATCAAAATGTTCTGCACCGTATTGTGAATTTTATTGATAAGGATCTATAGGGAAACCTGGATTACGAGGTTAATTCAAATTGTTTTAATGTTAGCTCGTTCCAACGCTTTGCAGCACGCCTGAATGTCATTGGGTTTACCTGAGGACACCTTCTATACACAGGCACACACATTATCTGGTTTGTTTGATCGGTTGCAGTGATCCGAGAATCCAAGGAGAATGTCTCTGTCATCTCTAAGAGATTCTGACAAACAGATTTATTGCGGTGCTGGGAGTTTCCAAGCATTTCAGCAAAGTAAAAGAAAGTGATGATAAAAATATTCCCACCTACGATGATGAATGCTCACTCTATTCCTCCCCTCCTTTACTAAAGACACCATCCTTTCTTCCCTTCCTCCTTCTGGTCATATCTCGGACGAGATGAGACAGTCCCTATTCCCACTGGGCACAGATGTCAGTTCAACGTCTAGTTTTGATTTACAGTTGGTTGAGTTGACACCTAAAGTGAATTTAATGTGAAATCAACAAAAAAATGTCACCGTGACATTAGATTTGGGTTAAAAGTTGGGTGGAAAAAAAAGACGCAATTCCCTTACATTGATGACTCTTTGCAAATCCAATCAGTTGATTCAACATCATCACATTTTTGGGGGTTGAAATTACATGGAAACGACATTGATTCAACCAGTTTTTGCCCAGTGAGTATTGATAGTCCGACCAGAGCTGGGCCGGAAGGAAGGTGTCAGCAGCCTCTTATTAATCTAAGGATGTGAATATAAAAGACTATAGCCTTCCTCTTGAAGACAGAGAGGCATACTGGAAGGGGGAGGTGGGGTGAAGGGGGAGTGAGACTATGGTGGTGGGGGTGACATGACAGAGGAAATGACGGGGTATTTGTGCTAAAAGCCGACGCTGTCCCAGACACACAACGCAACGATAAATGAGCCCAGGAAGAGGGAAGAAAACAGGGAGTGAGTGTGTGTGTGTGTGTGTGCATGCGTGCCTGTGTGTGTGTGCACGCATGTGTATGTGTGCGGGTGGGTGGGTGCATTTGTGTGTGTGTGTGTGTGTGTGTGTGGAGTGATCAACGTGTCGTCTGTTATCACACGAAGCGACACTGGGGCTGTAGACCTGAGATGATTAGAAGGCACGGGGTGACTAAATAATCTGTCTGGACCAGATGCGCCACCGCCATCGTTACGACTAAACACCTGAGTGCTAGGCTGCAGCGCTGAGCTGGGCTAGTAGGAACAATAACAAGGGACCCAGGTTCTTGCCTTTTATTTCGTTTCATGGGGACGGAGTGACAGACCAAGAGCCAGCAATTAATCTCCATATTTTGCGACTGTCGAGAAGGTCAACGAGGTCTAAGTTAATCTGTTGTTCTGGGCTTCATCCCAAATGCACCTAATTTGACCAGGCCCCATAGGGCTCTGGTCAAAAGTAGTGCACTTTGTAGGGTATAGGGTGCTATTTTGGGACCTAGTCTCTTTCTGAGGTGCTTTAATGTGACTCACCCTCAGTCCGCACACAGACGTTTAGGATGAATATCTACTTGGGGGATGTGCTGGGCGTTAATTAGATATTCAGTATTCATCTGCCAAAAGCTCCCCTAGTCCAGTTTTTTATTATCATCTAATCACTCTGTTCTAGGGAGGTCTATTTTCTCTCCTTGGGGAGTTGCCAGGGAATATGTTTCGCAGTAGTTTTAGATTGAAGGGGATTGAGGAACTAAGGCAGTTTAACCTGTGTTCATATTCTAATAGAGACCTAACAGAGAACATCTGACATTCTTCCTTCCTGTCTCAGATGATCTGAGGTGTTCACTCTGTGGGCCCAAGTGTTTCCCCTAAATAGTTTTTCCTTGGCAGAACACCAGGCCCCATGAAGTAACGTTCAGTTCAAATCAATAGTAATCCATTTAGGGCTATTCTGTTTGTTGGTGTTCATGTTTGTCTTGTGTGGGAAAAATCTATAAAAACACAAAACAATTGGACCACTTTACTTTTTTTTTTAAAGGGGGGCAACAGAGGTATGTAGGGAGGCCGGCCCTCCTTGGGTTGGGGTAACACTGTTCATGGACTGTACCTCTATCTGGGAGCTGTTGTCTGTGTCCTGGCTGTCCTCTGCTGAGAGCAGGCCAGGGAAACCCCCATCAGGCTGGTCTTGACCCTGATCCTGACCCTGCTCTTGGTCCTGGCTGGCCCTGTTGCTGTCCCTGTTACGTGGCTGTTCTGGGGACAGCCACCTCCTCCACCGGTGACTGTACAGCTTCACATCAACCGCCATGTCCTCCTTAGCCAGAGGCTGCCCTTGCACGTAGGAGTAGGAGTCCCCTGGGGTGCACAGAGAGAGAGAGAGAAGGAGGGGAGATGAGTACAAGAGGAACAGGCTTGTTGCAGCGACATATTATAGCTGTATTTATTTGTTTCTTTGGATCCCCATTATCTTTTGCAGAAGCAGCAGATAATATAAAATAATAAATATATGTACACAATTGACTATATATTAAAATGATTCACATGTATTTAAAAGCCACGAGCCATTTGTTATCATATCCAATATTTTTCTTTGCTCTGAAATGGAAAAGGTGATGACACTACAACTCCTTTAATATCGCAATCACTCCGCTCTCTCCTCGGTATCATTTGTATACCAAGATATTCTCAACGATTGACTTTTTTTTAAATTTTTTTTTTTAAGTAGTCAGACTGGAATGATAAACTATATTGTACACCAGTGGAGCGTGGCAGCGTAATTACATAGAACAATCATATTTTTAAGGTCAACAAGGCAGAGGTTCAGTGGTGGAGCCAAAACTCTGGTCGGGTCATTAATTGTCTGCCACTCTCATAATTCACTATCTCAATGGACTATTCCTTGTTGCTTTATGGAGAAATTATACTACTTCGGATGAAACAGGTGCATGTTAGCAGTGAAGCCGTTTTAGACACACCAGAGGCCCACAGTCACACCTAGTACCTGGAGTTGTTCCTGAACATGGGACCTGACCAGGACCACGACAAACTCTGGTCAGGAAAAAGTCTGGGCCCGAGTCATAGCTGGTTAGGTCATGTGTTGAGAAAAATCCCAGGGCCAATTGTCATACCTTATCACCCCTAATGCACTGAGGTGGTAAACTGAAGACATGAGAGAAGCTGCGGTGTTATTAGACACAGACACTTGAGTACAGTTCCAGACTGCTGTGCTGACTGACTGCTTTCTCTCTGCAGATGGCAGTTGGTTTCCTGTGTTCAAACGTGGCACAGTGAGGACAGGGCACACACGCACAACACTCGCAGGCACACACACACACGACATAAGGCAGATTATCACTTCAATGTGTCCTAGAGCCTAGCCTAGGTTTGTCCTTTTAATCACTTTCCCAAGTAAAATGTAAGTTCCCAGACCTGACGTTGGTTCTAAGCCTGCCTGACCATTAAAGGTCATTACAGCTATGCTAATGTCTCTCAGAGACCAGCAGCGTTCCCCATGAGAGCAGGAGGTGCTGTGTTTCCTCTGTTGCTGACTTGTGTCCACGGCTGTCTCTCATTTTGTCTTCTCCCCAGAGAGAAGCAGGCTAGAGCAGAAGCCTGTAAGAGAGTGGGGTGTGTTAGTGCACGCAAAGTGGATGCTGACAGATTCACTCTGTAATGAGCATCCACAGAGCAAACAGCCCAGAGACCAGTTGCTGCAAAGACAAGAACAGGGAGACTAACTAACTAACACGCACACGCAGGAAGAACTGCAAGAATTCCAAAGTTAGTGCTGAGAACACTACACAGAGCATAAGCCAAATGTACTGTAATATACAGGTTTGACACGTGGTTTGACATGATTATGATTACAGGGGTCAACCAGGACATGTACAGTACCAGTCAAAAGTTTGGACACACCTACTCATTCAAGGGTTTCTTTTTTTAAAATTTCTACATTGTCAAAATAATAGTGAAGACATGAAAACTATGAAATAACACGTATGGAATCATGTAGTAACTAAAAAAAAGTGTTAAACAAATCCAAGTATATTTTATATTTGAGATTCTTCAAAGTAGCCACCCATTGCCTTGATGACAGCTTTCCACACTCTTGGCTTTCTCTCAACCAGCTTCACCTGAATGCTTTTCCTGCAGTCTTGAAGGAGTTCACACATATTCTGAGCACTTGTCTGCTTTTCCTTCACTGTGATCCAACTCATCCCAAACCATCTCAATTTGGTTGATGTCGGGTGATTGTGGACGCCAGGTCATCTGATGCATCACTCTATCACTCTCCTTCTTGATCAAACAGCCCTTACACAGCCTGAAGGTGTGTGGGGGTCACTGTCTATTGTCCCACCAAGCGCAAACAGATGGGATGGCGTGTAGCTGCAGAATGCTGTGGTAGCCATGCTGGTTAAGTGTGCCTTGAATTAAAAAATTAATCACAGTCAGTTTTACCAGCAAAGCACCCCAGACCATCGCACCTCCTACTCCATGCATCACGGTGGGAACCACACATGCAGAGATCATCCGTTCACCTACTCTGCATCTCACTAAGACACGGTGGTTGGAACCAAAAATATAAATTTTGGAATCATCAGACCAAAGCACAGATTTACACTGGTCTAATGTCCATTGCTCGTGTTTCTTGGCCCAATCAAGTATCTTCTTCTTATTGGTGTCCTTTAGTATTGGTTTCTTTGCAGCAATTCGGCCATGAAGGCCTGATTCACGCAGTCTCCTCTGAACAGTTGATGTTGAGATTTGTCTGTTACTTGAACTCTGTGAAGAATTTATTTGGGTTGCAATTTCTGAGGCTGGTAACTCTAATGAACTTAGCCTCTGCAGCAGAGGTAACTCTGGGTCTTCCTTTCCTGTGGCGATCCTCATGAGAGCCAATTTCATCATAGCGCTTGATGGTTTTTGCGACTGCACTTGAAGAAACGTTTACATTTCTTGAAATGTTCCGCATTGACTGACCTTCATGTCTTAGAGTAATGATGGATTGTCGTTTCTCTTTTTGCTTATTTGAGCTGTTCTTGCTGTAATATGGACTTGGTCTTTAACCAAATATGGCTATCTTCTGTATACCACCCCTACCTTGTCACAGCACAACTGATTGGCTCAGAAGCATTAAGAAGGAAAGAAATTCCACAAATGAACTTTTAACAAGGCACGCCTGTTAATTGAAATGCATTCCAGGTGACTACCTCATAAAGCTGGTTGAGAGAAAGCCAAGAGTGTGCAAAGCTGTCATCAAGACAAAGGGTGGCTACTTTGAAGAATCTCAAACATGTATTTTGATTTATATAACACCTTTTTGGTCACTACATGATTCCATATGTGTTATTTCATAGTTTTGATGTCTACACTATTATTATACAATGTATAAAATAGTCAAAATAAAGAAAAACCCTGGAAAGATGTCCTGGTTGACCCCTGGAAACATGTCCTGGTTGACCCCTGTAATAATAATCATGTCAAACCACAAGTCACACTATCAATACAGTTAGTCAAATATTTACAGAAGTGCTTTAATTCAAGGAATTTGGATGCTGATCATGTTGCTAAAAACACTCCTCTCATTATGGAGTCTAGTCAGCGATGTCTGCTTGGAGCACGTAGCATGCTACTATTTGCTATGCAGAGCTCAATTATGTTCTTCTTAGGTGTCTAACACTGCTCCTGTAGCCAAGCATTCACTCACCTCTCCCTCTCTTGCTCTCAGGCCCCCACTCTCCATCTCTCTCACTGTCTCCTCCAACCAACTCAAGTTCATGAGCTACGTCTACCTAGACAATGGATGCTCGCGAGATTCCCTGGCAACCAGCACTGTATATTCTGATCCAAAGGGAACCTGTACTGTACATTCCAGGAACATTTACCTTATTTCTTACCCACCAAAGGATCTTTGTTAGACACGTCAATGTATATGGTGGAAAGTTGCCAAAAGAGAATGCCACGTAACAGAAGTAAGGTTGGACCCAGGTGCAGAGAAGAGACCAGATGAGGAATCAGTAGTTAAGGATAAACATAATGCTTTACTGAGATATGGTAGCCGCATGAACACAATTCACTTGAAAAAACAACAAACACTATGTCTCAAAAACTCACTCAGGAAATGAACACACACTGTAAACAATTCAAGCTTCTGCAAAGGACCAAAGAAAACACACCTATTTTAGCAGGGACTCAATCATGAAACAATAAGACACACCTGAGTCCAATAAAAGTCTCTAGGGTGGTCTCAGCCGCCCTCTGGTGCCAGGTGGGACCATGACAACTTCAGAATACACCATGGCTGGACAAAAGATACCCTGACCAAATGTATTGTATTTTTCACAGAATCTCTCTCTCTGAGTCACCATGAAGAAAAATAACCTGCGCTGTGGTCTGTTCATCACTCTCTCTGTAATGGCTCGATACTTCTCCCAACTGATTTAGGGTTTGAGAACTCTCATTGTCAAGGAAATACTTTCTCTGTGTTAGTCATTTCAGAGGGGAGAGTACGGACCCCTGAGGAACACCACAAATACATTCGCAGCAGGACGAGACTTCCCCCTGGATGAGTGTGTTCCTTTAGCTTTTGTGTGAGAGGAAATCTTTCCCCTCCTTTCCTCTTTCACTCCCACTGAATACCCTGCATACCTTCGCCGTGACTCTCAAGAGCGGCTCTTCTCGCCCGATTCACGCCTGTCTACACGACTAACCCACAAATGCCAGAAGAACTGTAATTCGGTTTAACCTACAGCTTTCAAGGACATTTAGGAGATCATAAAATCACGGTGTAAAGGCGTTGTCTGCCCCCCTTCTTTTCATTCTGTTTGGGTGTTTGGGTCCTTCTGGTTGACCCCTTTCTCTGGGTGTATATCTGACTCAATGGCACTGACAGGACACTTCCGTACAAGGCTGGCTGATGGAGAGAGCAATGCTGTGTGTGTGTGTGTGTGTGTGTGTGTGTGTGTGTGTGTGTGTGTGTGTGTGTGTGTGTGTGTGTGTGTGTGTGTGTGTGTGTGTGTGTGTGTGTGTTAGTGCATGTTGGAGGAAAGCCTTTTGGCATAAAGGCTCCATTGGTTTCCTAAGCTGTGTATAACTCTCTTTTTCAGGGGTGTCTTTTCCACCCTTCTCCCACTGAAAGCTGCTTCATCAATGTAGCAGGAGCCCCTGCCAAGCACCCTGGAGACACCACCCTGGGGCCCTAGGGTATCCACAGAAACCCTGGACACAAGAGCACCTATCTGAGGTGGGGCTGAGAAGCCATAGATATCCTATAAGACACTATAAGACAAGGTCTACTGATGTACCTAAAACTCAGTGCCGTTTCATTTAGATTTTATTTAACCAGGAAGAAACCAGCCTGATCTTGTGAGCACAGCAGTCAGTCTCCTTAACCTGGCTATCAGGAAGTATCATTGAGGTCAGAAAACCCAAGGGTGTCTCCTCCTGGGCTCTCCTACAGTTTAGTTTGTGCTTTCCTCTGAAAACTATTTAGAAGAAAACCACTAAAGGTAATCATCTAGTCAGAGAAATGTAATTGGCTGCACACAGTGTGAAATCATTAGAAATGAACGAGGTTTCAAATATTATGATTCCAATTTAATGAGAGTAAATTACAATTATTTCTATAATCGTTCCGGCGGGTTCCCCTCATTAGTGATCCTTCAGTGGGTGGTGATGTCAGAAGTGCTCTGTCATGATCCACAGACACAGCTGGAGGCCTGGGAAATGTCCGGAAATAACCTCAGGCTTGAGCCGCAAAGTTAGAAACACGAGCAGGAAAAGCCAGAAAATATGATGATGTAAAAAGCTAAATGGCTCAGCAAACAACCTTCCCCCTACAGTTCCTCCCCCCAATTGGTCCTCATTAAAGTTTCTGAGCACAACGGGAGAGCCGGGTGATCGCGCTGCATGACAGTCAAGGTCTACTTGATATATTAATCTTAATGAATCTCCTGATGAAGAAAACAAACAGTGAGCTTGGCCCTTATGACTGGGTCAGGGAGTGAGAGAAAGGGGAGCGAGGGAGAGAGTGATGGAATGGCCAGCGTGACGGGGAGAAAATGCCCCCTTCCTGAGGGAGGGAGAAGGGAGAACTGAGGGAGAAGAGAGTGACAGAAAGGTTCAAAGTATTCTATGAGTATGGGTTCTGAAGTCTAACTCTCCTCATGGGTCTGTCTGGCATCGCTCATCCAGGATATCGATTCACAAGATCAACACTATACTACAGGCCAGAAATCCATTAAACACATCAGTAAAACCAGCGTGGCACAGAGTGCAGACACTGCCATTGCTTGGTAGAAAACAAATACTAGATAAAGGTAAATAATTACATAGAAGACAAAAGCAGTGGGTGACTGCTTGGATGTTTATTTCCCAAAAATTAGATGGGGAGGGAGGAGAGGAAAGATGTGCACTCCTTTTATTTTCTGTCAGTCAATGACAGCAGCAAACAGCAAAAATGGCCTGTGCTCTGTGTCAAGACAACTTGAACCTTCTCAGATATGTCCACAGGTCCAGATGGGGTGTCAGACAGAAAGGTTTGACCTGATGCTCTTACACAAGTCAGAGCAGACCTGATGAGAACATACACAGTTATCCAAGTACAGTGCTGAGGGATTAACCAACATTTTTGCTATTTTGGGGTTTTTAAACAACGAATTGACCAATTATTTGAATTCCATTTCCTGTGTTTTTTTTTTGCACAGTTTCTCTAGAGATAAAATCAGATCCGGCCTCTTGCTGCAACGTTGTAGGGAGTTGTAGTTTCCAACAGGCCAATATTTTACATAGTTTAGCACATAAAATGTTGTAATTAACAACAATGACCATAATCCCATGCGCATCTACTTGTCCGGTCTGTTTCTTTTACGCCTGCAACCGAAGGGACAAGAATGCACATCTTGATCGCATACAGCGAGCAGCTGTTGCTTTGCGAGGCATTTCTACAAAAAAAATAAACAATCAAAGTTATTAATAGTTGGTCTTCAGCAGTCATAAAAGTATGCCTTAATTACTTTGAAGAACTACAAAATAGTGATTTTGTAACAGTATTGGCAGCACTTCTATAGAGATGAGATGACGACTTGGGATGAAATAATAAAGTCATTAAATAAAACGAATGTAATATACACAACAAATAAAATATTTTATTAAAAGTACTGTAATTTAAAAAAAAAATGATAGTTAATAAGTGAAATGGCCATTCACTACCATCATGGGACAATTTATTAATTGTTTTATTCTGTGCTGTCACAGCATTCAACCCCAAAAATCGAAAATCGTGATTATTTTTTAAATAATCCAAACCGAAACCGAACCGACCTTAAAAAGTACTAATAGCTCCGTGCTACCCAAGTGCAATGGGCAGGGGTATGGACATACTGACACATAGTGAGGGAAACAGCAAGAGAAGAAAACAGAGGGAAAACATTAGAATGCGTCCAAAATAGCAAGCTATCCCTATATATGTAGTGCACTACTTTTGAACAGAGCTCCATGGGCCCTGATCAAAAGTAGTGCACTATAAGGAATACAGTGCCGTTGGGGATGAATTCATAGATCGAAAAAACTTCCAGGAAAATACTTAGCAGCCATGGTCAATCTAAGCAGAGGGAGTGGTAAGCAGAGAGAGGATTTGACTTAAGTGTTCATAAAGAGAGTTTTAGTGAAAAGTGCTGACGTGATATCACATCAAATATGAGAAGGTAAATGAGGTAGGGAGGCTCCTTCACAGACTTACTCTGTACTCTCTCGGATAAAACTCTTCACAGCCAACTCTCAGTTAATTTCATCAGTTACAGCTGATATTATGAAAGGGCAATGCGTTGACTTGAATTACACTACTGGCTTTGATTATAATGCACGTGAACCTTACAGTAGTTCAGATTAGCCATAGTTGATGTTCTTTGACGGAGTCATTGTTTTATGCTGTAGACGCGTCGGAGTTGTCTGTTCTAGAAGGTGTGGCGACAAAAAGAGGAACATTAAGAGTAACAAAGACATGAAAGCCATGCATGCACCCTCGGGACTCTGTAATTATACAGAAGAACGTGTGCTGTTCTCTCTACCTGTTTCAACATATCCTTATTACCCCAGAGAGAAGACATGGGCAAATTAGTAGTCCCCCTGGGGCAAACAACACCAGTAAATGGTACCCTATTCTCTATGTAGTGCACCACTTATGACCAGGGCCCACATGGAAAAGAAAATAGTTATTGTCACCCTTGATAAAGATGAGCAAAAAATACTATAAAATAAATAATACAAATACTGAGCTATAATGATCGAAAAGGAGATGCATTGTGGACTATAGGAAAACGAGGACCGAGCACGCAGGGCTGTAGTGGAGCAGGTTGAGAGCTTCAAGTTCCTTGGCGTCCACATCAACAACAAACTAACATGATGCAAGCACACCAAGACAGTCATGAAGAGGGCACGACAAAACCTATTCCCTCTCAGGAGACTGAAAACATTTGGCATGGGTCCTCAGATCCTCAAAATATTTTACAGTTGCACCATCGAGAGCATCCTGACGGGTTGCATCACTGCCTGGTATGGAAATGACTCGGCCTCCGACCGCAAGGCACTACAGAGGGTAGTGTGTACGGCCCAGTGCATCACCGGGGCCAAGCTTCCTGCCATCCAGGTCCTCTATACCAGGAGGTGTCAGAGGAAGGCCCTAAAAATAATCAAAGACTCCAGCCACCCTAGTTCTCTCTGCTACCGCACGGCAAGCGGTACCGGAGCGCCAAGTCTAGGTCCAAGAGGCTTCTAAAAAGTCACTACACTGCTGCTACTCTCTGTTATTATCTGTGCATATCCACTTTGACAACCCTACCTGCATGTACATAATTATCTCAAGTACCTCGACACCGGTGCCCCCCGCACATTGACACATCTATACCGGTACACCCTGTATATCGCCCCGCTATTGTTATTTACTGCTGCTCTTTAAATAAACTTTTTTTCTGTCTAGGTATTTTCTTAAAACTGCATCGTTGGTTAAGGGCTCGTAAGTAAGCATTTCACTGTAAGGTCTACTACACCTGTTGTATTCGGCGCATGTGACAAATAAAATGTGTTTTTGATTTGATTTGAATGCATGCTCATACAATACAACTTTATCAAGGGTGCCAATAAATGATGGCCCTGCCTGGATATATCAAGAGGGGCATTTGGTTATGCAGTCCTTTTAAAAACATTAAAAGTGGAACAAAGTACTCTCAGGAGTCTCGTAACATGTTTGGGGCTGTCGTAAAAAAAAAAAACCTAGTGTGTCGCATGCCGAGCGGAAGAAAGAGACGAGAAAAACGGGCCATGAATAAAATAAAATAAATAAATACATCTCCACCCATCCAAAGTGTTAATTACATCCGTGCAAGAGCTGGGAGATGATAAGACTAATGTTGCGTTCACACTGGACCGCTGTGTCCGGCAAAACTCTGATCCAATGAAGAGTTCTGTCAGTGTGTGAGGGTGTGGGGAGCTGGTGTGTGTGTGTGTGTGTGTGTGTGTGTGTGTGTGTGTGTGTGTGTGTGTGTGTGTGTGTGTGTGTGTGTGTGTGTGTGTGTGTCTGTGTCTGTGTCTGTGTGTGTGTGTGTGTGTGTGTGTGTGTGTGTGTGTGTGCATGTGCGTATTTGTATTTATTAAGGATCCCCATTAGGTGCTGCACTCTTTTGGGCTCCAAACAAGAATAAGGCAGTTACATCACAAAATCAATATAACAGTACATCATACTACTCATTTTTACACCATTACTTTACTACTACATATCTACAATCTATAACATTACAATGTACGTGTGTGTAGAGTGTGTGTGTTAGCGTGTGTTTGTGCATGCGTGTGCCTGTGTGTGTCTCTCCACGGGCCATACGTTTCATAAGGTGTAGTTTTATCTGTTTCTAAATGTAAAATAAAACATTTTACTGCTCGATTGAGTTACTTGATGTGGAATAGAGTTCCATGTAAACAGAGAGCGAGAGCATAAGAACGCTAGAAAGAAAGAGTGAAAGAAAGAAGGAACAGATTAAGAGAGAAGGACGTGGTGGAGAACAACAACAACAATAAGTGTATTCCTGGGTATCATGACTGTACAGTTTGAGTAACAGAGGGCTTGTGGAATTCCACATTCTGGTCAGGCATCCATTTATATTAATGAACCTTTATTTCACTAGGCAAGTCAGTGAAATACACATTCTTATTTACAATGACAGCCAACCAAAAGGCAAAAGGCCTCCTGCGGGGACGGGGGCCTGGGATTAAACAATAAAATATAAATATAGGACAAAACACACATCACGACAAGAGAGACGACACAACACTACATAAAGAGAGACCTAAAGACGACAACATAGCAAGGCAGCAACACATGACAACAACATGGTCGCAACACAAAATAGTACCAACATTATTGGGCACAAACAACAGCACAAAGGGCAAGAAGGTCGAGACAACAATACATCACGCGAAGCAGCCACAACTGTCAGCAATTGTCCATGATTGAGTCTTTGAATGAAGAGATTGAGATAAAACCAGTTTGAGTGTTTGTTGCAGCGCGTTCCAGTCGCTATCTGCAGTGAACTAAAAAGAAAAGCGACCCAGGGATGTTTGTGCTTTGGGAACCTTTAACAGAATGTGACTTTGCAGAACAGGTGTTGTATGTGGAGGATGAGGGCTGCAGTAGATATCTCAGATAGGGGGGAGTGAGGCCTAAAGAGGGTTTTATAAAGAAGCATCAAACAGTGGGCCTTGCGATGGGTATACAGAGATGGCCAGTTTACAGAAGGGTGCAGTGATGTGTTCTATAAGAAGCATAGGTGGCAAATCTGATGGCCAAATGGTAAAGAACATCTAGCCGCTCGAGAGCACCCTTACCTGCCGATCTATAAATTACGTCTCTGTAATCTAGCATGGGTAGGATGGTCATCTGAATCAGGGTTAGTTTGGCAGCTGGGGTGAAAGAGGAGCGATTACGATAGAGAAGACCAAGTCTCGATTTAACTTTAGCCTTCAGCTTTGATATGTGCTGAGAGAAGGACAGTGCACCGTCTAGCCATGCTCCCAAGTACTTGCATGAGGTGACTACCTCAGTCTCTAAACCCTCAGAGGTAGTAATCACACATTTGGAGAGAGGGGAATTCTTCTTACCAAACCGCATGACCTTTGTTTTGGAGGTGTTCAGGACAAGGTTAAGGGTAGTGAAGCTTGTTGGACACTAAGAAAGCTATGTTGTAGAGCATTCAACACAAAATCCGGGGAGGGGCCTCCTGAGTATAAGACTGTATCATCTGCATATAAATAGATGAAGTGCTGCGTCTGGCTCATTTTTAGTGATAGAGTACAGGACAGAGAACTGGTGTGTGTGTGTGTGTGTGTGTGTGTGTGTGTGTGTGTGTGTGTGTGTGTGTGTGTGTGTGTGTGTTTGCGTGCGTGCGTGCGTGTGTGCGTGCGTGCGTGCACATTTGTTTGTTTGTGTGCGACAGAGTGCTGGTTCTCATTCAGAAGCTGAGGTAATGTACAGGTCTGCTCCACGGCCTTGGGGCACTTGAATAATTCTGCCATGAGAGAGAACAGGGCTGGCAAGCAACGTATAAGTAAGAATTACACACCAGCTGTAAAACATTACACCACATCGCTATTCACTGCAGTGTTATGAGCAGACGTGGTGTTTTTGTAGTTCGCTGCTGACAAAGCAAGACAAACATTGTTACGGGATCTTTTCACACTTTTCACATAAAAAGGACTACATCTCTCATCTGAGTGACCTCACTCTTCTCTTCTCAAATATTGCTCCCTCAGAGGTCTTGCTCAGCAGAGCCCAAAATTGAACGTGGTCAAAGCTGTAGCAGTGAATGGACTGGGTTAGGATGTACAACAAGCCCTGAGTTCCATTCAGACACGCCACTTCACAGACAATACCAGTTCCTTCAGCTCCTAAGCTTTCACCTATGTGTGTGTGTGTGTGTGTGTGTGTGTGTGTGTGTGTGTGTGTGTGTGTGTGTGTGTGTGTGTGTGTGTGTGTGTGTGTGTGTGTGTGTGTGTGTGTGAGACATTGTGGGAACTAAGATCACATTTTCCCATCACTGATGGAAGTTACGTTAACTAAGATAAGGATCATTAGAGTAAGAGAACAGGTAGGGACAGATTCTATCTACCTGAGAACCAGAGGTGGACTCTGTTCCCACGTCTCTACGGCGCAGGAGTTGGAACAACACCATGAGCCCAACCTTTTCATTTTACCATCCATTGTTATTTTGAAGAAAAAACAACAACTGTTGAGCAGTCGAGTTTGACATGTTATCATAGTGGCATGTCTAATTATTGTGTGTGTGTGTGTGTGTGTGTGTCTGTGTCTGTGTGTGTGTGTGTGTGTGTGTGTGTGTGTGTGTGTGTGTGTGTGTGTGTGTGTGTGTGTGAGAGATCTGGTGATTGACTGTCTCTGTGTGTTTTGCCAGTGGTTCTTCTTTCTCTGAGGGGATATAAAGGCCCAGTGAGAGCCCTTGGACTTTCAAGAAGCAAATTGTAATTTGCCAAATCATCATATGATGCAAAACACATCATCAAGAAAATCCTATACTTTACTGCTGTCATGCAAAATCTGTTGGGACTGTATCAACAGTGGAATGATGAGAAGAAAAAAAGTGAAAACGTCATTTTTGAGTGGTGTTTTCCTTTAATTAGACAGCTTCTATCTCTCAGTAAGCCATGGAGCGCTCAGTAGCTAACCCAGAGTGACAGACAGACACACAGAGGGCCAGCTTATACCAAGCATACAGCTAAGGGGATATCCTGGACCAAACAAGGCTTATGCCTCTTAAATCCCACAGCGTTTATTTGGGGTTGTCTCTTCCCTTTGCACAGTTAACACACATTTTTCTGATGGGTTCTTCTCTCTTGGTGCCTGTTCCATTTTTACATAGAAAACCTGGTCAAGATTCTCCTCATGTTTGATTAAGTTGAGACGTAATACCTTCATCAGATGAAGGGGTAAGCTAAGAGAGCTAAAATAGACACAAGCATCAAGTGTTTCCAAACACTGTGTCCAGAATGTGGAGAGTTCCAGAAAAAAATAAAAACACACAGACACGCAGTATGGATAAGTCTCCCAGGTCAAGCACCCAAAGCCAGCCTTTGGTGGAATCTGTCGACAAGCTGTGATAGAAAGCCACATCCCACTCACATGGAGTCTATAATTGCATCCAGTTCAGTCCCTCTCCAAACAAAGCTGAACATTGTCAATAGCAAAGCAGCAACGTCTTCCCGGGAACTTTACAGTATGAGACACCAGTCAATGAATGAACTTTAGAAAAACCGTGGAGACCAGGTCCGATAGGAAACTGTAAAAGTGCCTTTTGTTTCACAGGAAGACTTAACATAATAACATGATATCATGCATTAAGCAGATGCTTTTATCCGAAGCAACTTACAGTCATACATTTTCCCAGCAGGAATCAAAGCAACGATCCTGGGGTTGCAAGAGCCGTGCTCTGCCGACTGAGCCACACAGGACCATACTAAACCACACTGACAAAACGTATCACCGTGATTCTCTTCAATGTGAGACAGCAAGAAATGGGCCCTGTTCATATCTGCATTGTCGTTTGAATAATACATAGATTTTCTAATGACTCCTTGACTCACTCACAGTCAAAGGTTAATTCAACTGAAATACAAAGCTCTCCTGTTTCCACCATCTCTAATTAATGTTCCAAACACAGAGAAAAAAAAATGTATTTTCAGGTTCACGTCACAAACTAAACAAGCCCTTTGAGCATGCTTCAAACCGACATCAGCCTCATTCAGTCAGCGATTTATGCAAATCCCCATTTTCACTTAGTGTGCACATTTTCCTGTAATTGGATGCCAACATTAAAGGGCAACTCCACCACTTTTCAACCTCATTTCATTACCTCCATCACAATGCCAGTGTCAACATATGTGAAAAACGGTGCATTTCTATGTTTTGTAGAAAAAAATACGGTAAAAAAAATTCTAACCGATGACATCATCAGGTTTGTACAAAATCACTGTGTTTAACCTTTCTTATCTTTTTAACCGCAGATCATAGAAACTCCGTTTTCACATAAGTAGGCATTGGTTTGGTGCGGAGATGTTGAATGTGGGGTTGAAAAGTGGCGGAATTGCCCTTTAATACAGGCAGCGATGTAGACCTTAGCTAAATTAAAATTGCCTAAGTTGGTAAGAATAGTACAAGACTAACCAGGAATCACAATTTGCTATATCTTACTGACTGACAGTCTCCATTATGTAGCAAGATAAATGTACACATGCATGTTAATCAGTCATTTCATCCACACTGCTCGCGCGTGAACGAGCGTTTGCAATGCCGAATGCTGAAATGGAACTTGAATATCTATAAAACCATGAATATTTCATTCGTGTTTCGACCTGTTCCCAAATTAATATAGGTTTTGGTATGTTATCCTGCTGTCTGTCATGGTCACGTTTGGTGGGGACCTGCTAGCTACCACAGCTAAGAGAGGCAAAAACAACAGCAGCCAAAAAGACACCAGCTGCAGAGAGGGGCCAGTGGTGGCCAGTGTATGCACAATAAGCATAAGGGCGAAGGGGCACGTGCTACACGTCAGTGACGTAAGTGAGGTGCTGACACGGACCTGTATGTCATATCGAAGCCTGAGTACTGATGGCAGGTTGACATGAGTGTTTGTTTATTTTCTCCACGTAAATGAAGCCGTGTCAACACCATGATGGAGGAGTTCAAATTAGCCAGCCCAACAAGTGTTGCTACCTGAGTCAGCTCCCACAGGAATTTCACATGTGATCTTATGTGAAAGCTAAAAGCAACATCTGAAACTACACATGTGAAAACCCTTGAGCATATGTGAAAACCAGGGTTGGAAATGAAGACCTGCCACCTGAAAAATGTGTGTAGATTTTGTCATTGGCAGGTAAGAATGTCAATTTCACCAGCCATGTTGACGGGTGGTCACACAGAGCATTTTTTTTCAGCCCATGGATCACATGGATCACTCCTAAAAAACTTTTAGTAATTTCTTAACATTAAAACACACAAATCCTTGAATTGTTCTCCTAGATTTATTTGTGTGACACTACATTTCTACTTAGGAGCACATCACATATTCCTAGTAAAAAATGTCAGTGTAGAGCCCTGAATGATGATGATTGATGTTCAGTTGAAGAACTAAATGATTTATTTTAACATTGGTTTAAAGACGCAGGTCACACAACTGAAATGAATGTATTTAATGTACCCCAATACTTCTTACAAGTACTAGATTTCTTGTTTTAGAAAAACAGACATTTTCAAAATGTGGTAGCATGACACTACATGTAACAACAAAAACATTCACATGTAAAACTGCAAATGTGATTTTTACTTGTGAATGTTTTTCACGTGATAGTGTACATTCGATTTTCACATGTGAAAATGCAATTCCACATGTGACAGTTGCGTTTCAGTTCTCAGCTCAACATGTGAAAACAGCTATTATATATGTAGAAATAAAATTTCACATGTTTTTTTTGTAAGGGAAGTAATAAAATGGAGTGGGGGTTTTAAGTTAAGTGATACACTGTTCAGATAAAACAGTTTACACATCTTTAATCAATATGATTACATTTGAAATGATCACTTAGTGCTGACTTTGAAATATGACCCCCACCTGGGATTTAAATTCACATCTCTGGATTTGGGATACGTTGATCTTTCTGCTGCGCCACAAAGTCAGTAGCATTCTCAGAAGTCCCCTCATTACCAATATTACATCTCTGCACTTAGCAAAAGAGTACCATCTGCACTATTACTTTAGTTATTGACTTATTTCAGCAATTTGAGGGTTTTTCTCTATAGTTGTCTAATGTTCGTGGAGCATATGATTCCATTTTAATTTTACCCCTGAATCGCTATGATAAATACTGTATAATAGCTTTTCTTGAGTGTATTTTTAACAAAGCTGAGATGAATTTGAAGTCCAATTGCACACTTCAGGACTGATGGCACCATCCATCTTACGCCGGAGCACAGCCTACTGCGCTGATGGAATCTTTCATAGAAATAGACAGTCAGGCGAACAAACACAGCCAGGTAGGCTTGAATCCGCGAGGCTAGAATGCAAATGGGGTTATATTCCAGTATTCCTCCTCTCCAAAACTATTCTCGCACTCGCCTTCTCTTCTATCTTTCTTTCAGAGTTTCAAGAAAAGGTAGAGGTGGGAGTGCTGGTGGGGGCCTTCCAGCACTTCTAGAGAGATGGATGTTCCTTGGCACCCACACACCCCATCAATCACCTCTCAAGGCCGCAGACCTGATGGGGATAATGTGTGTGTCACATCGGTGCCATGCCGCCCGGGCTCTCTGCCATCAGCTCCTTGGCCCTGGCTCTGCCACTCTGGGCTCCATTAAAGGCCAGCTCTAGCCTTTTGGGGGCCCCCACCTAGCAGCAAAACATTTTAGTGGCCCTCCTCTTGATGGTGGCCCTCCTCTTGAAAAATGTCACTTTTCAAGTTCATTCCCTGCAATTCTACACATTTTGTAATGACTTATGCCATGTTATCATGATATCTAATCAAATCAATGGGGGTACCCTTGAGGTCAATGGCCCCTGGCTCAATTGATCAAACTCACAGGCCTCTCAGACACATCCGTGGCTGCCAGCCCTAACCAGACGGAGAGAAGAGAAGGAAGGGTAGTGCTACCACTCAAAGGAATAGCCCCTCTCCTCTCCTCCACTCTGGAGTTGCCAACTACAGTATGGGGAAGGGAGACATTGAAAGGTAAATGCATACAGACAGCACCAGAGGAAGACTGGAGTACGTAAATAAAACATTACAAAATGGAGTATTGTAGTAGTAACAGCAGTGCTGTTTGCCATTTTAAAAAACCATCTCTGACCATCAAGACATTCTCCCCTTTCAAGTCAACCTCCCTCTGACCTTATTATGGATCATCTGTCACAGGTATATCTGCAGTGTATCACAAATAAGACACCAAATCCAGTCTAAAATGTCACTGCACTGAGGCATTCAAACTGCATTGTCCCGACAATGTGCCTTTGCCACCAGTAGGTTTTGATGAAAGAGAGAGCGAGAGAGGGAAGAAATCAGTCAGTGGTATGGAGGAATGAGGGAAGAAAATCCCCAGGGGGGATACGGCTGGAGCCGAGGCTGTACGTGCACAGCTGTCAGAGAGAGCGAGAGAGAGAGAGGGAGAGAGAGAGAGAGACCTGAAGCTACCTGAAGCTGCAGGGAATATTACAGGTTTCTCCTCTAGCCTGCTTGTCTCTGGAGAGAAGACAAAATGAGAGACAGAGAGACAGCCTTGGACACAAGTCAGCAACAGAGACACAGAGGAAAGCTAGAGATATCAGCTTTGCTCCCTCTACATCTTCTGTGAGGCAGCCAGGACTGAGAGAGCAGTCTAATATGTAGGTTCTGTCCCAAATAGCAACCTAATCCCTATGTAATATAAAAAAGGCAGTTAACCCACTGTTCCTAGGCCGTCATTGTAAATAAGAATTTGTTCTTATTAACTGACTTGCCTAGTTAAATAAAGGTTAAATTAAAAATTGTAATTAAATCTAGCGCACTCATTTTGACCAGAGCCTATGGGAACAGAATGCCATTTGGGACTCAACCATAGAGTCCTACAGTATGTGAGGCTCTCACCAGACAAGAGCCAATTAAATGGTAGCCATTCTTCTGTGTTGATATTGCAACTCACATGCTTCCCTAGATGAATAGCTATTCCAAAGTAAATTCACAAAATGGAAATGTCCTTCAAAACATGAAGACAAATGAAAACTTTTTGATGATATATCAACCGATTATAGCATTAGGATACCATTATAGGCTGAGAAGTATAGCAAACTAGAGAATCCATCTTGGATTTACTCCAAATGGAAAAGAGTTGGGAAATAATGAGCGGAGATAGTTTACACAGATTTTCTATGACGTCAAACAAATATTTATTTATATTTGAAGTTAGGCCTAATTCAAATATTTGTTCCTCCTGGTTATTGCCTTGATATTTATCCCAGCGGCATGAAGGAAAATCAATGCGGAAAGCAGTTCAGGGTCAAAATATCGGAGTTCTTTGCAGCGCGAGAGAATTAAACCACATGATACACCGACACTTGAGAAAAAGAGCCAACATAACAGTACTGATTATTCAAAAAACACTTGTCATCCTCATCAACAATAATAGACGCATAGATGCATCCACAGACTTTTTAATTGCATCAAAGATTAAATTGACAGTATTTAATTTAATGTCACACATCCTGCAGCAAACTCTGGTAATTGGTGTTTCTTTATAAACTTCTTATGGCTGCAGGGGCAGTATTGAGTAGCTTGGACGAAAGGTGCCCAGAGGTACCCAGAGTAAACGGCCTGCTCTTCAGTCCCAGTTGCTAATATATGCATAGTATTAATAATATTGGATAGAAAACACTCTGAAGTTTCTAAAACTGTTTGAATGATGTCTGTGAGTATAACATATCTCATATGGCAGGAAAAAACCTGAGAAGAAATCCAAACAGGAAGTGGGAAATCTGAGGTTGGTCGATTTTCAACCCAGCCCCTATTGAATAAAATAAAATAAAAACAGTGGGATATTGGTTATGTTGCACTCCCTAAGGCTTCCACTTGATCTCAACCGTCTTTAGAAACTTGAATGAGGCTTCTACTGTGATGTGGGGCCAGATGAGAGCTCTTTGAGTCAGTGGTCTGGCAGAGAGCCAGGTCCTGGTTATGCGCATTTCACATGATAGCGACCTGCGTTCCATGGCTTTTCTATAGACAATGGAATTCTCCGGTTGGAACGTTATAGAAGATTTATGATAACAACATCCTAAAGATTGATTCTATACTTAGTTTGAAATGTTTCTAAGACCTGTAATATAACTTTTTGAAGTTTTCGTCCGACGTTCAGCTGGACCTGCACGAGCATTTGTATTTGTGTACTAAACGCCCTAGCAAAAGTAGCAACTTGGACATAAATAATGGACATTATCAAACAAAACAAACATTTATTGTGGAACTAGGATTCCTGGGAGTGCATTCTGATGAAGATCATCAAAGCTCAGGGAATATTTATAATGTTATTTCTTATTTCTGTTGACTCCAACATGGTGGATGATTCTTTTTTTTTCTGAGCGCTGTTCTCAGATTATTGCATGGTTTGCTTTTTCCATAAAGATTTTTTTTAAATCTGACACAGCGGTTGCATTAAAGAGAGGTATATCTATATTTCCATGTCTAACAATTGTATTTTCATCGACATTTATAATGAGTATTTCTGTAAAATGATGTGGCTCTCTGCAATATCACCGGATGTTTCTGGAACTACTGAACGTAACACGCCAATGTATACTGAGATTTTTTTTATATAAATATGAACTTTATCAAACAAAACATACATGTATTGTGTAACATGAAGTCCTATGAGTTTCATCTGATGAAGATCACAAAGGTTAGTGATTCATTTGATCCCTATTTGTGCTTTTTGTGACTCCTCTCTTTGGCTGGAAAAATGGCTGTGTTTTTCTGTGAGTTGGTGGTGACCGAACATAATCGTTTGTGGTGCTTTCGCTGTAAAGCCTATTTGAAATCAGACACTGTGGTGGGATTAACAACAAGATTACCTTTAAAACGGTATAAAACACATGTATGTTTGAGGAATTTTAATTATGAGATTTCTGTTGTTTTGATTTTGGTGCCCTGCACTTTCACTGACTGTTGTCATATCAATCCCGTTAACGGGATTGCAGCTCTAAGAAGTGTTTAAGAAGAAAAGGAACAGGTTTTTTTTAGGGGTTCACAGCAAAGTGAAGCTGTGAACGCCTATTGTTATCTTCTGAATGATTTTTTTTCATTTTTTCTTGACATTGTCAAATAAGTCAAGAATAAATGTATAACTTTTTGTCTAGTATAGAACAAGAATTACAATGTTTCGATCCGAAACGGATCTTCATCAGGTCAAACACACTGAGCGTAACATTTTGTCTAATTTGGCACACAGAAACTACAGGCCATGAGTAACGTAGCCAAAAATAACTGCACCGATTGCCCTAAAGGGAGCACTGTTATAATCAGTATTACTTAAAACCCTCATATCCGTCGCCCCATTTGACCTAGAGACTTGAAACATTGATTGTAGGTGTCTTTACTCATGTTGAACAAACGTGCCTCAAGGACCCATAAGGTCAGTCTGATTGTCCTCTATTGGACCTTTTAGAAAACCTTTGAATACAAATTTGGTATGTGGAGTACATCCTTTGTAAATGTACTCCACAATGGTCTATTAACTTGAAACGTTTTAGGACCCTCAAAGACATTACCAAGATGAACCATGTTAAGTTTGGCATTGATATGTCGACAAATAAGGAAACTATAGAGCTATTTGGGCATCAGGACTGCGTCCCAAATGGCACCCTATTCCGTATATAGTGCACTACTTTTGACCGGGGCCCATAGGGTCAAAAGCAGTGCACTATAAAGCTCAGACAGTGTTCCCGCAGTGGACCACTCTTCATTTAATCCATTGTGTTATTGAGGCTATGACAGAAACGAGTGGCTCTCGGGGACTTTGAGTCTGGTGTGCTTATCAGTGTGTCTGCACGTGTGTGTGCGTTTTGTTTCTGTGGGAGTGAGCGCGGGCGTGCGCTCTCGGGTGCCTGAGTGTGCTTGAGGTAACAGTTGCCACACAGACACGCAGGCACACACACATACGCACACATGCACGGGTGCAAGCATGCAGCACTTGTATACCATCTGTCTATGTGGTAATTAACATACACACAGCAACATGGCATCCTAATAATGTGCCGTGGGCAGTCTCACGCACCTAAACCTAGTCTGGAGAGGAAGAGGCTACAATTCCCACATTAGTGCCTTGAAATGGTTCATAAGTGACTTAAATGAAGCTTTTTTTTTACTTTTATGCTGTCCATTTATTGTTATCCAGTCCATAAATCCATGTGTCATTAAAAAGCCTATCACTGTGTAATTATTGAGTTGACTCCAATTATTGAGTTTAGCTTTTTACTACAGTGGGCTAAATCAGGGTCACACAGTATTTCTTGGTAGGCTTAAATAAATCTACTTTGAAACAAAAGTATACACCTCACACACATGGTTATGGGCTTAAAATAAGAAGACACATTGTTACGGATACAGGTATCCTGTGTCTGTGTGTATCCTGTGTCTGTGTGTATCCTGTGTGTTTCTTTTCTCTCCTTCTCCCCTCACAGGTGAAAATCATCACTCCCCAATCAGTCAACAATCAACCCATCAATCAGAAGACACACCTCCTCCTGTTTCCTACCCTATCACAGTTCCTTCCCCATGGTTTAAAAACCCCATCATTTGTTTGTTCAGGAGCTCAATCTTTGTAATGCCATGTTGGTAGATAGCTGTTCTTTGTAGATTTCAGGAGAGCTCAATCTTTGTAATGACATGTTGGTAGATCTCTGCTCTTGATAGATTTCAGTAGCACAATCTCTTTGTAAATGCCATGTATGTAGATCTCGCTCTTTGTGTAATAATTAACCTCTTCTTTTGTTTGAGCACCTCCAAATCACTTTGTCATCTCCTGTGAGTATTGTTTTTGTTTATGGTGTTTGCTGGTGGGAAAAAGGGGAAACCAAGACAAGTCGCCCATGGGCATACACTACCCGTAGGTAAACTTTGTTAAAACACACTAGTTAGAACTGGGCGGACCACCCACTGTATTTTTGGTTAGTTAGTTAGCTGTTGTTGAAATAGGCTAGTCTAGCTTAGGGGTGTTTTTGCATATTTGTTTCTTTCCTTGGGTCCAGCTCAGCCCCTTTTCCTGCTCCCCCCCCCCCATTACCGTGTGTTTATAATAAACCCTGAGTTTGACGGTATTATTTCGGTTGTCGTGGTTATTTCGTTCACTTTTACTTTGTCACTATTATAATTTACATGAGTTATGTTACGGGTCTCACTACCATCCCCCCTAGACTGTCGGGCAAAAAGAGATTCGTAACATAAGTGGGGGCTCATCCGGGATATGTCTTTACTGACACCCATGCCGCTCATGTAGATTGTTGTAGTGGTATAGTTCAGTGTTGAGCGTCATAGCTGAAGTAGCATTAGTGTTTGCTATTTTCGTTGGCTCTTGTGAAGTAGTGTAAGATGGCTACTTTTGATTTGAAGTCCTTTTTGGATAATCCTTTGTGGGAGGTTTTTGATAAATGTTGTAGAGTTGATTTAATGACCTTGGCTGACCATTACTCAATGTCGATTCCGCAGAGTGTAGTTAAGGCGGAGGTTAAACAGCTAGTGTTAAATGTATTGTTGGAAGAGCAGGTGCTTGTGTTACCGCTGCCTGAGTCTACTAACCCTGTAGGGGATGTTGCTGCTCCTGTAAGCCCATTGGTATCTGATAATGAGGGTGAGGCTAAAACACCAGCCACATTGTCCCATTTTGAACCACTCTCCCCACTGTCAAACGGTGATGCCAGAAGGGATGTCCGTTTAGCACAGTTCCAACTAGAGGTGGAAGAGAGAGCCCAAATTAGGCGAGAGACTCTCCAGTTGGAGATGTGTAAAATTGAGGCAGAAAGAGAACAGCGGCATTTAGATTTGGAGATGGGTAAAATTGAGGCAGAAAAAGAACGAGAACAACGGCAGATGATGTGTAAAATTGAGGCAGAAAGAGAACAGCGGCAGATGACGTTTAAAATGCGCCAGATGGAACTGGAGGCAGAGACAGCGAGGCTAGCCTTCGTTCCTACTGTGCCTGTTTGTGAGCCGTCCCCACCTGCTGTGTCCTCAAACACGTTTGACATTAGTAGGCAGATTGCCTTAGTACCTTTGTTCAGAGAGTCGGAGGTTGACTCCTATTTTTGTGTATTTGAGCGTATAGCCGTAGCATTGAAGTGGCCTGAAGAGGTATGGTGCCTATTACTTCAGTGTAAATTAACTGGTAAAGCCCAAGAGGTTTTGTCAGCGCTACCTCTGGAGGACAGTTTGAATTATGAAGTGGTCAAAGCTACTGTTCTTCGTGCCTATGAGCTTGTGCCTGAGGCATACCGACAGAGATTTAGGTCTCATAGAAAGTCTTCTAGTAAGACTTATGTGGAATTTGCTAGAGACAAGGGAAATCTGTTTGATAAATGGCATGCTGCTAGTAAGGTAACTGATTTCAACTCTCTCCGGGAGTTAATCTTGTTGGAAGAGTTTAAAAATTGCTTACCCGAACGCATTGTAGTTTACCTAAACGAACAGAAAGTATCCTCCCTGGCAGAAGCGTCTGTGTTGGCAGACGAGTTTGTGTTGACGCACAAGAGTGTGTTTTCGGCTCAAACTGAGAGTAGAACCACTGAGTTTCCTACCTTTAGCCCTAGTCGACCAGCAGTAGTATATAAAGCACGCCAGAAGAATGAGCGTTCCTGTTTCTATTGTCATAAAGTGGGACATATGATTAATGATTGCTTCCTGCTTAAACGCAAACAAGGGATGCCTCTTCGTGCCAAGCCACCAACAGGTGTTGCTCTAATTCGTACGGTTGTGAGGTCTGCAACAAAACAGGTGCCTCAGGGTAACTGTAGTTTGAAAGACCCAGTCCCCGACCGCAGTTATGAACCATTCATTTTCGAGGGGTTTGTGTCCCTAGAGAATGACGAAGCGTCTCAGCGTCCGGTTAAAATCCTTAGAGATACTGGTGCGGCGCAGTCGTTTATATTGTCTGATGTGTTGCCCTTATCTGACGATACATACTGTGGTTCCAGTGTGTTAGTGCAGGGTATTGAAATGGGTTTTGTCCCAGTGCCGTTGCACTTTGTGAAAGTACACTCTGAGTTAATCAGTGGAATATTCAGAGTGGGGGTACGTCCTAAGTTGCCAGTGAAAGGTGTGACCTTTATAATGGGTAACGATATTGCCGGAGGAAAGGTAGTACCCGTATTGGAAGTATTGGATAAGTGACCACTCTCTCTCGAATGAGTTGGCACAGAGTTATCCACATGTGTTCCCCGCTTGTGCTGTCACTCGTGCTCAGGCACTACAAGAGGGTGACGTGATAGATTTGTCGAACACTGTTCTGTTCAAAGAGGATGATCAAGAGGATGGATTGTGTGATACCTCTGAGAAGCTGATCACCTCTGACAAACAGCCCAGGAAAGAATTAAAGAACGTTGAACTTATTGCTGATGCAATGCAGTTACCAGTTACTCGTGAGCAGCTGATTGCTAACCAAAAGGTTGCTAACCAAACTCGTCTTGACAACAAGCTTGCTAAATGTTTTTCTAGTGTTGTCTCGTTAGAAGAGGTGAAGAAGAAGAATGTGGCTTACTTCATTGATGGTAATCTCCTCATGCGTAAATGGAAATCCCATGTTGACGCGGGTGGAGATTGGAATGCTGTTTACCAAATAGTGATTCCTACAGCCTTTCGACAAAATGTGTTATCCCTTGCTCATGATCACCAGTGGTCTGGTCATTTAGGAATTACAAAGACGTATGATCGGATCCTTCGACATTTCTTTTGGCCAGGTTTAAAACAAGATGTGGCTCAGTTCTGTCGGACATGCCACACATGTCAGATAACAGGAAAACCAAATCAGGTTATTCCTCCCGCTCCTCTTTGTCCAATACCTGTCATAGGTGGACCATTTGAGCATGTGGTGGTTGATTGTGTCGGACCTTTACCGAAGACAAAATTGGGTAACCAGTTTATGTCTCGTGTGTGAAAATGTTTTCTGTATGTTTTGCAAGGTTGTTGCTTTGTTGTTGTGAGTATTCCTTTATACTGTAGTCGCAATCCCCCCTAGGGTTGCTCTTTTAAGGGTGGGAGTGTTACGGATACAGGTATCCTGTGTCTGTGTATCCTGTGTCTGTGTGTATCCTGTGTGTTTCTTTTCTCTCCTTCTCCCCTCACAGGTGAAAATCATCACTCCCCAATCAGTCAACAATCAACGCATCAATCAGAAGACACACCTCCTCCTGTTTCCTACCCTATCACAGTTCCTTCCCCATGGTTTAAAAACCCCATCATTTGTTTGTTCAGGAGCTCAATCTTTGTAATGCCATGTTGGTAGATAGCTGTTCTTTGTAGATTTCAGGAGAGCTCAATCTTTGTAATGACATGTTGGTAGATCTCTGCTCTTGATAGATTTCAGTAGCACAATCTCTTTGTAAATGCCATGTATGTAGATCTCGCTCTTTGTGTAATAATTAACCTCTTCTTTTGTTTGAGCACCTCCAAATCACTTTGTCATCTCCTGTGAGTATTGTTTTTGTTTATGGTGTTTGCTGGTGGGAAAAAGGGGAAACCAAGACAAGTCGCCCATGGGCATACACTACCCGTAGGTAAACTTTGTTAAAACACACTAGTTAGAACTGGGCGGACCACCCACTGTATTTTTGGTTAGTTAGTTAGCTGTTGTTGAAATAGGCTAGTCTAGCTTAGGGGTGTTTTTGCATATTTGTTTCTTTCCTTGGGTCCAGCTCAGCCCCTTTTCCTGCTCCCCCCCCCCATTACTGTGTGTTTATAATAAACCCTGAGTTTGACGGTATTATTTCGGTTGTCGTGGTTATTTCGTTCACTTTTACTTTGTCACTATTATAATTTACATGAGTTATGTTACGGGTCTCACTACCATCCCCCCTAGACTGTCGGGCAAAAAGAGATTCGTAACACACATGTACCATGTCAGATAAAGAGTTGAAATGTATTACATTTTGAGTCTGCATCCCAATATGACACTTTATATACATCACAGAAGACTGAAATATAACAAAACCGTTTGAGGTAGAAACACCAGATATTCTGCAGGTTTTTTGAAATAGTGTTAATTATAAAATCAGGAAAAATAGGAGTAATGTTCCCCCCCGTGAGGCTACTAGAGGGCGTTTTGCTCATTTGACTGCAGGAAAATGCTACACTTTAGGGTGTGTGACAACCAAAGGGAGAGTGTGGTGACCGTGAGAGCAAGTGTAACAGTATTTCTTCCGTCCCTCTCCTTGCCTCGAACCAGGGACCCCCTGCACACATCAACAACTGACACCCTCGAAGCATCGTTACTTATCACTCCACAAAAGCCGAGGCCCTTGCAGAGCAAGGGAAACAACGATTTCAAGGTCTCAGAGCATGTGACGTCACCGATTGAAACACTATTAGCGAGCACCCCACTAACTAACTAGCCATTTCACACCAGTTACACAAGCAAGGGACTGAGAGAAAGAGTCACAGTCAGCCCACTGACACCCCTATCAGATCACAGCTAAATCAGTCTACCTGAACAGAGCAATACTCAATCTTGAGCCATCAAAGCCAAAGGAACAGAGTAATATTAAGAAATGCTATAGATGGAAGGAATGTGTGTGGAAACCTACCAAAAACAATTAGGCAACAACAAATTCAATCCCTTCTAGACAACTTCCTGTACAAAACATTCCACTGTAATAATGAAGGTGTAAATTTGGCAGTAAAAAATGTTAACAGTATATTTGACCTCTCAGCTTCCCTATCAAATCTAAACATTTTAAACAGAAAACCGAAGAAAATGAACAACAATGCCAAATGGTTTGAAGAAGAATGCAAAAACTCTAAGAAAGAAATTGAGAAACCCGTCCAACCAAAAACCTAGAGACCCAGAAAACCTGAGTCTACGCCTTCACTATGGTGAATCACTAAAACAATACAGAAATACAGTACGGGAAAAGGAGCAGCACGTCAGAAATCAGCTCAATGTAATTGAAGAATCCATAGACTTTAACCACTTCTGGAAAACACTAAACAAACAACAACACAAAGAATTATCTATCCAAAATGGAGATGTATGGGTAAACCACTTCTCCAATCTTTTTGGCTCTATAACAAAGAACAAACATCAAAAACGTATACATGATCAAATACAAATCTTAGAATCAACTATTAAAGACCACCAGAACCCACTGGATTCTCCAATTACCTTGAATGAACTACAGGACAAAATAAAAACCCTCCAACCCAAAAAGGCCTGTGGTGTTGATAGTATCCTCAAGGAAATGATCAAATATACAGACAACAAATTTGAATTGGCTATACTAAAACTCTTTAACATCATCCTTAGCTCTGGCATCTTCCCCAATATTTGGAACCAAGGACTGATCACCCCAATCCAGAAAAGTGGAGACAAATTTGACCCCAATAACTACTCTGGGATATGCGTCAACAGCAACCTTGGGAAAATCCTCTGCATTATCATTAACAGCAGACTCGTACATATCCTCAGTGAAAACAATGTTCGGAACAAATGTCAAATTGGCTTTTTACCAAATTATCATACGACAGACCACATATTCACCCTGCACACCCTAATTGAAAAACAAACGAACCAAAACAAAGGCAAAGTCTTCTCATGCTTTGTTGATTTCAAAAAAGCCTTCGACTCAATTTGGCATGAGGGTCTGCTATACAAATTGATGGAAAGCGGTATCGGGGGAAAACATACGACATTATAAAATTAATGTACACAAACAAGTGTGCAGTTAAAATAGGCAAAAAACACACAAATGTCTTCCCCCCGTAGGCAGACCTGGCTCTCAAGAGAAGACAGGCTATGTGCACATTGCCCACAAAATTAGGTGGAAAATTAGCTGCACTTCCTAACCTCCTGCCAAATGTATGACCATATTAGAGACACACATTTCCCTCAGATTACACAGATCCACAAATAATTTCAAAACAAACCCGATTTTGATAAACTCACATATCTACTGGGTGAAATGCCACAGTGTGTCATCACAGCAGCAAGATTTGTGACCTGTTGCCACAAGAAAAGGACAACCAGTGAAACAAACACCATTGTAAATACAACCCACATTTGTGTTTATTTATTTTCCCTTTTGTACTTTAACCATTTGCACATCGTTACAACACTGCATAAATACATAATACGACATCTGTAATGTCTTTATTCCTTAGGAGCTTCTGTGAGTGTCATGTTTACAGTTCATTTATATTGTTTATTTCACTTCTGTATATTATCTACTTCACTTGCTTTGCCAATGTTAACATGTTTTTCCCATGCCAATAAAGCCCATTGAATTGAATTTAACCGAATTGAGAGAGCAAGAAAGAGAGGACAGGAGCGAGAGAGAGCAAGCAAGGGACTGAGAGTGAGAGAGACAAAGGATAAGAACATAAGACAGGAACGCAGGGAGAACATCTTGCTGACAAATGGTAAACAGGAGAATGGCTGTGCAGCTAACAAGCTACAGAGAACAATCATAGAATCTACACAGAATCTCCTTTAAGGCTGTTTGTAAGCCCCGGCCTATCCTCAGTTTTTCCTCAGCCTCTCTAACATACACTCTCCTAAGAGCAGCTGAGTCCATCATCAAGTCAACCATCTCAGACCTTCTCTCTCTCTCTCTCTCTCTCTCTCTCTATGTGTGTGTGGGTGTGTTGGAGGGGGACAGGGGGGTACTTGTAACCATTTCAGGTGTTGGGAACCGTGTGATCTGAGCCTTTACAACTATCTTATTAGCCGTAATTCTGATAATGTTACTCTAGGGATTATTCTGTTGTGGTTTACGTTGCTGTGACTGCGAGGTTTCATAACTCAGTGTAATAGACATGTGAGCTGTACTAGTACGTGATCTGTCTAAGTTGCTTTCCTGTTGTGTACATCAAGAGAAGTAGAACAGGATACCTCTCTGGGTCTGAGGTTGGAACCTATGTCTGAGCTGAACCGTTCGAGGTGTCAACCGTTTGAGACAGTTCCAAACTTCCAGCTGTGCCACGACAAAGACAACAAAGAGGAGCAGACCCAGTTCTGCCCAGCAACAGACACGGACTGTGTTTAGTTGAGACATACAAGGAGAAAAACTCTGCCTAGTTCAAATGGTATAAATATATGCTTGTGTGACTTGTATGCTATACTGTTCAGCTGAAGCATCCAGTTGGGTGAATACATCTGGCTGGAGGTTTCATCTGTGTCCTTCTGGGTCTGTACCTGAAAACCTAACACAGGGAAGTGAAGGGGGTGGATTGGGCTGGATTAATTTTACATTTACATTTTAATAATTTAGCAGATGTTCTCATTCATAGGAATGTACAGTTAGTGCATTCATCTTAAGATAGCTAGGTGGGACGACCACATATCAAAGTCATAGTAAGTACATTCTTCCTCAATAAAGTAACTATCAGCCAGGTCAGAGCTAGAAAGGGGTGGAAGGGACGGGGACGTTAAGTGCGAGTGTTAGTTCATGAAAGGCTTTCTTAAAAAAAAAAAGAATGGTTATGAGTCTGATCTTGGGTAAGGTTTGTCAGAAGGATGCCGGTGTTGTGGGGAGTAGGGGTGTAGGTTCAAGCTGTTTGACCTGAGGGTCACCTGCATCAAACCTTCTCGTTGTTCCTCACCAGTCCTGTCCTTATGGCCCTCTCCCTCCCTCCCTCCCTCCCTCCCTCCCTCCCTCCCTCCCTCCCTCCCTCCCTCCCTCTCTCCCTCCCTCCCTCCCTCCCTCTCTCTCCTCCCTCCCTCCCTCCCTCCCTCTCTCCCTCTCTCCCTCCCTCCCTCCCTCCCCCTCCCTCTCTCCCTCCCTCCCTCCCTCTCTCCCTCCCTCCCTCCCTCCCTCCCTCCCTCCCTCCCTCCCTCCCTCCCTCCCTCCCTCCCTCCCTCCCTCCCTCCCTCCCTCCCTCCCTCCCTCCCTCCCTCCCTCCCTCCCTCCCTCCCTCCCTCCCTCCCTCCCTCCCTCCCTCCCTCTCTCCCTCCCTCCCTCCCTCCCTCCCTCCCTCCCTCCCTCCCTCCCTCCCTCCCTCCCTCCCTCCCTCCCTCCCTCCCTCCCTCCCTCCCTCTTTTGTTTATTGTCCTCTTTTACAAGGCTGGACCTGTTTTCCTTAACACAGCTGTGTGGTCCTGACCGGAATCCACATCCCTCTGTCTCTCCATCCCCGCTCTCATTCATAGAGAACGCAGTAATACTGGATTACACCTGACTATTGGGAAGTGGGAACAACCAGGTGTAAAACAAAACAAAACGAACTCAAAAAATTGCCTGACACATGACTTTGCACCTGTCTCTTCCAATAATGACATTGGGCAACAGCCCAGTGCAGCCAGTAGGGTTACAAAATTCCGGTAACTTTCCCCAAACGTGCAGGTTTTCCAGACATCCCAGTTGAAAGATTCCCGAAATCTTGAGGGATTGAGGGAATGAGCAGGAAATCAAGAATCCTCCTACCAAAGTTACCAGAAGTTTGCAAACCCAGCGGCGAGACGACCAACTCAATCTCAAGGAGCTGGGTTGAAATATTATGACAATAGTGTGTTTCCATAACTTGCATACATATTGCAATCTAAACAACTATGAATCTTGTTTTTCCCGTATCGTATATCGATCCCCACCCAACCCCCCACCCGAGACCTTAACTCATAGATCATTTTGACATATGAACTTCATGGGTAATCGTATCTAATAACCTGTGACCGGGAAAAAGCTATCCGAAATCCAATGTCCAAGGTAGATGTGTCACTGCAGAGAGAAAGAGGTCTGTGACAGACAGGGTCATATTATCACCGTCAATCACACTGCAATCCATTTTAGCGCTGGCACCTAGTGGGACAGCCATGGTGTCAGGGGAGCCGAGGCCCCCTTCATTACCTGCCTGTCAGCGGAATTGTGCCCTCTTATCAGGCTTCATGTTTCGCCTGTCATGTATAGGCAGGGGCCTGTCACTGTGAATCTGCCACAGGACACAAACACACACGCACAAACAAATGTATGATGAGATGGTGAGGGAGGCTGTGTCATTGGGCCTGTTTCCTCATCCTCGCCCCCCATCGGTTCCAGTGATTTAGCACCCTGTGGTACATTACAGTAAAATACAGCTATTCATAGCAAACACATCAGAGAAAGGGGTCACAGACCCTTGGCACGGCTCTAAAACCACCAGATCTGACCACAGAATTGGAATAGACAGGCAGTAACAAATGGAATGGCTGACACTTAGCCTGCTAGCCTGCTATCCACTTCCAGCCATCACATGTTTCTTTTCGGCTGCATAGACAGAAGCTGGATCCCAAATGGCACCCAATTGCCAAAATAGTGCACTACTTTTGACCAGAACCCATAGTGCTCTGGTCAAAAGTAGTGCACTATAGACTGCCATTTTGGGATGCAGAAGACAGTCATCCAAACTGCACTGAAATTACCTCAAAGTGTCCTGTGCCAAAAACAATAATAATATTTTGACCTTATAAGCTTTTAAAGCTTTTTCAATGCCCCACTTCAAAAGTAGAACGCTGTATTCAACCTGTGTTTATGTCTGTTTGAAAAAAGCAAGAACGTAAAAATGCAAGATGAGGTTATTCCAGGTTACCTCATAGAGAAGGCAGCAACATAAACTGAAGTCCCTGGGATTAAATCATCAAAACAAATGCAAACATATGCCATGTGAATGCTCCATGGCTGCAACTAAAATTGACTTTTGATCAAAAGTAGTGTACTTTATAGGAAATAAGGTGCCATTTGGGATGGAGATGACCATTTATGGGTTTGACTGACCCTAAACCATAAACCATATGCTATGTGGTTACAGCAGGCCCTAACACTGTGTGGCAAAACAATAATCTACATTCTAGACCTCATGTTCAGACTTGGCATGGTCCATCACCAAACATACAACCATGAGTGAAAAACCACATGTGTGAAAAAGTGATTTACTCTAAACCCCATAAAGGACCTGAATCTCAGATTGCCCAGATTGCCATTTAAATCTATTAATAGTTTGATTGTTTTCCATTATACTTGCAATGTTTACCTACATTTTCTTCTGGTCATTCATGTTTGTGTCTGAAATCCGATGGCTGATCAGTAATACATATCTATATTGGTTAACTTGACCCGACCATTTAAGAGTTTGAAGGTGGAGCCCCAGGGAGTAATGTGTTTGTCTACGGGTCAGTGGAGTATTTGACCAATGCCTTGTGTCTATGCTGGCAGTAATATGTTTGTCTATTGGTCAACGGGGTATTTGACCAATGCCTTGTGTCTACGCTGTAATGTGTTGGTTCTTCGTGTAGCTAGGAGATGAATGTGCCCTGGGGGCTGTGGTGTCTGGGAGCTAGATTGGGGTATTTTATTGCCTAGGGAGAGTGGTCAAAGAGCATATTGGGGACATGCACACTCTCTCTACATTAAAGCCAATGAGAAATGCTTTTGTCCTACACAGAATACAGACACCAGGGGCGGAATGGTACCAGAAATAGGCCTTGGCATTTCTAACACACTGGCCCTTTTTTTCCCTCAAGGTCTCCATTATTATCCAAATAAATGATCATTTTGCGCAAAACCCTAAATTAAGACAAATCCACTGGGCTAAAGATGGACCAGCCCATCTGGTATTTTCCCGAACTGCCCTATGGCTAGTCCATTTCTGCCAGACACTGAGGGAGCAAGAGAGCAGTGTTTTAGCTGTACGTTAATCCCCAGAACACTTGCAAAGTCATGCACGCCACTGTGTCCAACACAGTCAATAATATCCCATAAAAACCCCATAGCTAGCTTAGGTGTCGCAGCCAGACACTATGACACCTGCATGCTCTAAATACTGGTCCATTGTCCTCTAGGGCTGACTGGCTGAACATTGGGGATTTAGTCCTTGGTTAGCAGCTTAAGGCCTGGTGTGCTTCTCAAAATGGCACCCTATTCCATTTATAGTGCATTACTTTTGACCAGGGCCCATAGGGAGTAGGGTGCCATTCGGGACGCACTCCTGGCTTTCTTACTCTTCGATCATCTGGAGGCTAAATAGAGCGTTGCGATATGATGACGTGAGAAAGTTTCCGTCCAACAACTCATCAGTGATGGTATCGATTTCTGTACGCCTCCAGAAAATTGTGGGTGTGATATTGGTTGGGGTGCAGTGGTGCAGTGGTGCAGTGGTGATTTCATGTTGTTCATCTTTAGCGTGGCTATTGATTGGTTTACTATTTCTTCCAGAACTTGGTGTTATCAGCCAGGTATTGATTTCTGGCCTCTTCATCACTGCTGGGGGCCACTGTGAGTCAGTCAGAAGTTGAAGGACGGACCAGTAAAGTTGTGTCAACTGCACTCATAACAGTTCAGGAAGAATGGAGCTCCAGTGACAGGCACAGACACGCAAACGCACCCCCCCCCCCTCCCCTCCCCTCTCTGCAAAGACTAACCTGTCACAAGCCTAGCGAACATCAGACACACGGGACAACGAAATAGTGAGAGGGGGAGAGTGAAAATAATATTCAGTCAGGGAGATGAAAACAGATAGATGGGTGTGAGGCAGCACCACTGAGGCCCATGTCTACCGTACGATACATCCCCTGTTATCAGCAGTAGATGACTCCTCCAACATCCATCCAGCTCATTAAGAACACATCCCCAGCCATCTATCATTCACACACAGAGACACACACGCAGACACACCCGCACACACTGGCCCAGTGGTCCAGAGAGAACAGCAGGAGTGACCAACCTCTAATCACGTGACACAGGAATATTAAGGCAGAAACAGAACTTGGGCTAACTAATCACATTCAGACAGTGGAGAGCAAAGGAATGGAACTATGTACGCTCTAGTCTGTGGAGGAATGATTCTGGGGCTGGCCGGGCACCTGATTGGGTTTAACTTAACTGAAGATGTGAGGGCTGAAGTAAGTTGATTAATATCCATGGTTGGACCTGGTCTTATTCACTACAAAAGAAACGGAAGCAGGTAGGTAGGGACTACCTGACTGTGTCCAATAAGACATGCTTGTTTCCGTTATCCGTGTTGCTACCTTTGCTACTGATTGAATTTAGAAATATGGAAAGGATCCGTATAGAGTTACTGATCTAAGGATATTGAGCGACTGTTGCGGAATGGGTGTGTGTATAGCGGGACTGTGAATGTGACTGTGACACCATGGCCCTCTTATTTAGGCGCGTACAGATGGAATCAGTAGTGTCACAAGGTCAAATCATTGACGGCCCATCCCGAATGGCACCCTATCCCCTACAAAGTGGTCAAAATGTGTGCGGCAGGTAGAGAATCGGGTGCCATTTTGGGACACGGACGAGGACTCAGATGGGAGAACACATTGGGAGATGGCGCCCCTACCACAGTGGTTTCTCTTCGATGAGTCTCTTTGTCTCTCTTTCTCTCTCTCATCTCTTTCTCTCACCATCTGTCTTCTCCCTCTCATCATTATCCATCTCTCTCTATTGGTCTCCAAAGTATTATGCCAAAATAACTCATCTGTCATATCAGTTTACCTGTTAGGAGAAACAGCGTCAGACGTTAGCAGGTGTGGTTGTCTTAGTGTAAAGTGACTGCTCAATATTCTCTGTCGCGCTCTCTCTCTAATAAGCAAGAACACACACAGAGACACAAGCATGCACACACATGTGACTTGTTTCAGGAAACTAGGTGTATGTCTCAAGTCACTACTTCAAATGAGAGGCATTTGAATGTAAACATTTATTTTTGATCAAAATCTGTTTATTTGGGGTCCAGAAATGCCTTCTGGAACATGTGAACTTTCATGTGCCTTAATAACAAACTTGCATTCCATCCAAAAATACAAATAAATTACAAGCCTGGTTGGTTTAGCCATCGAAACAGCCAGGAACCTTCCCGCTATCCATGATTAGCTGATATAATGGATGGGCCGGACATGCCGGGAGATGAGTTTGTATTGGTCTGCCATGTAGCGTGCTTCTGTCTATAACATGAGCTGCTCAGTATGTGTTGATGATCCTTTCTACAGCACCGCTTTGAAAGCTATAACGTTAGCCATCGAGAACTACAAAGGTTTTGCTACTTTTCTCAACAACATTGATGGGGTGGCAGCGTAGCCTATTGGTTAGAGTGTTGGACTAGTAACCGAAAGGTTGCCAGATCAAATCCTTGAGCTGACAAGGTACAAATCTGTCATTCTGCCCCTGAACAAGGCAGTTGTCCCACTGTCCCTAGGCCATCATTGAAAATAAGAATTTGTTCTTAACTGACTTGCCTAGTTAAATAAAGGTAAAATAAAAAATTGATGCCCTGAATTTAGCAGATCTATCGACAGATCAGTTGTTGTGATTTGACACTAGCCAAACAAGATGTAGTTACAATCAAAACAGAGTTAAATGGTTCAAGTCTGCCGTGAAGCGTTCATTTCTGTATATGGGTAAGAGTCTAGCTACATTTTCAGATTGTATACGTTTCTAATCGTGTCAGAAAGTCATTTTCATTACAAGTTAAAGTGCACTGTTTGCTAGCTAGCAAAAGTTAGCTTGCTGGATAGCTAACGTTACGTTATGATCTGTGTAGTAATATTATTTGAATCAGAAATCCATTTGTATTTCTAGTTATAGTCTAATGTTAGCTAACTAACATTGAACATAGTTGTTAGCTTTAGCTACCTGCAGATTAATTCTGCAGCTATGACAATGTTTGCATTGGTAGTAGTATGAGTTGGGATTATGCCGGTTCATTGTTTAGCTAGCTAGCTAGCTGTACATATCTAGACAATAGTGACCCATCCAGTTAGCTAGATGTGGGTGTGGGGTGGTTTCCTTCACACAACTCATCGATTTAGAAAAGAGTGATCTAATAAGTATAAACACTGGACACGTTCTATTTTTCATATTGCTACTATGCAAGTAACCATTTCACTGTAATGTTTACACCTCCTGTATCCTGTGCACGTGACAAATAAACTTAGATTTTATTTGATATGGTGTGTGTTTACCAGACACAGTAATGTGAAGAAGAATATGACCTGTTCCAAAGTCAGATTAGGATAAAGGCCAAGAACTAGGTAAAGTTTTTTTTTTAATCTGTTTTTCATTATTGTAGGTTACTACTTTTACAACTATCAGTCTTGAAATCTTTGGTTGTTTACTAAACTTCTCGCTCATAAGACCGAATCGATGCAGTCGGCCACAAATGTACACACTCACACAGAAATGCATGCATATACTCGCACACCCACACACACACACACAGTCCTCACTCATCCGAGTGACGGCGGCCAACCTCTGTGTGTTCATCCATTCAGTGTGTCGAATCATAATTACTAACAGAGATAATGTGCAGACAATAAACTAGTCTTTACCTCAACACGTGGCTCTGTTTTTCTCTCCAGGCTTTAGTTTGGGCTCATCTCCCAAACAACTCATTGAGCAAAATCATTTCTCCACATACAGGTATTTTTTGGGGGGTACAGAAAAAGGGGAAATAGTTTCCACAGTGGGTATTTTGTTGTCAATATCAAAGAGAATCGCTCATTTGCTTAGAAAGCATACACTTTTATATGCAAAACACTGCACTGACTTGGGGGAAGGCAAAAGAAGAATGCCAAATAATGAATTTTTGTTCTGTCTCCTCTTCTCACCTTGTCAGTCTGTCAATTTTTTTCTGTCAACATCAATAACAAAGGCATTTAGAATATACATCAAGGAGCAGACAGCTCTTTGGATAAAATGCTTGATGTTTGACCGTCGGCTTATCGTCAGATCTCCAAAGATCGGTTAAAAAAAACAAAACAAAGAAGAAATTGATAGACTGACAGATCTCGGATTAAATCCCCCCCACTAGCTTTTATTTATTGCATGTTTTATAAAGTAGTTGAGATGGAGTTTGGTTGGCAGCTCACAACTCCAGAGCCATGATAATGCACATTGCTTTGGCACCTTGGCTACTTTACCCGTCTGTGCTATCAGAAGGGAGAGAAGAGGAAGAGAGAGAGAGTTAGGCTGACATTTCATCAATATCTGGATCCTCTCCCCCAGACACCCATAACCCCCTAGGCTCAGCAGGAAATGGATGATTTGAGAGACGAGTCATCCTCTGTCCCCATAGGGACCAATAACAGGAAACAGCCAGGTCAGCTCATCTGAAGGGTGACATTTAGGGCTGACTTACCTAGAGGGACAGATCAGAAGACGCTGGTGGGGATAAGGGAGGGAGGATGGCTAATAATAATGGCTGGAACGGATTGAAGATTGAATGGAATGCTATCAAAAACAAGGAAACCACGTCTGATGTGTGTGATGCCGTTCCATTTCAGCCATTACAATGAGCCCGTCCTCCAATATCTCCACCCACCAGCCACCACTTAGATGCTTCCTTCCCCTCACCGCCCACAGACCAGTCCGTTCTGATGGTTGAGTCTGCAACCTTTCGTGATCCCTTCATTGGAGGAGGGTGCATCAATTACTGGTGTGTAAATGGCATGAATAATGAATTCCTAATTAATCTGCCAGGATTAATTTACTTTCCATCACAATTAGTGTAATCTGGGGTCCGGTAGATAAAAGACAGTTAATGAGAGTCAATTAGGAGTATTGTTGGCTCACCACCACCTGAGAACACACTTCAAAACAACTTGAAATAGACACAAGACCAGAGGGACATTAAAACAACAGAACTGACACAACGTGTGTGTGCCAAATGGCACCCGATTCCCGACATTGTGCACTATAGGGCTCGGGTCAAAACTTTTCGAAATAACATAATGAATGGACTCAGAATGCACAGAATGCACCAACATTCCATGCATATGAATGCCTAGCACACAGGGCTACTCCTATGACAACCCCATGATTTATAGTGCTTACACTGCACTTGAACAGCTCTCTTCTAATATGTGACCTGTTTCTGGAAGCTAGCCATATGTCGCACGTCACTACTTAACAGGAGAGGCATTTGAACATATTTTCATCCAAATGCAGTTTTTGGCAGAGCTGCCTTCTGGAACATGTGCCTTAATAACAAGCTTGTATTCCATCTATAAATACAAATAAAATGGTTAAAATTACAAGCCTAGTTCGTTTAGACACGGAAAAAGGCATGCTAGCCATGATTGGCTGAGATAATGAATGGACTGGACATGCCAAGAGATGAGTTCGGATTTGTCTGCCATGTAGCACGCTTATAACATGAGCTGCTCAGTATGTGTGGATAATCCTTGCTACCGTGACATTTTTGAAAGATAAAGTAGCCATGGAGAACTGCAAAAGTGTTGATAATGCTCTCAGCAACATTGCTGCCCTTAATTTAGCAGGCGCTATCAACAAAGGTCAGTGGGAAAAAGTTGTGAGGGACTACTTTCTAGAGGACGATCGTGCCAAGCTTACTCTTTCTGACTCGGAAAATGAATCAGACAATAAGGAAATCTTATAGGACATATCATTGCACTCTATAATCCTCTGTAAACTAGTCATCTCTGTATACTCGTCGCAAGACTCACTCATTGATGCTTATTTATAAAGCCCTCTTAGGCCTCACTCCCCCCTATCTGAGATATCCACTGCAGCCCTCATCCTCCACATACAACACCTGTTCAGCCAGTCACATTCTGTTAAAGGTCCCCAGAGCACACACATTCCTGGGTCACTCCTCTTTTCAGTTCGCTGCAGCTAGCGACTGGAACGAGCTGCAACAAACACCCAAACTGGACTGTTGTGGCTGCTTTGTGTGATGTATTGTTGTCTCTACCTTCTTGCCCTTTGCGCTGTTGTCTGTGTCCAATAATGCTTGTACCATGTTGTGTTGCTACCATGCTGTGTTGTCATGTGTTGGTGCTTTGCAATGTTGTTGTCTTAGGTCTTTCTTTATGTAGTGTTGTCTTTCTTGTTGTGATGTGTGTTTTGTCACATATTTATATTGTATTTATTTTGTATTGTTAATCCCAGGCCCCCGTCCCCGCAGGAGGACTTTTGCCTTTTGGTAGGCCGTCATTGTAAATAAGAATTTGTTCTTAACTGACTTGCCTAGTTAAATAGAGGGTAATAAAATAAATAAGAATCCCTGAATTAAGTAACAACATTTTAATTGAACCAGAGATTGTAGAGTCTTCTGATGACAGTGATGGGGAAGAAATGGCGAGCAACAGTCTTTGTTGTCACGGACCCAGTTTTGAAATCAGTGGAATGCCCGGTGGAAGCAGAGTATGAGAAGGAGATGGAGAAAATTCTGACATTTGATTGTATCTGTGACAGAGAGTGATAAAGATGTGATGATTCTTATGGCATTGCACACTATCAGTGTGTCATGCCCTGGCCATAGAGAGGCTTTTATTCTCTATTTTGGTTAGGCCAGGATGTGACTAGGGTGGGCATTCTATGTTCCTTTTTCTATGTTTTTGCATTTCTTTGTTTTTGGCCGGGTATGGTTCTCAATCAGGGACAGCTGTCTATCGTTGTCTCTGATTGAGAACCATACTTAGCTAGCTCTTGCCCACATGGGTTTTGTGGGTAGTTGCTTACTGTTTTTGTGTCTGCACCAGACAGAACTACCCACCACAAACGGACCAAGCAGCGTGGAGAAAAGGAGGAATGGACATGGGAGGAAATTCTGAACGGGAAGGGATCCTACACATGGGAGGAGATCCTGCCTGGAAGGGATCGCCTCCCATGGGAACAGGTGGAGGCAGCAGGAGAAGGGAACCAGCGTTACGAGGGAACACGGCTGGCGAGGAAGCCCGAGAGGCAGCCCCAAAAATATTTTGGGTGGGGGCACACGGGGAGTGTGGCAGAGTCAGGTTGGAGACCTGAGCCCACTCCCCATGCTTACTGGGTCGAGCATGTGACTGATCAGGCCCCGTGCTATGGGGTGATGCGCACTGTGTCTCGGCAGAGCAGTCACAGGCCGGTGTGCTCGGTGCCAGCGTCCCGCATTTGCCGGGTGGAAGCTGGCATCCAGCCAGAACGGGAGTGGCCAGCTATGCGGTCGAGACCGCCAGTGCACCTCCACGGCCCTGTGTATCCGTTGCCTCGGCCAAGGAAGAGGCCGCCTGTATGTCTCCCCAGCCTGGTGAGTCCTGTGCCTGTTCCCAGAACCAGGTCTCCTGGGTCTCCCTCCTGTCCAGGGCTGCCAGAGCCGCCCTCATGTCTGGAGCTGCCAGAGCCTCCCGTCAGTCCGGAGCTGCCAGAGCCTCCCGTCAGTCCGGAGCTGCCAGAGCCTCCCGTCAGTCCGGAGCTGCCAGAGCCTCCCGTCAGTCCGAAGCTGCCAGAGCCTCCCGTCAGTCCGGAGCTTCCAGAGCCTCCTGTCACTCCGGAGCTGCCAGAGTCGCCCTTCACTCTGGAGCCGCCAGAGTCGCCCTTCACTCTGGAGCCGCCAGAGTCGCCCTTCACTCTGGAGCCGCCGGAGTCGCCCTTCACTCTGGAGCCGCCGGAGTCGCCCTTCACTCTGGAGCCGCCGGAGTCGCCCTTCACTCTGGAGCCGCCGGAGTCGCCCTTCACTCCGGAGCTGCCAGAGTCGCCCTTCACTCCGGAGCTGCCAGAATCGCAGCCCCTCAGTCCAGAGGCGCCCCTCAGTCCAGAGGCGCCCATCAGTCCAGAGCCGCCCCTCAGTCCAGAGCCGCCCCTCACTCCAGTGGCGCCCTCTACGAGGCTCTTCAGTCCGGGGCCCGCTGCGAGGGTCCACGTCCCGCACCTGAGCCGCCTCCTTAAGGAAGGCCCACCCCTCCCCTCCCCTTTAGAGTCAGGTTTTGCGGCCAGAGTCCGCAGCTTTTTTTTGGGAGGGGGGGGGGGGGGTGGGGGGGTACTGTCACGCCCTGGCCATAGAGAGGCTTTTATTCTGTATTTTGGTTAGGCCAGGGTGTGACTAGGGTGGGCATTCTATGTTCCTTTTTCTATGTTTTTGTATATGTTTGTTTTTAGCCGGGTATGGTTCTCAATCAGGGACAGCTGTCTATCAATGTCTCTGATTGAGAACCATACTTAGGTAACTATTGCCCAAATTGATTTTGTGGGTAGTTGCTTTCTGTTTTTGTGTCTGCACCAGACAGAACTGTTTTGGTTGCTCACTTTGTTGTTTTGTTAATCAGTGTTCAGTTCCATTAATAAAACGATGAACACTTACCACGCTGCACCTTGGTCCTCACCTTCTTCCACCAACAGCCGTGACACAATGTGAACTGGAGGGACTTGACACAAAGGGACAAGCAAGCTGTACAAACAACGGAAATGACCCTGGACATCTTACTTAGTCATAGGGGATCTGGTATGCCATGAAGCGTTCATCCATATTTACGGGACAAAGTATGTGCGCCGAGTTGAACGGTCGGAAATCCCGCTCCTCGCTCATGCACACTGCTCCGGCACTCCACGTCCTTTCCAACAACTCCTATTTTTCTATTTTTGTGACTAACTGGACCTACTATTTGGTTTTGAAGTATTGAAATCAAACCATATGATTTGAATGACATTTATTTCATAAACAACAGGGAAAGGTGAGTGTAAGATGCGCTCATAATTTGAAATAGGCTACACATCGTATAAAGCAACATATAAACACTCTAAATATGTCAGGAGCCAGACAGGGAGCCTAAGAAGGAACACAAATGAATTATTTAGGCTACATTATTTCAATTATTTGGAGGCTATAGACCAAAAATAAATACATTGTGAAGCATTTATGAGTGTGACACATTAGCCTGGCAGGAACATTAAGAGCTCAGCATTTAAAAAAACATTTTGTTGTGTTAAATCATTATAGTCAATAAATTACACATATACCGTCGGAGTCGGAAGTTTACATACACCTTAGCCAAATACATTTAAACTCAGTTTTTCACAGTTCTTGACATTTAATCCTAAATATTCATTGTCTTAGGTCAGTTAGGATCACCACTTTATTTTAAGAATGTGAAATGTCAGAATAATAGAAGAGAGAATTATTTATTTCAGCTTTTATTTATTTCACCACATTCCCATTGGGTCAGAAGTTTAAATACTCAGTTAGTATTTGGTAGCAATCCCTTTAAATTATTTAACTTGGGTTAAACGTTTTGGGTAGCCTTCCACAAGCTTCCCATAATATGTTTGGTGAATTTTGTCCCATTCCTACTGACAGAGCTGGTGTAACTGAGTCAGGTTTGTAGGCCTCCTTGCTCGCACACGCTTTTCAGTTCTGCCCACACATTTTCTATATGATTGGAGGTCAGGGCTTTGTGATGGCCACTCCAATACCTTGACTTTGTTGTCCTTAAGCCATTTTGCCACAGCTTTGGAAGTATGCTTGGGGTCATTGTCCATTTGGAAGACCCATTTGCGACTAAGCTTTAACTTCCTGATGTCTTGAGATGTTGCTTCAATATATCCACAGAATTTTCCAACCTCATGATGCCATCTATTTTGTGAAGTACACCAGTTCCTCCTGCAGCAAAGCACCTCCACATCATGATGCTGCCATGCCTGCGCGTCACGGTTGGGATGGTGTTCTTCGGCTTGCAAGCCCTTTTTACCTCCAAACATAATGATGGTCATTATGGCTAAACAGTTCTATTTTTACTTCATCAGAACAGAGGACATTTCTCCAAAAAGTACGATCTTAGTCCCCATGTGCAGTTGCATACCGTAGTCCGGCTTTTTTATGGCAGTTTTGGAGCACTGGCTTCTTCCTTGCTGAGCGGCCTTTCAGGTTATGTCGATATAGGACTTGTTTTACTGTGGATATAGATACTGTTGTACCTGTTTCCTCCAGCATCTTCACAAGGTCCTTTGCTGTTGTTCTGGGATTGATTTGCACTTTCACTGTAAGTTCCTCTCTAGGAGACAGAAGGTGTCTCCATCCTGAGCAGTATGGCGGCTGTGTGGTTCCATGGTGTTTGTACTTGCGTACTATTGTTTGTACAGATGAACGTGGCACCTTCAGACGTTTGGAAAATGCCCCCAATGATGAATCAGACTTGTGGTGGTCTACAATTTTCTTCTGAGGTCTTGGCTGATTTCTTTTGATTTTCCCATGATGTCAAGCAAAGAGACACTGAGTTTGAAGGTAGGCCTTGAAATACATCCACAGGTACACCTCCAATTGACTCACATGATGTCAATTAGCCTATCTGAAGCTTCTAAAGCCATGACATCATTTTCTGGAATTTTCCAATCTGTTTAAAGGCACAGTCAACTTAGTGTATGTAAACTTCTGACCCACTGGAATTGCGATACAGTGAATTACAAGTGAAATAATCTGTCTGTAAACAATTGTTGAAAAAATGACTTTAGATGTAGATGTCCTAACCAACTTGCCAAAACTATAGTTTGTTATTAAGAAATTTGTGGAGTGGTTGAAAAACAAGTTTTAATGACTCCAACCTAAGTGTATGTAAACTTCCGACTTCAACTGCAGGCTGTGACTTACTTAGAAATAAATACAAATTAAACGAGAAATGCCTTATTAGGCTCCAACTACAGTGCCGTTTTAATTAATTTTTACAAACATGAGTTTGGCCAGAGTCTATGGCTTCAGGCTCATGTGATGGTGCCTGGAGAGCAGGCCAGCAGCGGACAATACCCTCTCAGTGCTTGAAGAGCCACTGGGGATGCTAAACACCCTTCGGGCCAACAGCTGGTTGAGAGAATGCCAAAAGTTTCAAAGCTGTCATCAAGGCAAAGGGTGGCTACTTTAAAGAATCTCAAATATGAGATATATTTTGATTTGTTTAACACTTTTTTGCTTAATACGTGATTCCATATGTGTTATTTCATAGTTTTGATGTCTTCTCTATTATTATACAATGTAGAAAATAGTAAAAATAAAGAAAAAAACCCTGGAATGAGTAGGTGTGTCCAAACTTTTAACTGGTTTCCAAATTTGTCAGAAAGTCGTTTTCATTGCAAGTTAAAGCGTATTGTTAGCAGCTAGTTCACGTTAGGTGGCTGGCTTGCTAGCTAATGTAATGTATATGATTTGTGTAGTAATGTTATTAGTATCTCAGAAATCCATTTTCATTGCTTGTTATAGCCTAATGTTAGCTATCTATCTGACATTGAACCTAGTTGGTTGTCTTCAGCTACCTGCAGACTCATACTACAGCATTGCATGCATGGTGACTAGCTATGACAATCCCTCTTTGTTGGGATTATGGTTCATTGTTTATCTAGCTTGTCTAAACAAAAGACTACAATTTGCAAGATGATTACATGACCCATCAAGTTAGCCAGGTGTGTCTGGGAATGATTACAACCATCTGTTGTATTTCATGAACATGTGAACTACACTACCTTACTCACTCTGTTTAACACATGGCCTCACATGTGAATCCTTAAAGAGATGTGTGGGGCTAAAGCTTAAGAGGGTGTGAACAATGCTGAATGGGTGTAGACAAAGAAGAGCTCTCCAGTAGGTGTACCAAAACATTCAAGGGCCATTTCTCAAAACTGGGGTTACAAGTTTATCAACTTTCAAGGCAGAATTACTTTCCCATGTTTCCTCAACTGTAGTGTATAATATACCATCTTTACTTTTATCCAATGTAAAAAACAATATTTCAAATTGTGCAACATAAGAATAAAAAGAGGTGGTCGGTCACATCTTCAACAGTACACGCCCAATACTAACAACATCAATTACCTCAGGCAAATAAAGACACTAGTTACTAGGAATAACAACCAAGGTTTTCACAACCAACATTTCTCACACAGACCAGACAATTTATTATGAAACCTTTCTCCACCACAAACTATATCACACGATCTCGAGGGGTGTTGGATTGTTTGTTTTCGACTGTACAAAGGTTATGCGCCAAATGAAACCCTATTCCCTATAGAGTGCACTATGTTGGACCAGAGCACTAAAGTAGTGCACTATATAGGGAATAGGGTGCCAACTGGAACGAAGGGTCTATCCAAAGAACACAATTAACTCTCAGACACGCCGTGGGGCATTCCAGCGGATTAACACAGGCCTCACAGAGAGTCTTCAGTTACCTGGACGGAGCTGCCTGCCAGTCGCTACCAGCTACTAGTCACACACGCACACACATACGCGCACGTATGCACGCGCGCGCACACACACGCACACATTAACTTTCTATGGACACACACTGGACTTTACCCACACACTCAAACATACTTACACTGACACCCCAACACACACAGACACTTTTTTTGCACTAACTCTCCTGCACTGACTCTATGCACACACACTGGACTCTACCGACACACCAGAGTTTCCGTTAGCCAGTAAATGCCGGCTTTTGAACAAAAAAATAAATCAAATGTCGATAAATACAATTGTTGCCGGCCAAATTCCCCGGGAGGAAGCACTTATTCATTGGTGGAAAACCAGTCTATGTGTTCCAATTTAATAGGCAAATATACTTCATATGCCTATAAATCCTCAAACTGCTTGGAAATCTGTGGAGGGGGTGTGTGTTTCTATTTTTACTCACGCAAATGACGTGAGGTCCTCATAAGGGACTTCAGCTAAGTGTACCCCGACTGGACAAAATTGCCCGAAGATTGTGTAGATTATCGCCGTTTCCATTGTGGCCGCCGAGAGAGAAGTATTTCTCCAAAACAGAGTAACGGCCTCAAGATCGTGCCTTCTTGCGGACAAAGTAACAAAGCTGATGCGCATCGCAAGCTGCTCCAAAGACTTGGACAGTTTTGACTAAGCAACAGCAGCGGTTCACTTTGAGCGGGCGAAGGTCCGCCGCAAACGCAAGTAAATTAGAGGCAAATTATTGTGTTTTTCAGGCCCAGTCCTAGCAGTTCTGCTGCCGCCCTAGGCAAGATGAACAAATGCAGCCCCTGTGTCATGTATAGTATAAAGAATAGGAATGGATTGATAGACTAGAGCAGAGTAATGATGTGTATCATGCACAATTGGTGCATTTCAGTTTAGCTTATTTAGTAGCATTTGGAAAAGAAACATCGCGGTTAACTATTCACAACAGAGAGTTACAGTGTTGCAATCACTAGGCAGCCAACTGCCTATAGTAAGAAACAGAGAAGTTATCAATAAGCCACGCATATCACACATGACACGAGTCACAGCCCCATGATAGTTCAAATGACAATAAACATAACATGTATTAACATCATCCTGTAGAACTGTAAAAAGAGTGAGATATCATTTGAACTTTGAAAACAAGTGCTTTCACAAATGTATAGCGGGTGACTCGTTTCACAGGAGATTTGTAGAAATAATCTTTCTTTCAATGAACCAGCCTTAACGAATTTCGTTTATTTAAAGATCAAATTTGATTGTACAACCTCAGTTTTATAATTGATTCATTTTGTGACCGCCAAGACAGAGTGTCCTCTTTCCATTACTGTGGTGCTGGATCGCAGCGTGAATGGGGAGTGGGGCAGCCGTCTGGGTCATTTACATGTGTATTATTATTTAACCTTAATTTAACTAGGCAAGCCATGGCTAGAATGGGTCCAGCTTTTGTCAAATGATCGTCAAAATGTAATTTTGTGTAGCATTTTAGCTAGCCCTAACCCTTTTCCTAACCTTAACCTAATTCTCCTAACCTGCTACGTAATTATCCAAACCTGCTGCGTATATTATCCCAACCTGTTACTAAAAGTCAAATCTGATGTTAATGTCACAAAAGCTGCATCCCTTCTAGCAATGACCGGCCTGCCCTGGTGTTTTTGAAGTTGTCTTTATTACTGTGTTAGTGACTGGTTCTTCAAGGCTAAATGTTTGTTTTTTTATGTATAAATATATATTCATTTATGATTTATAGCAGGGATGAAGACGCAAAGGGCAATGTTTTGCTTTTCAATAAAACGCACATTTCTATTCTGTTAAGGTGAATTACAATAATCTAAATGTGATTTTGAGCACCCTGGGTGGACGCCCTAACATGTTTTACACCCAATGCATATGAAGGTCCGGTAAATTTGGCAAATGTCTGGTAAATGAAAATCTTGTCAGTCACGTTGTCTGGCGCCAAATGTTCATAACGAAAACCCCTGCTACACACTCACACATACTTACACTGACACCACAACACACACACACACACACACACACACACACACACACACACACACACACACACACACACACACACACACACACACACACACACACACACACACACACACACGCTGCTGCTACTGTTTATCATCAATCCTGTTGCCCAGTCACTTTACCCCTACCTATATGTACATGGCTACCTCAATAACCTCGTACCCCTGCACATCGACTCGGTACTGGTACTCCCTGTATATAGCCATGTTGTTTTTTACTCTTTCTTTCGATTCGTTATTCACTGTGTATTTATTCCTTGTGTCATTATTTATATATATATTTTTATATTTAACTCTGCATTGTTGTTTAAGGATCCGTAAGTAAGCATTTCACTGTTAGTCTACACATGTTGTTTACGAGGCACGTGACAAATACAACTTGATTTGATTTGAGCTATCGTTACAGTACAAAGCCTGAAAACAAGGCTCTAGGGCTGGGAATTGCCAGGGACCTCACGATATAATATTGTCAGGAGACAATATATATTGCGATTATCACAATTCTATAAAGTATGTATTGCAATTCAATACTGTGATTGTGCTGTGATTTCATGTTCCAAACATATTGCTCACCATATGTCTGCTGCAGTGGGACACGAGAGAGCCATGAGAAAATTAGTTTTGATCAATCATGGAAATAAAAGTTCATTTAAAAAATTGCCTCCTTATTTAAAAATAAGATGGAAAACAAGCTATGAAGGAAAAATACTGGAGATTTGGTGCAGGTACAAAATATAATAATACAATAAATAATATGGTCAAAACGATACATATATCTCAAAATAATAACCCGATATGTAACTGTAAAGGTTTATCTCCCCATCGCTATCTGTGTCTGAGTTGAGCTCCAGGAAACCTCACAGGAAGACAGTAGGCAGCCAGTAAGGAGAGGGGTGAGCTTGAGAGCATTCAGCCTTTACCAGAAACTCCTGTTGTTGATTCCCATCTTAACTGAAAAGCACTCATTTTCATTTTCTTTTGCAATAAGTATTTTTACAGTGTGCCCTAATGAATATGACCCAGGTAGATAATCACAGTCGGCGTGTTTAACAAAGACTTCCAGGGAACATAACAAGGGCAGAAAAACTGCCCCACTTCTCAGTTTCAAGTTCCACCAGTCAGTAAACTCCCAGAGTTGATGGTGGAGTGAGAATAGAACACATAGAACACATTCAATGTATTGTGGAGGGAGGAAGGGATGAGCTCGCTGCAGACACAGACAGTGCATCCCAAATGGCACCCTAGTCCCTATTTAGTGCACTTCTTCTGGCCAGAGCCCTATTGACCCTGGACAAAAGTCATGCACTACATAGGGGATAGGGTGCCATTTGGGATGCAGATATACAGGCAGGGCCCAAACAGCTGGGAGACATCAGGACATATCAGGAGTGCCAGGCAGTGAGCCTCCAGCCTCTGCTCAAACAAACACTGGTGGCTGATGGGAAGAGTCCTTGAACAAAGGTCCTGCCTTTCCAGTCAGCTCCTCAGAGTTCCTAAACATCTGCTGATCTGCTGGCCAACACCAAAAGAGACACCACTAAGTAGATCACCAGTGCAACTATCACTGCTTTAGAATAGGGACAGGAGTTTTTCCTGACCCTGTGACTAGGCACATTCCAGCCCTAACATGTGAAAATCACATTTACAGTTTAATAAGTAAAAAAAAGTGGTTTTAACATGTTGCAGTAGCAATTTTTCCACATGTGGAATTGCTAATTCTGTACTGTCATTCTATAAAAATGTTACTTAGTCTGCCTGAATATAATAGTTAAAATGCCAATTCAGAGTCACACAGTATTTCTTGGTCGTCTTAAATAAATCTACTTTGAAACAAAGTTATCAACCTCACACACATGGTTATGGACTTTAAAAAAGAAGACACCTGTACCATGTCAGAGATAGAGTTGAAATGTATTACATTTTGAGTTTTTATCCCAATATTACACTTTATATACAACACAGAAGACTGAAATATAACAAAGACTGGATTTTCAGCGCTTCCCCAAAAATATGTTTGTTGATTATGAAATTATGAAAATATGAATAATATTCCACCAATGAGACCACTAGAGGGTGATTTGGTCATTTGACTGCAGGAAAAGGCTACAAATAATGTCTTCTTCGTACATTGGTCCATGACTGTTGGAAGAAGCCCAGTGAAAAGAACAGAGAAGCTAGTGCTTTGTGTCTCCTTATTTTTCTGTTTTTTTTTCGGTTTTCCCGGTTGGTACGCATGGTTACATTTTCAAAATGTAGAGATAACATGTTAACTAAACTGTGATGAGTTTTCTGGTCATTTAGATACTAAACAAAAATATAAATGCAACATGCAACAATTTCAAAGATTTTACTGAGTTACAGTTCAAAATAAGGAAATCAGTCAATTAAAATAAATTCATTAGGCCCTGATCTATGGATTTCACATAACTGGGCAGGGGTGCAGCCATGGGTGGGTCTTGGAGGGCATAGGCCCACCCACTGGAGAGCTAGGACCAGCCAATCAGAATGAGTTTTTCCTCACAAAAGGTGCGAATGGACAACAGGTGTAGACTAACAGAGAAATGCGTACCCATGGGCCCTTCCCCAAAATGCAGAACGTTTTGAGAATAGAATAATTTTTTTAAAATAATGACATGAGGAATAAATATAAAAATGATAATACTAGAAATAAATACACAATGAGTAACGATAACTTGGCAATATACATGGGTTACCAGTACCGAGTCGATGTGCAGGGCTACCAGATAGTTGAGGTAGATATGTACATTTAGGTAGGGATAAAGTGACTAGGTAACGGTATAGATAATAAACAGTAAGCAGCGTATGTGATGAGTCAAAAGAGACTAGTGCAAAAAGGGTCAATGCAGATATTCCGGGTAGCTATTGGTTCACTACTTAACTAACTATTTAGCAGTCTTATAACTTGAGGGTAGAAGCTGTTCGGGGTCCTGTTGGTTCCAGACTTGGTGCATCAGTACTGCTTGACGTGTGGTAGCAGAGAAAACAGTCTATGACTTGGGTGGCTGGAGTCTGACAATATTTGGGCCTTCCTCTGACACCGCCTGGTATAGAGGTCCTGGAAGGCAGGGAGCTCGGTCCCAGTGATGTACTAGACTGTACGCACTACCCTCTGTAGCGCCTTGCAGTCGGAGGCCAAACAGTTTCCATAACAAGCAGTGACGCAGCCAGTCAAGATGCTCTCAATGCTGCAGCTGTATAACTTTTTGAGGATCTGAGGACCCATGACAAATCTTTTCAGCCTCCTGAGGGGGAAGAGGCATTGTCGTGGAACCTTGAGACTTCCTTAATATTAGAGATTGTGTACTAGTTGTTAACAAAGAGACACACACCCCCTAAGAGTATGGTCACAGTCTTTCGGTTACTAGCCCAACATTCTAACAGCTAGGTTATCTGATGCCCGTTATAAATGTTTTGTCTTTTAAATGGTTATATTTTTACAAAAGAGTACTCATATTTAGTGTTTTTACATATGAACCACACTAGCTATGTGTATTTTATAAGGTTACTTTTTATTAAATGTTTATTCAATGGTTGCATGCTAATTGCTACCTGCTAGCTAGCATAGGGACAGTCAATAGCTAGCCTCCCATTTCACCCTAGCTTTTTTTTAGGCCTAAAATACATTTTTATTTATTTGAAAATGTGTGAATGTGTTTGATTTTGGAAAAAAACTATAATATGATTTTAAATTAGGGGTGTCAGTGTTAGTCAGTTAATGTGAGTTCACTTTTTGTCATTTTTGTGCACTTATCTTTACAGCTAAATTGTGATGTGTTCATATATGAAACATTTTCATTTGAAAAATCCATGTAAAACTTCCCAATTGTGTCCGAAAACCACACCTGACTATATATATATATATATATTTCCCCACATGACATTTTTCACATGTGATTTGTTCATACATGTGTGTTCATACATGAATCCGAAAACAACATTCCTCTTACTTTCCCACGCACACACACAGTTTCTCCCCCCTAGGCAGCCCGCCAATAAATCAGAGCTAATTTATTTCTTCTTCAGCATTTAGTATTCCATAAAATCAATTCAACACAATTTACACGAGGAGCACCCACCCATCTCTGTGAATGGAGAATCTGACGACAACACAATTAACAACCATACAGTAAACACCCATATGACAAATACCACCTCAAAGCTAACGGAGCATGGGAATCGTCCTTATTATCCTTATTAGAAAGGTCGATATTTATCCATTTCCGGATAAAGGTCGTAGTTCACATAAACATTAATTTGATTTCAACTTCAAAGTCATGATCTGTCCTCCCCATTTCTGACCCCAAAATGTACTTGTGGTAGTGTGAAGTATTTTATTTTAACCCGAGACACTGTGACTGTGGTTTCTGCAGGGCATGGCTGCTGGTTGTAAGGATGAGTTTGCTTGGGAGAAGGAGAGACATTTGGACAGCGACACAGCCTCTTTCCAGGCACAGAAACAAAGACTGTGTTGTTGCACTCAAGTGAGGGAGTCCCATAATTCTACTTAGACTTGCAGACGGTTTAAAACATCTTTACCAGACACAAATATCAATGAGTACATTGCAGCATCAACAGTAGAACAATTGTAAGTAAGAAGCTGGCACGCTGCATGTCATGTCATGCCATGATCAGAATGGGGTTGGCATTGGATAAGGAGAGAGGTTCCTGTTGAACTTTACAGAAAAAGTTCTCAGGGCTAGAGAAAAAAAGAGGAAAAGGAAATATGAGAGAACGACAACACCAAACACACACCTAGAGAAACACTCTCCCCCTTACATACAAACACACACACATGCTACATAGGCATTTAGCAGCATATTGGTAGCGCCAGTGAGTGACACAGTCTGGTCTGGTACAAAGGAAAGCCGCTGCTCCTGCTGGGCTGGGGACATGAAGCCTGCTGACAGGCCGGGGTAAGAGGGTCCTCCCCTGGCTCTTTGTCTTCTGTTCAGCATGCCTGGACACATTGAAAGACCTGTGGCCCTCCTTCATGACACACCCAGAGGGGGTTCTTCAACTCTCCACACTCACTGGCGACTGTGAACACTCAACACACACACACCAAATCCAGAGAGAGAGAGAGAGAGTGAAAGAGAGAGAGAGAGAGAGAAACACACAAACACACACATAACAAACAAACATTGCAGAGTCCCATCTGTGTTTCACCCCATTACCTCGTTGAGGCAGAGCGCTAAAGGCTGGAACCCAACGGGGACCACTGATTCAGAGTAGACAACACAACACATAGGTGACTGATGTATCCAGTGCATTTGGAAAGTATTCAGACCCCTTGACTTTTTGTTACATTACAGCCTTATTCTAAAATTGTTTAAATGTATTTCTTGTCCTCATCCATCTCGACACAATATCCCATAATGACAAAGCAAAAACAGGTTTTTTGATTTTTTTTCAAATGTACAAAAAAACAAAAAACAAAAAAAAACATTTACATAAGTATTCAGACCCTTTACTCAGTTCTGTTGAAGCACCTTTGGCAGCAATTACAGCATCGATGTCTTCTTGGGTATGACGCTACAAGCTTGGCACACCTGTGAGCTTGGCACACCGGAATTTCTCAAATTCTTCTCTGCAGATCCTTTCAAGCTCTGTCAGGTTGAGTGGGGAGCATCGCTGCACAGCTTTTTTTCAGGTTCAAGTCTGGGTTCTGGCTCGGCCACTGAAGGACATTCAAAGACTTGTCCCGAAGCCACTCCTGTGTTGTCTTAAAAGTGTGCTTAGGGTCGTTGTCCGGTTGGAAGGTGAACCTTCGCCCCAGTCTGAGGTCCTGAGAGCTCTGGAGCAATCTTGGTTACATCAGACCAAATAATATTGTTCCTCATGGTCTTAGACTCCTTTAGGTGCCTTCTGGCAAATTCCAAGTGGGCTGTTGTGTGACTTTTACTGAAGAGTGGCTTCCATCTGGCCACTCTACCATAACAGCCACATTGGTGGAGTGCTGTAGAGATGGTTGTCCTTCTGGAAGGTTCTCCCATCACCACAGAGGAATTCAAGCACTGTCAGAGTGACCATCGTGTTCTTGGTCACATCCCTGACCAAGGCCCTTCTCCCCCGATTGCTCAGTTTGGCCGGGCAGCCAGTTCTAGGAAGAGTCTTGGTGGTCCCAATCTTCTTCCACTTAAGAATGATGGAGGCCACTGTGTTCTTGGGGACCTTCAATGCTGCAGACAATTTTTGGTACCCTTCCACAGATCTATGCCTCGACACAATCCTATCTCGGATCTCTAAGGACAATTCCTTCAACCTCATGGCTTGGTTTTTGCTCTGACATACACTGTCAAATGTGGGACCTTATATAGACAGATGTGTGCCTTTCCAAATCATGTCCAGTTAATTGAATTAACCACAGATGAACTCCAATCAAGTTGTAGAAACAACTCATGTCACGCCCTGACCATAGAGAGCCTTTTATTCTCTATTTTGGTTAGGTCAGGGTGTGACTAGGGTGGGTGATCTAGTGTGTTTATATCTATGTTGGCCTGGTATGGTTCCCAATCAGAGGCAGCTGTTTATTGTTGTCTCTGATCGGGGATCATATTTAGGCAGCCATTTCCCCATTGTGTTTTGTGGGATCTTATTTTGAGTTAGTGCATGTAGCACCTCGTATTTTATGGTTCGTTTCCTTTTTGTTTTTGTAAGTTTCACAAGAAAATAAAGATGTGGAACTCAGAGCACGCTTGGCTCCGTCTCTCCACACAGCCGTGACATCTCAAGGATGATCAATGAAAACAGGATGCACCTGAGCTCAATTTCGAGTCTCATAGCAAAGTGTCGGAATACTTATCTAAATAAGGTATTTCTGTTTTTTTCTTTTTAATAAATGTGCAGATATTTCTAAAAACCTGTTTTCGCTTTGTCATTATGGGGTATTGTCTGTAGATTGATGAGAACAAAAAATAATTTAATCATTTTTAGAATAAGGCTGTAACGTAACAAAATGTGGAAAAAGTCAAGGGGTCTGAATACTTTCCAAATGCACTGTATACAGACAGCCAGTTCCACTGAGGGAGCGAGCAGCTCTCTCTGTTCTTGCAAAACCCATCAGTCTGCTGTGCTGACTCTTAGGTTGGGTAACTCAGTGAAACTCGTGACACTTGCTGAAGTGTATAATGTTTTAGGGCTTTACTCTCTAATCCCTCTGTGACTGGCTGCTCCCTCCTCTCTTCCTGAACCTTGGCTTGTTTCAGCTGGTATCAAAGTTACAATGTGTCACTGCCGGAAGAAAGCCTTTTTTTTACATTAAGTGAATGCAGTAACTCCCTTGTATGCAGTCTGAAAACGTAATGACTGTAGGACCACGAACATGTATTCAAAATATCCCTGAAGTGTCATTGTTGTATGTTCAATATATGGCAAGTCACATTTTTGGAGATACAAGGATTTCTTGCAACAGTGATGACTGACTGGTGTGTTCAGGTGCTGTTCCTATCCGAACTGACATTTCCAGCAGCTATGAGGTATTCGAGAGGTCAGTTTCTTCCCTTGGTTGTGTTGATAACTGAGAACGACAACATGCAGCCTTACATTATTTAGTGTGAACCTGGCTTAGACAGACCAGACTATAAAGGTACCACATACATCCCCGGATAGCCCATACTATTACCATGTGGTCTTGCATACTGCCATCCCTAACTCACTCCACACTATCACCTCTCTACACTAGCACTCTTGCCAGCCCATGACAAAAAGCAGAAGATGAGGGGCGAAGTAAGGGATTGCACTCTCCCCAAATTTCCTCCCCTCCTTAATCATCACACACTCACCCCTGCCCTGCAGCCGGAAGGAAGCTTGGTGGAAATCCCTCCATCTCAGAAACACACTTACCTTTCTTGTTAAGACTATCCAGCTAAGCCAAAGGAAGCATTGTACAGCTGCTTGGACAGCCAGACAACAGATCAGGCTCTACCTGTGAATGAATCTCTGCTTCAGATGCTGGTCTGAGATCAGTTGTCATAGACTATGATAAGCCTACCCTGCCGGGCTGTTTATTAAAGGGTTTATGATGCATGGTAAATTGAATTCCCGATATTCAGTTCTCTTCAAAGAGCACTCAGTTAAGCCCATTCAGATGCATGTTATTCAATAAAAGTTACGTATAGCCAACACCATTCCACCAATTCCTGCTTTCTCAGACATTTATAGGGGCCCTAATAAAGTACTTATATTTAAGGCCCAGCGCAGTCAAAAATGTGATTTTCCTGTGTATTTATATATATTTCCACACTATGAAGTTGAAAAAATACTGTGAAATTGTGAAAATTGTGATGATGTTCTTTGAGTGCAAAAAAAATTCTGCCTGTTTTGGTTGAATGGAGCTTTGGCCTTTCCATTGTGGAATCAGTTAATAGACCAATAAGAAAGAGAGTTTACAAACCTCTCTGACAATAACAGCTAGTTTTCAGTTTTCCACTCCCAACTTAGACCACTCTCAGACAGTCTTAGCAAAATTATTGCCTGAGAAAATGTTCTTTGCCAAGAAGCTATTTTTGTTTATTTTTGACAATTTTAATTGGCAAACCATCTCAGTAAGGTACTTAATTGTTACCCAGAAATGATTTGGAGAGAAAACGGCTGCATTGGACCTTTAATCTAATACACACAATACAAAAGCACAAAAATACCCCACTGAGTGATTACTACAATTCTAAGAAAAGGCTAAGAAAATCGAAAAGCCCCAATGAGTGTGCGAGACAAAGGGCAAAGATGGACATGAAAGAGCTTGAAAATGGCATGAAAGACAATGTCTGTACATAAAGAGCAGCTTAACTGCACTGGGGTTTCATTAACTATAGGCCTCTTTGCTTTGTCTCCGTGCCTATTGAGCCCCTCTCACCCCTCTCTTTCTGGCTCTACCCTCTATCCTCTACCACATGCACCCTACCCTCTACCCCCCCTGTATAAGGGTCCTTCACAGAGCAAAGGGGTGGACCTGAGATTTCAGGGTCTGAGGCATGACTAAAGCAAAAGCCTGGTGTTGCCGTGTTGCGGTATGGGACCGTACCATCCCGGTCCTGTGCGGTATAGAAGACTTGTCACCACATATAGTGCAAGACAATGACCAACACCAACCACCACCCCCTCCCCGGCTCATACCACCCCACCTCTGTCATCCTCCGTCCATTCAAGGAAGCTTCTTTCAGGAGGTAATTCAGAGCCACTAAAGAGACTTTGATTCTGACCAGTTAGAATGTGCAGTGTCACAGAGAGAGAGAGAGAGAGAGAGAGAGAGAGAGAGAGAGAGAGAGAGTGAGAGAGAGAGAGAGAGAGAGAGAATGGAATTCCTTACCAGAAGGCTTATAAACTTCCTGCACTTCTCCTCTTTCGTACTCAACACCGTCTCCTCTTTCAGAACAGACACACAGAGCTCTTTTGTGCACCATTTTGCCAGTAAGACTTGTGTAACACAGCCCGACACTTCACCAGACAAGTCAGATAGGCTGTGTTAGCCTCGAAGGTCAAACTCAGCCTTTTGAAGTGTGGAGCTGCTAAGAAACCACTGTGTTAACTCTATGTCTATGTACGTACATGCGTGGCTTGTATTTGTGTGTGTCTGTGTGTGTGAGAGGGAAGGCAGGCTGTGGTATTAGGATGGATGAGAAGCAGGGTCCCCAGAGCTAGGGCCGTGGATAACTGCCTGGTTAAGTCACTCGCTACCTGAGAATCCATTCAACTCTGCACAGCACAGTGTAGAAAAGCACAGCACCGTGCCTGAATCCCATACAACAGAGCTCTCCACTAACACATGGCATTCCGTACACAACCACAATCTTAGCACATTTAAATGCTCGCATTAAGGGCTGTTAAATCAGACCGCATTGTTAGTGAGCAGATCAAGACTGACTGCAACAGCACACACTAAGTGGCCTATACAGTATCTCTCTCTGAGAGAGAACCAGAGTGAGAATTAACCCCAAAATCACGATGAAATCATACCTCTATATTCTGTACTCATCAGTGTGTGAGCGTGACACTGGCCATCACCCAGAGGCGTCACATGACGGGAATGTTTGAAAGAAATATGTTTAGCCCATGAGATTTTCTAATGTCGTCCAGATATAAGGCACTGCTCTTCTCATTTATAATTGTGAGAGGAACTGTGTGTGTGTGTGTATGTGCATGCGTGCGTGGGTGCGAACATGTTTAACTATACTTGTGGGGATCAGAAGTCCCCACAAGAATAGTAAACAAACAGAAATGTGAACATTTATTTTGTCCCCATAAGGTCATTTGCTATTTCCAGGGGGTTTAGGGTTACGGTTAGAATTAGTGTTAGGGTTAGAATTAGGTTTAGGGTTAGGAGCTAGGGTTAGGTTTAGGGTTAGGTTTATGGAAAATTTGATTTTGAATGGGACTGAATTGTGTGGTTAGTTATCTTATTTTCGGATCGGTGTCCCGTCAACGGGACGGTTGAGCTAACATAGGCTAATGCGATTAGCATGAGGCTGTAAGTAACAAGAAAATTTCCCAGGACATAGACATATCTGATATTGGCAGAAAGCTTAAGTTCTTGTTATACAAAACTGTGTGTGGGTGTGTGGCTATAGCCATCAACATTTGTATTTTTTCCCTGTCATCTGCTGCTGTGGAAGCTGGCCAATGAAAGAACCAGAGAGTGTGAGTCAGTCTCCACAGTGAGTTGTACACAACAAGGTCCCAGATAACCAGTGAACTTCAGAGTGAACAGCCTTTGGGTGCACCCACACCAACCCCACGGCTGACGTTCGTTAGGGTGTTTCTTGTCCTTTACTTACTGTTTATTAATAATGTACTATCTAGGAAAGGAGAGAGGCACTACTCACCATACATATGGTCAGTTAATGCTAAGACAAGGGAAGCGTCTCACTGGACAGCTACTCTAAAAATAATACCCTATATAGAACAGAGGCAGAGAGAGGTGCACCTGGAAAGATATCCTCTAAAGTTGCAAATCTCTACAAGCCTTTTAGACGTTGACAGCTGGATCCCTGTCCATGTGTTCGCAAATAACTGTTGAGGTTGGAGAACTTCGCTTCATTTGAGGAAAAACGGGTGGTGGTTGGAATCAATGAGAATGTGAATTATTTTATTCCATAACCTCTTCAGAAACAGTGTGACACTTCAACCCAGAGCGTACCTCTGAAAGGCCCAGATCATGAGTTTTCAAGATAGAATGTGAGCTCTTGATAATTCTAGCAAGGATCTAAGTTCAGATGATCCATGTGCAGCACTGGCTGGCCAAGGAGATCTATTGGCTCCATAAACTAAGACAAAGTACCCAATATGGTGAAAAGCACAGTAACGACAACACAATGTCTATGTGCGTGTGTGTGTATACGTGTGTTTGAATCTCAAACAATAACATACTCATAGCAGTTTTTCTCTCTCAAACACAGACACCCATTCTGAAGAGCTCACCACTAGAGCCCTTGGTGGACAGTATGGACTCATCCATCTACTAGAGCCCCTGGTGGACAATATGGACTCATCCATCTACTAGAGCCACTGGTGGACAGCATGGACTCATCCACCTACAAGAGCCCCTGGTGGACAGTGTGGGCTCATCCAATTACTAGAGCCTTCAGTGGACAGTATGGACTCATCCAAATACTAGAGCCATTGGTGGACAGTATGGACTCATCCATTACTAGAGCCTTTTGTGGACAGTATGGACTCATCCAACTAATAGAGCCAGTGGTGGACAGTATGGACTCATCCATCTACTAGAGCCCCTGGTGGACAGCATGGACTCATCCATCTACCGGAGCCCCTAGTGGACAGCATCGACTCATCCAACTACTAGAGCACCTAGTGGACAGCATGGACTCATCCACCTACTACAGCCCCTGGTGGACAGTATGACTCATCCAACTACTAGAGCCTTTGGTGGACAGTATGGACTCATCCATCTACTAGAGTCTTTGTTGAACACTATGGACTCCTCCAACAACTAGAGCCCTGGTGGACAGTATGGGCTCTTCCAATTACTAGATTCTTTGGTGTACAGTATGGACTCATCCATTTACTAGAGCCCCTGGTGGACAGTATGGGCTCATCCAACTACTAGAGCCAGTGGTGGACAGTATGGATTCATCCATCTACTAGAGCCCTTGGTGGACATCATGGACTCATCCATCTACTAGAGCACCTAGTGGACAGCATGAACTCATCCAACTACTAGAGCCCCTGGTGGACAGTATGGACTCATCCAACTACTAGAGCCCTCTTGGACAGTATGGACTCATCCATCTACTAGAGCCCCTGGTGGACAGTATGGACTCATCCAAGGACTATAGCCTTTTCTGGACAGTATGGACTCATCCAACTACTAGAGCACCTAGTGGACAGTATGGACTCATCCAACTACTAGAGCCCTTATGGACAGTATGGACTCATCCAAATACTACAGCCTTTGGTGGACAGTATGCACTCATCCAACTACTAGAACCCCTGATGGACATTATGGACTCATGCAATTACTATAGCCAGCGGTGGACAGTATGGACTCATCCAACTACTAGAGCATTTGGTGGACAGTATGGACTCATCCATCTACTAGAGCACCTAGTGGACAGCATGGACTCATCCAACTACTAGAGCCCCCGGTGGACAGTATGGACTCATCCAATTACTAGAGCTTTTTGTGGACAGTATGGACTCATCCAAATACTAGTGCCTTTGGTGGACAGCATGGACCCATCCAACTACTAGAGCCCTGGTGGACAGTATGTGCTCTTCCATCTACTAGAGCCCCTGGTGGACAGCATGGACTCATCCATCTACCGGAGCCCCTAGTGGACAGCATCGACTCATCCAACTACTAGAGCACCTAGTGGACAGCATGGACTCATCCACCTACTACAGCCCCTGGTGGACAGTATGACTCATCCAACTACTAGAGCCTTTGGTGGACAGTATGGACTCATCCATCTACTAGAGTCTTTGTTGAACACTATGGACTCCTCCAACAACTAGAGCCCTGGTGGACAGTATGGGCTCTTCCAATTACTAGATTCTTTGGTGTACAGTATGGACTCATCCATTTACTAGAGCCCCTGGTGGACAGTATGGGCTCATCCAACTACTAGAGCCAGTGGTGGACAGTATGGATTCATCCATCTACTAGAGCCCTTGGTGGACATCATGGACTCATCCATCTACTAGAGCACCTAGTGGACAGCATGAACTCATCCAACTACTAGAGCCCCTGGTGGACAGTATGGACTCATCCAACTACTAGAGCCCTCTTGGACAGTATGGACTCATCCATCTACTAGAGCCCCTGGTGGACAGTATGGACTCATCCAAGGACTATAGCCTTTTCTGGACAGTATGGACTCATCCAACTACTAGAGCACCTAGTGGACAGTATGGACTCATCCAACTACTAGAGCCCTTATGGACAGTATGGACTCATCCAAATACTACAGCCTTTGGTGGACAGTATGCACTCATCCAACTACTAGAACCCCTGATGGACATTATGGACTCATGCAATTACTATAGCCAGCGGTGGACAGTATGGACTCATCCAACTACTAGAGCATTTGGTGGACAGTATGGACTCATCCATCTACTAGAGCACCTAGTGGACAGCATGGACTCATCCAACTACTAGAGCCCCCGGTGGACAGTATGGACTCATCCAATTACTAGAGCTTTTTGTGGACAGTATGGACTCATCCAAATACTAGTGCCTTTGGTGGACAGCATGGACCCATCCAACTACTAGAGCCCTGGTGGACAGTATGTGCTCTTCCAATTACTAGAGCCTTTGGTGGACAGTATGCACTCAACCAACTACTAGAGCCCCTGGTGGACAGTATGGACTCATCCATCTACTAGAGCACCTGGTGGACAGTATGGACTCATCCAATTACTAGAGCCTTTGGTGGACAGTATGGACTCATCCAACAACTAGAGCCCTGGTGGACAGTATGGACTCATCCAACTACTAGAGCCTTTGGTGGACAGTAAAGACTCATCCATCTACTAGAGCACCTAGAGCATCTACTAGAGCATCTACTAGAGTATGTATAGGCCACCTTCTACCAAAAGTGTGTTTTTTTTATCAGTTTAATAACATGCTTAGGGATTGTGAGTTTGGGAAAGAGTTCATCTTAATGGGAGATTTTATGAAGACAAGTTTTGTAGGAAAACCCTCAAACGAATCACTAATACCTTTGACCTTACACAGCTAGTTAGCTAGGGCCAACCAGGGTGACTTGTTGCTCTAAAACACAGATTGATTTGGTGTTCAGTAATAAACCAGAGAGAGTGACTAAATCATTCAATATGGTTACTGGGCTATCTGATCATAATCTGACACTTATAGTCAGAAAGCTGTCTAAGAGCAGGTTTATCCTCTCTACTGTTAGAAAGCCGGATCAACTAAGAATATCTAAGAGTGAATTAAGCTATTATGAAAACGCAATTAAGGGAATTAACTGAATGATCTCTTGTCCTATTTATTTCACCTTTATTTAACCAGGTAGGCAAGTTGAGAACAAGTTCTCATTTACAATTGCGACCTGGCCAAGATAAAGCAAAGCAGTTCGACACATACAACGAGACAGAGTTACACATGGAGTAAAACAAACATGCAGTCAATAATACATTATAAACAAGTCTATATACGATGTGAGCAAATGAGGTGAGATAAGGGAGGTAAAGGCAAAAAGGCCATGGTGGCAAAGTAGATACAATATAGCAAGTAAAACACTGGAATGGTAGATTTGCAATGGGAGAATGTGCAAAGTAGAAATAAAAATAATGGGGGTGCAAAGGAGCAAAATAAATAAATAAATAAAATACTGTAGGGAAAGAGGTAGTTGTTTGGGCTAAATTATAGGTGGGCTATGTACAGGTGCAGTAATCTGTGAGCTGCTCTGACAGTTGGTGCTTAAAGCTAGTGAGGGAGATAAGTGTTTCCAGTTTCAGAGATTTTTGTAGTTCGTTCCAGTCATTGGCAGCAGAGAACTGGAAGGAGAGGCGGCAAAAGAAAGAATTGGTTTTGGGGGTGACTAGAGAGATATACTTGCTGGAGCGTGTGCTACAGGTGGGAGATGCAATGGTGACCAGCGAGCTGAGATAAGGGGGGACTTTACCTAGCAGGGTCTTGTAGATGACATGGAGCCAGTGGGTTTGGCGACGAGTATGAAGTGAGGGCCAGCCAACGAGAGCGTACAGGTCGCAATGGTGGGTAGTATATGGGGCTTTGGTGACAAAACGGATTGCACTGTGATAGACTGCATCCAATTTGTTGAGTAGGGTATTGGAGATGGAGATTCAAGATGGACAAAGGGGGCGTTGTTGGGGCTGTGTTTCTGGACCTAAGGAAGGCTTTTGATACTGTTAACCATGAGATTCTCATCACATAATTGTCCAAGTTAAACTTTTCCCCTGATGCCTTGAGATGGATGAAATCATACCTTGAAGGCAGAACTCAGTGTGTCAGAGTGAGCAATGAGCTGTCGCCCACTCTTAGCTATGATGTAGGCGTGCCCCAAGGGTCAATACTGGGGCCCCTCCTGTTCAGCCTGTACATTAATGATCTGCCTTCTGTCTGTACTGGGTCTGAAGTTCAAATGTATGCAGATGATACAGTGCTATATGTGCATGCAAAGAGCAAACAACAAGCTGCAAAAGAACTCACTACTGTAATGGTCCAGGTTACAATGTGGCTCAGTGACTCGTGTTTGCATCTCAATGTGAAAATAACTGTTTGCATGTTCTTCACAAAGAGGGCAACAGATGCTAAATGTCTATGTGTCAGGGGAGAAGCTCTAGGTGGTATCTGATTTTAAGTACCTTGGCATCATACTTGATTCCAACCTCTCTTTTAAAAAGCATGTGAAAAAGGTAATTCAAATAACCAAATTCAACCTAGCTAATTTCCGATTTATACGAAATAGTTTGACTACAGAGCTAGCAAAACTGTACTTCAAATCTATGATACTCCCCCCACTTAACATACTGCTTGACTAGTTGGGCCCAAGCTTGCTGTACAACATTAAGACCTATTCAGTCTGTCTACAAACAGGCTCTCAGAGTGCTTGATAGGAAGCCCAATAGCCATCATCACTGTTACATCCTCAGAAAGCATGAGCTCCTGAGTTGGGAAAATCTTGTGCAATACACCGACGCATGTCTTGTATTCAAGATCCTAAATGGTCTGGCTCCCCCTCCACTCAGTATTTTTGTTAAACAGAAAACCCAAACATATGGCAGCAGATCCACAAGGTCTGCCATGAGAGGTGACTGTATAGTTCCCTTAAGGAAAAGCACCTTTAGTAAATCCGCTTTCTCTGTGAGAGCATCCCATGTCTGGAATACACTGCCATCAGACACAGATAACTGCACCACATATCACACTTTCACAAAATGCTTGAAGATATGGCTAAAGGTCAATCAGATTTGTGAACATGGTCCCTAGCTGTGTGTTGCCGCTTTCCATGCTGTCTGTTGCCTGTAGCTTGTGAGGTGTGGAAACACTTTGTTGCTTTTATGAATTTTGTGTTGCTGCTTTTTGTTCTATGTTGCTATGTCTGTATGCTACATCTTGCTTGTCCTATGTTGCTCTGTCTGTATGCTATGTCTTGCTTGTCCTATGTTGCTATTGTCTATATTGTAATTGTTTTTAATAACCTGCCAGGGACTGCGGTTGAAAATTAGCCGGCTGGCTAAAACCGGCACTTTTACTGAAACGTTGATTAATGCCCACTGTCCCTGTAAAAATAAATCAACTCAACTCAACACCTAGTGGACAGCACGGACTCCTCCACCTACTAGAGCCTCTGATGGACATTATGGGCTCTTCCAATTACTAGAGCCTTTGGTGGACAGTATGGACTCATCAAAATACTAGAGCCCTGTTCGACAGTATTAACTCAACATCTTCCTTTGGGCCCTGGTCAAAAATAGTGTGTAGGGAATAGGATGTAATTTGGAATGCAGGCATCAACTGTAGACACCTTGCAGAAGAGTGTGGATCATCAATGTTCCTCCCTCACTTTAAAGACCTGCACCTCCATCGGGAATACTAATACTTGAGCAAGTAATTTTTTCTAAAATGATGGGTTACTGATTGAAAGTGTTTGGTTGTTGAACTTTGAAGAAGTGGAGACTGCCAGATTGGTAGAGGTTGTTCTACACTTTTAAAAAAGTACTGTGGTTTTTACAGTAACTTACTGGCAGCCAGTTACCTGTAAATTACTGTAATAAAAAAGTTACAGTCTTAAGACTGGTTCCAGATCAGATAAAGCAAGGTCCTGGTAGACAGCACATGCACTGACAGAGGGACAAACTCAATCAGATGGTTGAAGGGGCGCACCACTGCCAAAATCATATCTGTGTTCTTTCCTATCTTGGAGGTTATAGTATTCTTTAAGGAATGTTAATAGTTGGGTCAAAGAATACAAGCTGTTTGATTTATAGGATGCCACAGCTAAGTCAAACGCAAAACCTGATCTTTCTCATTTGATTTTCAAAAATCCTACCCTAAGGCCATGTTCATCAAGTCGTTCATGATTCACCAAATCCCAACTAATTTATATAAAACATTGAATGTGATAAAAACGAGGAAAAGAAACACATTCAACACCTCTTACAATGTGCCCTTATATTAATAAAAGCATGATAACACGTTGGGACGCAGACTGTGTTATACACATGTTTATAGTAAGGATAATAAATGATCTGACATAGCCTATCATAAAGTCTCCGACATAGGGTCGCTGAAATAAAAATAGCGGAGAACAATAGCCGTGCACACATCCAAAACCAGCAGCCTTCAAATCCCCCTCACAAGCGCGGACGCGCGCAGTACACGCACGCACGCACACACACCACGAACCTCAGCAACCCTCACTCACGAGCGCACAAACCGTTATAAACACAATATCATAGCAATAATGAAAACCATGTAGCATGTAGTTGGTATTTAGTCACCATACAAATTCTTATTTGACAGTTATAAAGGCAGTAAAAGATACTGGTAAATACGTCTACAACAAACCTTGTTTCATTATATTACACCATGAAAGTGATTGCAGCATTGCACCTTATTACACCAAACCACACTAAATAATACATAAAGCACTGTAAACGTTTCTCTGTACAAGACATCATGCATAGTGTTTTATTTTGTTATCACTACATATGGAGAGATCTTCATGGTGCAAATATAAGAGGTACTATGGGGTCTTACCGTTTGTCGGGTCCTGTCCGGGCTCTTGAAACGCATTTCCAAGAGACAGAAAAACTAAAACAACTCCAACAACAAGGTCGAATGTCTTCACACCTGCCATATCCGAGATCCACGATTGATTGCACTGCTCCTCTTTATAGAATGTTTATTTTTTCATACACCAAAAATCGTAGGGGATAAGTAGACTACACTCCGCAACTCTTCTCGAGTGTAGTCTGCAAGACAGCCTTTCGCAGAGCAAAACCTGTCTGCGCTGTTCGTTGGTTTGCAGACGCGGAATATGATGTGTGGTGTTTTGTTTGTGTGTGTGTGTGCGTGCGTGCGTGCGTGCGTGAGTGAGTGAAGATATGCGTGAATGCGCGCATACGGTCCAAGAAGGTCCCGGGCCACCACAAAAAAAAGCAAAACGGTTCAGAATATTGGGGTCATCCCAGCTCCACACACATAGGTCTCATTCCTACCCGGGAAAGAAGAGGTGCAATGTGAGTTGGGTTCTCAGAGAGGACTCCCTCGTCACCAATCCAACACCACCAATAGTACGTAGCTTTTTACAGTCAGTGCAAACCACCAGTCTGCAACAATACAGTGTCAGATGCTGCTGGAATATGTTATCCACCCGTAACTAACTGGATAATAATGGACTTTTCTGTGACACAAGACAGACAAGAACTTATTACACTATGAGACAGTTTTTTAAAGTAAAACTAAAAAAATCAACCATAACATCTTTGTTGAAAACACCCTATCCTATACAGTGCATTCCTAAGGTATTCAGATCCCTTGATGTTTTCTACATTTCGTTATGTTACTGCCTTGTTCTAAACATTTTTTTATTTTATTCACTCATCAATCAACACACAATACCCCATAATGACAAAGCAAAAACAGGTAAAACAATTTTGTGGAAATGTATTGAAAATAAAAAACGTAAACATCAAATATACATACGTTTTCAGACCCTTTACTCTGTACTTTGTTCAAGAGCCTTTGGCTGCTATTACAGCCATGAGTCTTCTTGGGTATGACACTAACAGCTTGGCACATCTGTATTTGTGGAGTTTCTCTCATTCTTCTCTGGAAATCCACTCAAGTTCTGTCAGGTTGGATGGGGAGCGTAGCTGCACAATTATCTTCAGGTCTCTCCAGAGATGTTTGTTCTGGTTCAAGTCCGGGCTTTGGCTGGGCCACTCAATGACATTCAGAGACTTATCAACACTCCAGAATTGTCTTGGTTGTGTGATTAGGATCGTTGTCCTGTTGGAAAGTGAACCTGGAGTAGATTTCCATCAAGGATCTCTCTGTACTTTTCTCTGTTCATCTTTGCCTCGTTCCTGACTAGTCTCCCAGTCCCTGCCACTGATGCTACCACCACCATGCTTCACCATAGGGATGGTGCCGCTTGGCATTCAGGCCAAAGAGTTCAATCTTGATTTCATCAGACCAGAGAATCTTGTTTTGCATGGTCTGAGAGTCTTTAGGTGCCTTTTGGCAAACTTCAAGCAGGCTGTCATGTGCCTTTTACTGAGGAGTGGCTTCCGTCTGGCCACTCTACCATAAAGGGCTGATTGGTGGACTACTGCAGAGGTAGTTGTCCTTCTGGAAGGTTCACCAATCTCAACAGAGGAACTCTAGAGCTCTGTCAATGTGACCATCGGTTTCTTGGTCACCTCCCTGACCAAGATCCTTCTCCTGTGATTGCTCTGTTTGGTCGGACAGTTTTGGTGGTTCCAAACTTCTTCAATTTAAGAATGATGGAGGCCACTGTAATATTGGGGACCTTCAATGCTGCAGATATTTTTTTGTAACCCTCGACACAACCCTGTCTCTGAGCTCTATGGACATTTAATCCAACCTCATGGCTTGGTTTTTGCTCTGACATGCACTGTAAACTGTGGGACCTTGTATACACAGGTGTGTGCCTTTCCAAATCATCTCAAATCAATTGAATTTAACACAGGTGGACTCCAATCAAGTTGTAGAAACACCTCAAGGACGATCAATGAAAACCGGATGCACCTGAGCTCAATTTCGAGTCTCATAGCAAAGGGTCTGAATACTCATCAATCTGTATGAATATTTTCCGAATGCACTGCATGTAGTCTAGGCAGCCCATAGTACATGGACGATAGATCTGCACAATTGACTAGGCTTGATGTGCATCCCTGGTAATACACTCGTGTCCCCCATGGACATGAAGCATCATCCATTCAGGCTGCAAGGGCATCATTTTATTCATTAACTATTTTTAATGGTGAGAAGGCGCAAAAACATTTCACATTTTCATATTTAGGATGTTGCTCACCGTGTTCAGCCTAGAGGCACATGCACAGATAGGGAACTACCTGGGCAGAGCACATTCCCCTTTGTTCTTCCAGTTTCCACAGTGCCCCTTACAAAAAAAGTCCTGCAGGATATCCCACAGGATTTTCGGGGCCTTTTTCCTGTAGGATCCTGTAGGAATCATGCATGGTGTCCTTCATGAAAGCAATCCTGAAGGAATCATGCAGAATAATATATTCTGCAGGATATACCACATGATTTTCGGGGCCACTTTCCTTTAGGATAATTCCTGCAGGAATCAAGCAGTTAGTCCTTCAGGAAAACAGCCTTGCAAGAATCCTGCAGATAGTCCTCAAATAAATCCTGCACGATTTTTTCCTGAAAAACAACCTGCAGGAATTGTCCTTGCAGGTAATTCCACAAGATTTCCAGGGCCATTTTCCTGTAGGATAACCTGCTGGATTCCTTTCTTATCCTTCAGAGAATTTCACATAGTAAAATCCACATTCTTTCAGAAAGAATGGACAGATTGCACAAGATATCAGATTGAATTGGCTATTTTATTATCCAACGAAGCAACAGCTAACGTGTTTGATTGTCGATTTCACCAGCACAGCATAAAATATGATTCATAGGAGAAAGAAAACATGAGATATTGAATAAATATGTAAAAGCATATTTTGTAACAGGAGTGAGAGTAATGGTGACATCACATGAACAGTTTATGTGTATTGGTGTGAAGGGAAACGGTTGTCTGCAATGGTAAACTTGGTGATAGTTGATTTCGACATGGCTGGTACACCAACAACATCTCTGAGTATGTGTGTATTTTAGGCTTTGTTTTAAAAGGAGAAATGAGAGGCTGAAATTGTGTTATGATGTTACCTTCGCTTGCATGGCGGTCCAGTGTTGCCTTCTGTGGTAGTCCGTCTCACTGTTGTTTGCAGGCTCTGTCTTAACTGGGGAGGAGAGGAGAGAGATGAGAGTGGCAGAGTTCAGAGTATAACATCTGAGTGTTACATGAAAAACAGCAACAAAATAGTGCTAATTATATATTGTTGCATTAAAAGACAACCTACTCACCTTTAACTAGTAGACCACTGGACTAATGTAGATGCAAATGAGACAAAGAATCCGAAAACAGATTCATTAGTAAATGTATTATTTTCTCATCGACTTAGAAACAGAAGGCAAAGAATTAAAGTGAAATGCCAGGTGTGTTTGAAATGCCAGGTGTGTGTTTTCTGTGTTCCCTGTAGTCTAAGCTGTGAGGGAAAAGAAGATAACTCACATGGTTGTGGGAAAACTGTTTCAAGCCAACTAAAAGTAAAACGGAGAGAAAGTTCCAAAATTCCATAAACTTCTGAATTATTTGCAGACTGAAGTCCCTGCTTGGGAGAAAATGTTCCAGAGGAATAAGGAATAACTTTGTGAAAATGTAAGTATTAGGTTTATTTATTCACCAAATTATGTTAAAACTGTTCTACAAAATACTTTAATATGAATTTTGAATGCAAATGCACATGAACAAAGGTAGCAACTTGAACCAGCACTGACATTATGAGTAGTGAGGTTGATTTCTCTTCCCTTGGCCTTATGTTTCTGCTCTGTTTTCGTTAGGTTGAAGCACATCCCACCCCATCACCCAGACATATGTAAAGAACTTAGGAGCCTCCCGTCCACCAGGAAAACCACCCTATCCCAGGAGTTTAGTCGGGAGATTATTCAGCAGTGTGCAACGCCACTATGTTAGAAGTAGATCCACACGTCATTCTTTATCATGCAAAATTGGAAGCTCATTCTAAAATACAGACGTGGGTGATTTATTCCCCAAGGTACTGCACCATGTGCAAGTTTTTATTCCCGCCCAGCGAACACCATGTTCAACTATTCATTGTCTACAATTTAGACCACAATTATTTGAATGAGGTGTACCAAGCAGGCTTTTGAATGTTAATAATCTCCTTGACGTCTATCACTTGTGAATGCTAAAATGTTTTCTATTTTCCTGAGCCATTTACTTTATGCTTGTATTATCTTTTATTTCTTATTGTTGTTGCATTGTCGAGAAGCAACCTGCATGTCAAGTATTGATGTCTCCCCATGGTTCTGGTTAAGGCTTGCGCTTCAGGGGACTGCAGTTCATCTGTCTAATCACCTGCACGGAGAGAGAAAGGCATGCTAGTGTTTGTTTTGTATCCAATGCATTTAGCTTTCATAGGATGTAGTAGTCTAGGCCTTCTAATCACATGGTATTGCCTCCTATCGCTGTATGGATCGACGCTGGAGATGAGAACGTAGAACAGGCCAGCGTCTGGACATGAACACATAACGACACCAATGCTGACACAGGGAACAAATGGAGGAGCACACAGATATAGAGGGGGTAATCAACAGGGTAATGGAGTCCAGGTGAGTCCAATATAGTGCAGCTGCGCGTAATGATGGTGACAGGCGTGCGTAATGAAGGGCAGCCTGGTGCCCTCAAGCACCGGAGAGGGAGAGCGGGAGCAGGCGTGACAGTACCCCCCCAGGTGCACCACCCAGCGTCCCAACTGGGCGAGCCTGACGGGTCGGCTGACGCAGGGAGCTGGACAAGCTGGCTGAGGCATAGAAGCCCGACAAGCCGGCAGAGGCGTTGGAGCCCGGTGAGCCCACTGAGGGATGGGAACCTGACGATCCCGCTGAGGCGTGGGAGCCTGATGGGCCGGCTGAAGCATGACGTGGGGTGGGCACCTGCCGAGTCCACCGAGGCAAGAAGACCTCTCGTGCCTGCTAACACAGGCAACAAACGGAGGAGCACACAGATATAGAGGGGGTAATAAAAAAGGTAACGGAGTCCAGGTGAGTCCAATATAGCACAGCTGCGCGCAATGATGGTGCCAGGTGTGCATAATGAAGGGCAGCCTGGCGCCCTCAAGCGCCAGAGAGGGAGAGCGGGAGCAAGCGTGATAATCGCCTATCATTTAGTTATCAATGAATAAGGTGAATATATAACCAAGCTAGAGCGAACATCAGTATCATTCAATAATATGCATGGGTGTTATAGTTGTATGAATTTATCACAATTGCAAGCCTGCTAATTGCTAATTTTGCTATTTCAATTTTTTTTCACTTCAGCCTCTGTACAATGCATGAAAACTTACCTGTCATACGTCCACAACGATGTAGCTGCAGAACAAGCAATTTGCGAGAGGAGGACCCCACGTAAAATTATTCTAGTCGTGTCAGCTTAATTCACTAACAGGTACTGAGAAAAGCGATTCTGTTACTTACTTACTTGTTATTCATGTTAAATATTTCCATTCTGGGATAGTTGTTCACTGAATTGCTAGCACTAAATCAAATCTAGTTGCTCACACTGCTACATTGGCAACAACGTAAACAGACGTAGCTTGCTAGCATAAAAGCTAGCTTTGTTGACACCGTCTGCGTGATTATGCAGTTTCCTATTTAGGTAAAAGGTCTATTTAAGTACTGTACGTTTCAAATTTAGCGGTATGCTCTCTCAGGTGTTCTTGGAATATCACCCTTGAAAGAACGGGAGAATGCAAGTCTGCAATTTGGTACACAGCCAATGTTTTAAACCCTCTTTACTATTCAAATGCAATCACTTCCTTATTTAGATGACAGATCATGTGTATCAAGGCGAGACCCAGTTGCAGACACAGGAGGCAGATGGTTGGAGTCTTAAAATGTTTATTAATCCAAAGGGGTAGGCAAGAGTGGTCTTGGACAGGCAAAAAGGTCAAAACCAGATCAGAGTCCAGGAGGTACAGAGTGGCAGACAGGCTCGTGGTCAAGCCAGGCAGAATGGTCAGCCAGGCGGGTACAAAGTCCAGAAACAGGCAAGGGTCAAAACCGGGAGGACTAATAAAAGGAAAATACAAAAAGCAGAAGGGCCTCCCGGGTGGCACAGTGGTCTAAGGCACTGCATCGCAGTGCTAGCTGTGCCACCAGAGATTCTGGGTTTGCGTCCAGGCTCTGCTGAGACCGGGAGGCTCATGGGGCTGCTCACAAGTCACAAGTTAGGGAGGGTTTGGCCGGCAGAGATATACTTGTCTCATCGCGCACTAGCGACTCCTGTGGTGGGCCGTGCGCAGTGCACGCCAACCAGGTCGCTAGGTGTATGGTGTTTCCTCCGACACATTGGTGCGGCTGGCTTCCGGATTGGATGGGCATGGATGGGGATAAATACACTGGGGATAAATACACTGGTACAGAGAGATAGGAAACACAGGGATAAATACACTGGGGAAAACAAGCGTCACCTGGAGGGGGTGGAGACAATAACGAGGACAGGTGAAACAAATCAAGGTGTGACAACGTGACAAACATCAAGCGCTTCAAATCAAATGAAATCAAATTTTATTTGTCACATACACATGGTTAGTAGAGTAGATGTTAATGCGTGTGTTCCGATAATGCAGTAATAACCAACGAGTAATATAACCTAACAATTTCACAACAGCTACCTTATACACACAAGTGTAAAGGGATGAAGAGTATGTACATAAAGATATATGAATGAGTGATGGCATAGAACGGCATAGGCAAGATGCAGTAGGTGGTATAGAGTACAGTATATACATATGAGATGAGTAATGTAGGATATGTAAACATTATAAAAAGTGGCACTGTTTAAAGTGGCTATTGATACATTTTTTACATGTATGGCAGCAGCCACTCAATGCTAGTGGCTGTTTAACAGTCTGATGGCCTTGAGATAGAAGCTGTTTTTCAGTCTCTCGGTCCCTGCTTTGATGCACCTGTTCAGTTTCGCGCGAATGCTGCCATCAATCCACGGTTTCTGGTTTGGGAATGTTTTAATAGTTGCTATGGGTACGACATCGCCAATTCACTTGCTAATGAACTCGCTCACCAAATCAGCGTATTCGTCAATGTTGTTGTTTGACGCAATGCGGAACATATCCCAATCCACGTGATCGAAGCAATCCTGAAGCGTGGAATCAGATTGGTCAGACAAGCGTTGAACAGACCTGAGCGCGGGAACTTCCTGTTTTAGTTTCTGTCTATAGGCTGGAAGCAATAAAATGGAGTTGTGGTAAGCTTTTCCAAAAGGAGGGCGGGGAAGGGCCTTATATGCGTCGTTGAAGTTAGAATAACAATGATCCTGGGTTTTAACGGCCCTGGTAGCACAATCGATATGCTGATAGAATTTAGGGAGTCTTGTTTTCAGATTAGCTTTGTTAAAATCCGCAGCTACAATGAATGCAGCTTCAGGATATGTCGTTTCCAGTGCACATAGAGTCAAATAAAGTTTGTTCAGTGTGTCTGCTTGGGGAGGAACATATACGGCTGTGATTATAATCGAAGAGAATTCTCTTGGTAGATAATGCAGTCGACATTTGATTGTGAGGAATTCTAAGTCAGGTGAACAGAAGGACTTGAGTTCCTGTATGTTGTTATGATCACACCACGTCTCGCTAATCATAAGGCATACCCCCCCACCCCTCTTCTTACCAGAAAGATGTTTGTTTCTGTCTGCGCAATGCGTGAAGAAACCAGCTGGCTGTACCGACTCCGATAACTTGTCCCGAGTGAGCAATGTTTCCGTGAAGCAAAGAACATTACAGTCTCTGATGTCTCTCTGAAATGCTACCCTTGCTCGGATTTCATCAACCTTGTTGTCAAGAGACTGGACATTGGTAGTAGTATGCTCGGGAGCAGTGCGCGATGTGCCCGTCTCCGGAGCCTGACCAGAAGACCGCTTCGTCTGCCCCTTTTACTGCGTCGTTGTATTGGATCGCCGGCTGGGATCCGATCCATTGTCCTGGGTGGTGGGCAAAACACAGGATCCGCTTCGGGAAAGTCGTATTCCTGGTCGTAATGATGGTGAGTTGACGTTGCTCTTATCCAGTAGTTCCTCCCGACTATATGTAATAAAACCTAAGATTACCTGGGGTACCAATATAATAAATAACACGTAAAAAAACAAAATACTGCATAGTCTCCTTGGAACGCGAAGCGAGGCGGCCATCTCTGTCGGTTCCGGAAGCCAACTGCCTGGCAGCCATTTCCTCAACTGCCTACTGTTTCTATGGTGAACAAGATGTCACATGACTGTTGTTGTTGTAAATTGTAAAGGATTATTTAAAACACGTGTTTTTTATTAAAAAAAATAGCTATCTATATACCAAATGATGTGCCCTCACCTCCAAACACACTTTATCTTCTCCTTCTGCAGTTTGACTATCCGATATGGCCCTAGGAATATCAAAATGATGATGATTGACAATCCAAGTAAATCCCAGCATGAATCTGCAGAACCGAATCCTGCAGGATTCGTGCTGGGATTTACTTGGTCCTGCAGGAATTGCCATATCCTGCATGTATATCAAAATCCTGCAGGTTTCGGTCCTGCAGGATTCCTGCAGGAATTGTCATGATTGTGCAGGATTTTTTTACATTTCTGCAGGACAAGTCATACTCTTGCAGGATTCCTGATTCCCTGCAGGATTTTGTCAATCCTTCAGGATTCCTGCAGGACATTTGCACAACTCTTTCACAAAAGGTTGGATTCCTGCAGGAAAGGGTTGGATTCCTGTAGGACTTTTTTATTAAGGGCCCTTTTGGGAAGTGGTATAATCTCCCCTAAAATGTTTTTTTTTTGTAACCTAGAAATATTTTGTCATTGTTGTTCGGAACCTAAAGTCATTGTGAAGTTCGCCAACCCGCCCCACCATGTCTGTTAGTTGCGCCTGTTGAGCTTCCTTGTATGGATGTTGCACCTTTTTCCCAGTCTGCCCTGTATGGAGATTGGGCACACCCTGTATCCAAACATGCATGGCTTGAGAGATGCGGCCACCTGTCGAGTGTGTGTCGCTAGCAACCTAGTTAAAATAACAGTACCGCTAGCAACCTAAAAAAATAACAGTACTGCCACAGCAGCATAACCTTTAATTAACACTTGACAACACTTGATTTAAACTACATCATCATCAATATCAAAGATGTTTATTACTAACCCATGATAGATCACAGCCTGTCGTTTCCAATGGGAGCTAATCAATCATAGTGAGCAGAACAAGCAAGGAGGTGAGCAGAGCCAAGCACGAGCTAGCGTGAGCCTATTGGAGCGTTCTAGCATGTATTTGCATATGTCCGCAAGGAAACGCCTACTCTGTGATGTACAATAACGCAATTCGCCCTAGCACTCCTTCAAAACAAAGCAATTTTTTGAAACTTTGGCAAACGGTGAATTCTATAAAACTTTGTCCACTCTGTTCGTAACAGATTCTAGTTTTGGAAACAATCAACTGTATTGAGATGAAATGTTTCATTGATGAGAAAATTAGCCGAATGTGCCAAAATCCATCTCGCTCCATCTTCTCCCCCTACCAGCCACCGGGCTTCCTCTCACCACCATATTTGGTAGTGAGTGGATATGCCAACCGGGTAGTTCACATTTATACATCCACTGAAATATCTGTCTCATTGTTCTATTAAGTCAATATTCAGTCTGATTGGCTGATATGAGCAGCAGAAAGAGACAGAAAGGCCTAGAGGTGAATCACAATCAGTAAATGAAATCAAGCTAGCTAACCAACAGATGTTCATCAATCATCAACATCAATGATCCGCTGATTGCCCACCCTCTTTTCCCAATGTCAATCATGTCGTTAGGGGGCACTGTAACGACCTTACTTAATATTTGTGACGATGAGTTAGTGTGTTGTTTCATAAATAAATAGACCTATGATAAAAAATATATATAAAAAAAATACAGATGCATTTGGTATGTTATGAATTTCGAAATATGAATTCTTATAGTACTTTTTTTTTAAGAAGGTGACATTTTTTCATTTTGAGCACCTACCCCTTGAAAGGTCTGTGAACAGCCTTGGTGTACAACATCCTAAGTTGACAGAAAATTAGGAATGCTGATATACACATATTTTCCCCGTTTTTTCCCCGACTCCTCACCATTAAAGCTGGGGGGCAGAATTTTCACTTTTGGATAAATAGCGTGCCCAATTTTAACTTCCTGCTACTCATGCCAAGAGCATAAGATATGCATATTAGATATATATTTGGATAGAAAACACTCTGAAGTTTCTAAAACTGTTTGAATCATGTCTGTGAGTATAACAGAACGTATGTAGCAGGCAAAACCCAGAGGACCAACTGTTCAGATTTTTTTTCCGCCTCTCTGTTCACTAGATTGTCTTTGCCATTGGATATTTAATAGGAGCCTATTTTCAGTTCCTACCGCTTCCACACGATGTCGCCAGTCTTTGGAATATGGTTGAGGTTATTTCTTTGTGCTATGAAGAAGTAGGCCAACTCGGAACTGGGGACACTTTTGTGAGTTGCTCAAGACGTGAAAAGCAGTGCTGGTTTCTTTTCGTTCCTGTATTGAACACAGATTGCCCCGTCTACAATTTGATCGATTATTAACGTTTAAAAATACCTAACGTTGTATTACAAAAGTAGTTTGAAATATTTTGCCAAAGTTTATAGGCAACTTTTGAAATATTTTGTAGTGACGTTGAGTTTTTGTAAGCTGTCTTTTTCTGGATCATCGCGCTTTATAAATGGACATTTGCGATATATATGGACGGAATTAATCGAACAAAAGGACCAATTGTGATGTTTATGGGACATATTGGAGTGCCAACAAAAGAGGCTCATCAAAGGTAATGCATATTTTATGTTTTATTTCAGCGTTTTGTGTAGCGCCTGCTATGCTAGCTCCTTTGTTTACTGCTGGTGCAGATGGGTGCAGGCTATCAGATAATAGCTTCTTATGCTTTCGCCAAAAAGCATTTTTAAAATCTGACATGTTGGCTGGATTCACAACGAGTGTAGCTTTAATTGAGTATCTTACATGTGTGATTTAATGAAATTTTGAATTTTATAGCATTTTATTTGAATCTTGCACTCTGCATTTCCCCTGGCAATTGGCCAGTTGAGACGCTAGCGTCCCTCCTATCCATAAGAGGTTTTAAGGAGGGAAATTATGTCTTTGCAGCCTGAATGGAGGATGCTTTATGTAGCCTACGAGTCGGTCCACTGGGGACAGGAGTGTATTACCAGGAATGTACATCAAGCCTAGAGCCTTGTGCAGATCTAGCTCCCATGCTATCATACTGTATGTATATATACACTACACCCCACTGGGCACACACTGGTTGAATCAACAAGTAGAAGAAAGCCTGTTATGTCTGAGGCACACCGATCTTATGTAAAATATAATGCATTGAAACCGTGTATTGAGATGAAGAAATGCCAACAGAGCTTTCTCAGCAAACAAATAAACCTTTATTCGTGCTTCTGAAATTGAACCACATTACAAAAGTGTCTGCTGAGAACCGACATGTGAAAGTGTCTACAAAGTAAAAGGTAAGTGTCAGAGTGTAATTACAAGTTGTTAATTTCACTATGGTCCCAGTCGTTCGGTCCATGTCCTCTTCTTGAAGTATGCATCTCTTTTCTCACTTCTTCTCACACCCCTGCTGCTACTGCTGCTGCTCTGTGGCATCAGTGAGGAGCAAGCCAGTGGAGTAGGTCCTGGAGGTGGCTCAAGAGAAAGCTTCTCAGGTCCTGCATGGAGATTGTTTCTAATTCTGCAGTATAACTCAGTGCGGGATATGTGCTGGGGGCCAATCACCAGGCAGTAGTGCTTGGGGCTGGTGAACAGGTAATGCTGGCCCGCAGAGAACAAAACCAGGTGCTGTCTCCAGTCACTGGTATTTGTGCCTTGAAATTAAAAAAGTATAGAGGGCTATTTAGTACACATATCTAAAACATTAATGACCATCAAATATCATCAACCGAGACTACAATAGACTATATAATGTTGCAAACAAATGAGCTTAGCTACTCAACTCTGCTCAAATGTTTGAAACATTTTTACTAGCTGGACCTTGTTATCAAACTTTGACTTTGGTGTTACCAATGTGGGAGCATATGATTTTCTTTCTATTACAAAATTATGTTTGATCAAAAGTTGTAAAGAGTTTAGTTGGTTGGCTTGCTTTCCCTGCACGAGTATGCTGCTAGGCTAGCCAGCCACCAGTTAGCCTAGTAGCTAGCGCTAGCTGGCTAGCTACTGTTAGCAAAACATGGCTACTCTTTTCATCGCCAACAATAGAAAATAAAATATACCCCATCCTTTCGTGAAGACAGCGTGTTGCTTTCAGTCTTCCAATGCTTCACGTGCTGAACAAGCCAGCAGCAACATTTCTTGAGTAGCCTTACCACTGGCATGTCCACTCCGGCCCGTGTTTCTTTTCTTTGCCTTGATGAACTTGTCACAAACCCTACCCCACACGAACCTGGACCCCAGCATCTCCGCAATCTCCCTCAATGAATTGGAATTCATATTCTGGTCTTTATATAATGCATAGCTAGTGAAGGTACTTTTGTACCTCCTCGGTCAATCGATGCTCAAAGTTGTTGTTCGCCATGTTGAATCCACACTGAGTTTCAGGCTGAATCGACAAGAAGCAGAACTCGTGTCACCCCTACAGTTGACCAATCATGGACGAATGGGTGTAGACTTCAGCTTCCAAACGTAAAAAAAAATAATTGGTATACCCGAACAGCTGACAAAACCCTAACCAAACTACAAAAATGAACAAACACGTCACATAATATTGTACCAAACTGTTTCGGTTGGAGAGCATGCAGCTGACCTTACCACTCTTGCTTCGCCTCTTCCTCTATGATTAATGTCTGTGCCCGGTGAGTTGTGCTTGGGTGGAAGAAGAAGAAGAAGAAGAAGATGGCGGAAACTGAGGATTGGTTTGAAACTGCTAGTGTGTCGGGTGAAGCTAATGGTACAGAAAGTGAGAATAAGTGGGTTACAGTGGGGAGGAAAAAGGGAAGCAAGAGAAGTAAAGCGGTGTTGGAAAATAGGCAACCTCCAGACTCGTTTTTAATTTTAATTTTAATTTTCTCAATGCTACTTGGGAAAACCGTTTAACATCCCCAGGAAAATCTGGAACGTGTTGGAGGAAACTTGTGGAGTCGTTGAGAGTCACAAGAAGTGGTCTTATTTTGATGTTTTGTGTGTCTGCAGAAGAAGTGTGTTTTAAGACTCAAAAAGATATCGGAGTGGAATGTTTCTGTATGGATTTTTGTAGTAGGGCGCCTATCAAGGGGTTATTTTCTGGGGTGGAGCAAGAAATAAAGGCAGAGAATATAACTGAAGACATCGATGGAGTGGTTGGTGCATGTCGACTCTGTATGCTGGATGGAGAAAAGAAATTCACTTCATCCATGCTACTGTTCTTTGATGAAGAGTCTCTCCCTGTCACGACTTCCACCGAGCACTGTTCGGGCGGTGCTCGGCGGCCATCCTACTAGCTGCCACCGATCCATTTTTACTTTCCGTTTGTGTCTGTCTGTGTTGTTTACACTTGATTTCGATGGGTATATTTACCTCCGCTGTCTGCGAGTCTTTGTGCGGGACTGTTTTCTGCGGTGACGTTATTTAGGGGTGCGTGTCTGCACCACAGGGTTTCTTTTCTCTCGGCAGTTGTGAAGTTTTGGTATGGCGTTTAGTAGTAGAGGTTTCTCCTCCGTGTGTGTCACGCTTTATTCCCTGTGTGTGTGGCAATCTCGTTTTGGGGGTGTTTTAGTCCCATGTTGTAGTTGTGTTGGGACTGCTCATTAAACTTTTGCCACTGGGATTGCTTTGCTCTCCTTCTCCTGATTCCTGCACCTCCCTCCATTAGGAGGCACCGTAACACTCCCTTCTCATATAAAGTTAGGATTTGTGACATACCCTGTGAGAGCTTTTTGTGCGCAAGCCCCTTTAGTGTCATAAATGTAAAATACTTGGTCATGTGTCAAGTGTGTGCAGAAGGGAAGAGTGTCGTATGCCAGATGAAGGGAAATACTGCAACTGTGGAGGTGAACATGCGCCTGAATTCCTGGAGTGCCCTGTTAGGGTGAAGGAGAATGAGGTGGCAAGGGTAAGGAGTGCCCTGTTAGGGTGAAGGAGAATGAGGTGGCAATGGTAAGGAGTGTCTAGTGTGTCTCCCATCTGTAGGCGGTGAAAAGATTGGAAGGAACGATTGGTGTGGAAGAAGCAATGTTAGCAGAGTCACCACGACCAGTGAAGCTCTCTCATCAACTGAGGATGGTGAAATGCTACATGTTAAAAAGGTGGACTTTGTATTACTTATTGCAATGGTCATAAAGAGGAGAAGAAGTCTAAGAAAATGTAATCATCGTGAATGCCGCTGAACGTTTTTTTGCGGTCTTCGTGATTTCACAGTCGAGGCCGTGCAAAAAAATCTTGTTGGTGAATGTACCGCCATCACAGGCCCCTGAGCCAGTGTAGGGATGCATTTTGGAGTGGACTGTGACTGAAGAAGTGGGATGGGTTGTCTTAGTTGACATGTTTTCTTTTGTAGATGTCGTTTTCCCCCTTCCCTGCAAAGATTTTTTGGTTTCTTATTCCCTACCCTGTCCAGCTGGTGGCGGTAATGCACCATTAACATTGGACGCCAACCGCCGTTAAACCCCATCGAAGAAGAATTGTTGTGCTTGCTCGCTCACATTGCACGCTCCTAATGACATAGCCTAATGTTCTGACATTGGATTGTTTATAAAGGGGTATTTTCATAAATATTTAAATGCATCTCTTTCATTATTTTGTGTCAACATATTTAGTCATAACAGTCTAGATTAAGCCAACCATGCACAACTCTATTGTTTGGTGGTACAGGTAGGACCTGATTGGACGGTAATGGCGCCATCTTTTGGGGAACAAGTGGCCAATAAAAAGGACAGGACAAACAGGTGTCTAGCCCCTTCCAATAAGTCATGAGGAAATCATTCAATAACATTTAGGCTATTCTTTCAAGGTAACAATACAGATCACCATAAAACATAGACCTTTACAGTGCCCATATAAGGACAGCCTCAGGCTCAGCAGGACTTGTTTCAATCTCAGCAGCAGTTGTGCTCTAATCAAGGGGACAAGGTTGTATTCCTCAGGAGTTTGTCGTTTCACCTTTTTTTTCAACATGCAGCCATTATTACAGTAACTTGTGTCTGGCAGCAGGGTTGGAAAGCCTTGTTTCCTGCCTTTGCCAGACGCCTCATGTGAGTCTTTTGGTCTAAAATGGCAGAGCTCCATGTCTTAGAACTCTCAGTCTTTTTCTCCCCATGTACTTGGCTCGGATTCTATTCAGGAAGGACAAGTTGGACCACAGAATATTTTCCAATTAAGACATTTTCACCATGGGAATTCTGAGGGCTTGTGCGACTCTAGGCTACTGCAGTCATGGAAAAGCTTAATGGAGAACAAATCATTTTAGTTTCATAAAAGGCTCCTTTTACATGTGATTTGGGAGGCCCCACACAGCCTTTTATAGTAGGCTCTTCATATGAGTCATTAGGCAACAGTTAAATGATGTGAAGTGAAACATACATCATTTTCAAGCTGTATTGTAGCCTGCAAGTCATCCTTTCTATATTTACATTTACATTTGAGTCGTTTAGCAGACGCTCTTATCCAGAGCGACTTACGGGAACAATTGGGGTTAATTGCCTTTGCTCAAGGGCACGTCGACAGATTTTTCACTTATATGTTTTCACTTCGATGTACATCGCTGATCTATACTCCCACATCGAACTGTGCTGTGCACCAGGTATATGGGCTAACTGAGTGACTGCCAACAAAGAGAGTGTAGCAGTGCTAAGCGGATTTATCTCTGAAAGGCTGCATTAAGAGAATGGGGCTCATGATCTGTGCCAGGCTCTGTAAGTGTCTGTGGCAGGTAAGAGTCCTGGAGCTGAGGGGAGGGGTGCATGAATTTCACTTTAGCTTTGAGAAATGTCCCTTACCATGGATTGTGAGGCATTGTATACACTGCACCACCTACAGCAGTGATGGGCTCTTACCCCGAGTCTGACTCGTTTTGTAGTACTGCATGTGTTACAGAGTGCTTTCTGTTCTGCCCTGAGCGGGGATCGAACTATTGCTCAAGTGCAGCCTGGACTTGAAATGAGTATATGAGGAAACTGTTGGTGAGGATATTAGTTTTGGTCCATTTCTTTCACTTCTCTGTGGTAACCCAGAGACGGATTGTTTTGATGACCAGACACGAGGTCAGCTCGTAATATGACCTGGTAAAATAAGGGTTAAATAAATAAAAAAAGTCAACTCAGAACTCCTGACCAGGTTCCTTTTAGATTATCTCTCTCACAGCTTCGAAATGCATACATTCGGTGTAGGGTGAAGTTGCCCCTAGATGCTGAACTTTGGTTAGTTTCGTATTTTCCCCACTAATGGTTAAAAGTTCAATGCAGCCGTTTCATTTCTTTGTAACCATCTCTGGTTAACAATTAAGTACATTACTGGGATTTTAACAAAGAAACAGAAATAGCTTCTTAGCTAAGGGCAATTTCTCAAGCAAGAATGTTGTTAGGTAGGAGTGGTCTGGGAGTGGTCTAAGTGGGGAGGGGAAAACTGAAATCTGTTATTGGCGACGAGGTTTGGAACTTTATTTCTTAGTGGTCTATTAACTCATTTGCAGCTCCATCCCACCAATACAGGCTGAAAATTCAGGTGGTCTTTTCAAACAGCTCTTACACTAAAAGGGCATTATCAAGGGCATTATTTTAACAGTAATATTACAACCTCATAGTGTGGAAAGACTGTATATATATATATATATATATATATATATATATATATATATATATATATATATATATATATATATATATATATATATATATATATATAGGAAAAACGGCAAGGAGGATATAGTGCTTGCAAAGTATTCATCCCCGTTTTTCCTATTTTGTTGCATTACAACTTGTAATTTAATTCAGATTTTTAATTTGATTTCATGTAATGAACATAGACAAAATAGTCCAAATTGGTGAAGTGAAAAAAATACAACTATAAAATATTAAAAAATTAAAAGTGGTGCGTGCATGTGTATTTACCCCCTTTTCTATGAAGCCCCTAAATAAGATCTGGTGCAACCAATTACCTTCAGAAGTCACATAATTAGTTAAATAAAGTCCACCTGTGTGCAATCTAAGTGTCACATGATCTCAGTATATACACCTGTTCTGAAAGACCCCAGAGTCTGCAACACCACCAAGCAAGTGGCACCATGAAGACCAAAGAGCTCCCCAAACAGGTCAGGGACAACGTTGTGGAGAAGTACAGATCATTGTTGGGTTACAAAAAAATATCAGACATTTTTAACATCCAACAGAGCACCATTAAATCCATTATTAAACATTGGAAAGAATGTGACACCACAACAAAACTTTCCAAGAGAGGGCCGCCAACCAAAACTCACAGACCAGGCAAGGAGGGCATTAATCAGAGGCAACAAAGAGACCAAAGATAACCCTGAAGGAGCTGCAAAGCTCCACAGCAGAGATTGGAGTATCTGTCTGTAGGACCACTTTAAGCCGTACACTCCACAGAGCTGGGCTTTATGGAAGAGTGGCCATAAAAAAGCCATTGCTTAAAGAAAAGAATAAGCAGACATGTTTGGTGTTCGCCAAAAGGAATGTGGGAGACTCCCCAAACATATGGAAGAAGGTACTCTGTTCAGATGAGACTAAAATGTAGCTTTTTGGCCATCAAGGAAAACGCTATGTCTGGCGCAAACCCAACACCTCTCGACCCCCCGAGAACACCAATCCCACAGTGACGCACGGTGGTAGCAGCATCATGCTGTGGGGATGTTTTTCATTGGCAGGGACTAGGAAACTGCTCAGAATTGAAGGAATGATGGATGGCGCTAAATACAGGGAAATTCTTGAGGGAAACATGTTTCAGTCCTCCAGAGATTTGAGACTGGGATAGAGGTTCACCTTCCAGCAGGATAATGACCCTAAGTATACTGCTAAAGCAACACTGGAGTGGTTTAAGGGGAAACATTTAAATGTCTTGGAATGGCCTAGTCAAAGCCCAGACCTCAATCCAATTGAGAATCTGTGGTATGACTTAAAGATTGCTGAACACTAGCTGAACCCATCCAACTTGAAGGAGCTGGAGCAGTTTTGCCTTGAAGAATGGGCAAAAATCCCAGTGGCTAGATGTGTCTTATAGAGACATACCCCAAGAGACTAACAGCTGTAATTTCTGCAAAAGGTGGCTCAACAAAGTATGGATTTTGGAGGGTGAATAGTTATGCACGCTCCAGTTCTGTTTTTTTTGTCTTATTTCTTGTTTGTTTCACAATAAAAAATATTTTATTTTGCATCTTCAAAGTGGTAGGCATGTTGTGTAAATCAAATGATACAAACCCCCCAAAAAATGCATTTTAATTCCAGGTTGTAAGGGAACAAAATATGAAAAATGCCAAGGGGGTGAATACTTTCACAAACCACTGTATATGCATTATATATATACTGTATATAAAACACAGGTAAATCACGTTTAGGATTGGTGGAGGGAAAGCTGATCCTGGATCTGTACCTAGGGGAGACTTCACCCTAGATGCACATCATTTATAGTACTGGGATGAGTGCCCCCAAAAACATAAATATAATCTTTAGTATTAAGATCAAACCCCTTGTCCTTTGGATGTTAGATCATTTTAGTGCTAAAGATGATCTGTATACGTTTTTGGGAAACTCACCCCTGTACGGTAGCCTAGTGGCTAAGAGTGTTGGGCCAGTAACCTTAAGGGCCCAATAGTCGAACAAATCTGCCGATGTGCCCTTAAGTAGGGCTCTTAAGCCTATTTGCTCATGTAAATCGCTTTGGATAAGAGTGTCTGCTAAATGACTAAAATGCAAATGTACACTTTTCCAACATGCAGTCATGCAAACACATCCAAACACATCCAAAATAAGCATCAGTTAGTTTGAATTATATTCACCCATAAAACATTAGAAATTGGACAGTCAGTATTTAGGCCATAAAGCTGATATGCTTTCTAATACCAGGAGTGACTTCACTCAGTAGCCTACCTAAACTCAGCAAAAAAAAGAAACAGTCGGGCCTCCTGGGTGGCGCAGTGGTCGAGGAGCTCTGCATCGCAGCGCTAGCTGTACCACCAGAGACTCTGGGTTCGCGCCCAGGCTCTGTCGCAGCATGCCGCAACCGGGAGGTCCGTGGGGCGACACACACTTGGCCTAGCGTTGTGAGGTTTTGGCTGGTAGGGATATCCTTGTCTCATTGCGCACCAGTGGCGGGCCGGGCGCAGTGCACGCTAACCACAGTCGCCAGGTGCTCGGTGTTTCCTCCGACACATTGGTGCGGTTGGCTTCCGGGTTGGATGCACGCTTTGTTAAGAAGCAGTGCGGCTTGGTTGGGTTGTGTTTCAACCTTCGTCTCTCCCAAGCCGTATGGGAGTTGTAGTGATGAGACAAGATAGTATTTACTAACAATAAAATAAATAAGTAATTTTTTTTTAAAGAAATGGCCCTTTTTCAGGAAGATAATTTGTAAAAATCCAAATAACTTCACAGATCTTCATTGTAAGGAGTTTAAACACTGTTTCCCATGCTTCTTCAATGAACCATAAACAATTACTGAACATGCACCTGTGGTATGGTCGTTAACACACTGACAGCTTAAGGAAATTAAGGTCACAGTTATGAAAACTGAGGACACTAAAGAGGCCTTTCTACTGACTCTGAAAGACGCCCAGGGTCCCTGCTCATCTGCGTGAACGTACCTTAGGCATGCTGCAAGGAGGCATGACGACTGCAGATGTGGCCAGGGCAATACATTGCAATGTCCGTACTGTGAGACACCTAAGACAGCGCTACAGGGAGACAGGACGGACAGCTGATCGTCCTCTCAGTGGCAGACCACGTGTAACAACACCTGCACAGGATCGGTACATCTGAACCTCACACCTGCGGGACAGGTACATGATGGCAACAACAACTGCCCGAGTTACACCAGGAGTGCACAATCCCTCCATCGTGTTCAGACTGTCCGCAATAGGCTGAGAGAGGCTGGACTGGGGGCTTGTAGGCCTGTTTTAAGGCAGGTCCTCACCAGACATCACCGGCAACAACGTCGACTATGGGCACAAACTCACCGTCGCTGGACCAGATAGGGCTGGCAAAAAGTGCACTTCACTGACGAGTTGCGGTTTTGTCTCACCAGGGGTGATGGTCGGATTCGCGTTTATTGTTGAAGGAATGAGCGTTACACCGAGGCCTGTACTCTGGAGTGGGATTGATTTGGAGGTGGAGGGTCCGTCATGGTCTGGGGAGGTGTGTCACAGCATCATCGGACGGAGCTTGTTGTCATTGCAGGCAATCTCAACGCTGTGCGTTACAGAGAAGACATCCTCCTGCCCCATGTGGTACCCTTCCTGCAGGCTCATCCTGACATGACCCTCCAGCATGACAATGCCACCAGCCATACTGCTCATTCTGTGCGTGATTTCCTAAAAGACAGGAACATCAGTGTTCTGCCATGGCCAGCGAAGAGCCCGGATCTCAATCCCACTGAGCACGTCTGGGACCTGTTGGATCGGAGGGTGAGGGCTAGGGCCATTCCCCT